>NW_006792080.1:804093-805193 GCF_000442215.2 Lipotes vexillifer | reverse complement strand
ACCCCAGGCTCGCCGCGCCTGCGGCCCAAGGCTGAGGGTGGAATCCAGCTCGGGACCAAGAGACAGAATTACCCTTCCACAACTGAGTGTCTGGGAAAAGTGAACGCGCTACAGATCCACAACCCAGTGGCTGGGTCATTTCGCGGAACGAGTGATAAACAATCTGAAAAGAAAAGTCTTTCCTGGCCAAGTCACCAAAGGCAGAAAGCACTAAAGGCACATTGATGTGATGACAAAGAAACTTTAAAACACCTCTCTGCACGAAACCCCTAAACCCCCAAACAAGCAAAACACCAGAAACAGAAAAGCTACGGACAGCTGAGTCACAGGGAAAGATTTTCAAAGGCCAATAAACACATGAGAATCCTTCAAGACTAATTACAGAAACTTTAAAAAATGTTAGGACATGATATATTTTTCATCTGTCCGATTCGCATATTAAAGACTTGAACAGGTGGGGTTGGAGGCTGTGAAGAAAGATGCATTCACCTGCGCGGCTGGGGGACTCTCCATCAGGGAGAGTGACTTGGAAATTGCTCTCACATTCGAGATGTCTATTCCCTTTGGCCCTGCTGTTCTGCTTCCACATCCAAGATGAGCTATTAACTGAAAGGGGCAATTTCAGCTCCAGGGGGAGGCGTCTCTGTGGTGGAAGTGGGTCCATGGAGATCTATTAGGGGAACAGAACAGGTGGGTGGGTTGCAAACCAGCCCCCAGGGCCCCTCGAGCTCCACGCCTGCCCGTGGGGACCACCGGGGCCCGGAGCATTGTCAGGGGCTTGGCTGTGAGGGGGAGGGCACTGGGCGAGCATGCGGGGGACAGGCCGGGGAGGGCCCAGGGTGGCGAGAGAGCCTTCAAATCCCACCATAAGAGAGCTGATGGAAGGCTTCATGCCCGGGCTGGCGAGGTCGCCTCTGGGGACGGGCAGTGGAGGACACGGAGTGTCCGTTTTTACTTCCTACGCTTCTGTGTACCTTACTTTCGTAACTAAAATCCCGAGTGGAAGATTTATTTTTTTGAGATGAAAACAAAATCAGGCCTGGCCCAGTCGGCCCGAGTGGTGATTGCTGGCACTCATTCCCACCCCTCTTTACTGCTAG
>NW_006792080.1:782405-803937 GCF_000442215.2 Lipotes vexillifer | reverse complement strand
GGGGGAGGCTGGAGCCGCCCAGACGGATTCCTGGGAGCAGAGGGAGGCTGGGAAGGGTGAGCGATGCTGTGTCTCAGGAACACTCCCCGAGCTAAGGAGAGGGCCAGGAAGGGGGATAGGAAAGTCCGGGGCAGGTCAGGGGTAATCTTCCAACAGGGGTAGGGACTGGTCTGGGCGGGGAGCAGGGAGGGCTGGGGGCTTCACCTTTGACCCGGGGAGGGGGCGGGGTTGTGCTGGCGGTGAGAGGGTGTGAAGTCACGGGTACATTCGTGAGCTTTGAGGGGAGAATTCGCCTGCCAGGGAAAGGGTGCAGAGACCAGGACAGGGCCTGGGAAGCCTCCTTACCATAAAAGGAATCCTCCCAAATGATCATGCATTTCACACCTTTCCACCTGCAAACTCAATGCTGTCTGTTTGGGGATCTGAACGAAATGGTTTCCAAAAAACCCCAAATAACAGTGAGACCCACGCTAAACAGGATGCCCCCAGACACCTGCGAAGGACTGCCCTGGGCCGGGGGGTCAGAGACAGGGAGTCTCTGAAGTGGGGGATCCGTGTGGGTACCAGGTGCCCAAGTGAGGACACCCGTGTCCCACACGGAGGGAAAATCACAGAGGGAACCGCGACAATTAGGGATGTGTCCACTCACACCAGCGCAGGAGAAAGGCGCTGAAGGAAGAAAACGGCATCTCCCCTCAGCCCCTCCCCGCCCCACCCCATCCCGGCACGGGTGGGGGGCGGGGGGGGGGGGGGTTGCCTTTTGGTTCCTCCCGGGGGGGGGGGGGGGGGGGGGGGGGGGGCTTTGCCTTTTGTTTCCTCCGCACCCACAGCCCCATAAACCCAGGGAACAGATGCAGACATCTGGGGGCCAGGCAAGAAGAGCGGCTTTTAATCCACCAGCAATCCTTAAGCTGCAGCAGGGGGCATGCCTCTGGGCCGGGTTCTGAGTAGTTGACCAGTTTCCCGGAATCTCACAGCAAATAGGGGTCCGTTTTGGCCTTGACTTACGTGAGTCCCCACATGGGTCCTCCCAGCCCAGCCACTCGGGTATCTGTCTGCCCTGCACTGACCCCAGAGCGCTCTGACCCCAGTAAGCGGTGACATCTGGTCAGACACGGGACCCCCGCATCTTCCCTTAACCCTGGGGGTCTTGTTAAAAGACAGACTGTGACTCAGCATGTCTGGGTGAGGGCTGAGATTGTGAATTTCTCACAGGCTCCGGTGATGTCCTGTCTGCGGTCCAAACTGAACCATCCAGGGCTCATCTGGCTCTAACTTTCTTCATCCCCCGCTGTTTTGGGGTCCTTCCATGAGGCATCTCACTGGCGAGTAAGCTATTCCATGGTGTTCACCTGCCCGTTTTCTTAGCCGGTTATTCCAGACGGGCCTGCGGGCTGTTTCCAGCATGGGAGCTTGTCCGGGGACATGGGGTATTCAGGGTGGGCTTGCCTTGCCTTGCAGAAACCCCCTTGGTCAGCAATGGGTCCTCCATCCCAACCAAGAGGGACCGCCAACACGGGCATTACCCAGTTTTTAATTTTTACCAAGCTGGTGAGCAAAGGTGAACCCCTGCAGTTTACTTTGCATTTTTCTAATACACAGGACTCTCTCCTTCCATGTTTGTTAGCCTTTGGGGTTTCTTCCCCACGAAGATTTACGTGCTCTCTGTTAAGGCAATCCCTAGACATTAAACTTTTTGTCGTTGTTATGAATAATATCTCATTCATTATATTTATTACATTTTCTAACTGGTGTGGAGAAATGCTATTGATTTTCGTCAGTTGATCTTGTACCCACCAACCTTGCTCAATTATTAGATTTTAAGATTTATATTGTGATGCTCCTGTTATTTTTTTTTGCGGTACGCGGGCCTCTCACCGTTGTGGCCTCTCCCGCTGCGGAGCACAGGCTCCAGACGTGCAGGCTCAGCGGCCATGGCTCACGGGCCCAGCCGCTCGGCGGCACGTGGGATCCTCCCGGACCAGGGCACGAACCCATGTCCCCTGCACCGGCAGGCAGACTCTCAACCACTGCGCCACCAGGGAAGCCCATGATGCTTCTTTTATATGACATACGTCTAAAACATCAACTATTATAAATGACATACACGTATAATGAATGAAGTGACATGTGTATATTTACATAAGACATAATAACAGTTTCATCTCTTCTCTTTAAAATCCTCACCCCTCCGGGGTCTGCTTCTTTCCTCCTGGTGTCGGTCCGGCCCTCCGGTTCCATGCTGAACACCAGTAATTAACGAAGGCATCTCTGCCTTTGATAGAACCTTTAAGAGAATATGTCTAAAGTTCCTGCATTAAGTAAAATGTTTTGGTACATTACCTTTATTAAGCTAAGGAAGCTCCCTTCTATTCCTACTTCATCAAGAAGTCTTACTATTGTTGTTGTTGTAATTCATGTTTTCATTATAAATAGATGTTGAACTTTATCAATGATTTCTCAGCATCAACTGAAATAATCATGAATTTTCTTCTTTAATAAATCATGAAAACATTAATATATTTTCTAATGTGAAAACATCCTTGCATTCCTGAGATAAACCCTACCTAGTTATAACATATATTTTTAATACATTGATACTCTATTAAGGCATTTGCATTTATATTTGTAAGTAATACGAGTTTCTTTTCTTTTCGTTTTTTAAAATTCAATTGCGGAATCAAGATTACACCAGCCTCCTAAAATGAGCTGAGCAGTTTTTACTCTTTTTGGACATTCTAAAATGACTTGGATAAGATAGGAATTAACCACCACTTAAGAGTTTGGTAGAAATCCCCCATAAAACAGTCTGGGTTGGGGGCTCATTGGGAAGGGAAATATTAGATTTCAGTTTATTTAAAAATCATTGGCTTATTCAAATTTTCTATTTCTTTTTGCACCAATTTTTTTCATTTTCTATATTCCCAGAAACTTATCTACATCACTAGGCTTTCCAATCTATCAGCAAATAATTATTTATTATACCTTTTTATTGTTGTAAAAAGTCTGTTGTATCCAAAGTTAATTTCCCTTTTTCATTCTGTGAGTATATATTTTTATATTTTTTCTCTCTCTCTTCCCCTCTCTCTGCTTTCGGTATAGTCAGTTCTGCTGATTTCTATTTCAGTGAATTCTGATCTTTATTACTTCCTTCCTTCTTGCTTTGGGTTTGCTTTGTTGATCTTTGTCTAATGTCTTTCTTTGAATGTCTAGTGCACTTTTTCTACATTTTTTATTCCTAGTCATTTTATTTAAAACCAAAATTTTCCTAGTAATTGGTAAAGCAGCGGGATACAAAATTAATGCACAGAAATCTCTGGCATTCCTATACACTAAAGATGAAAAATCTGAAAGTGAAATTAAGAAAACACTCCCATCTACCACTGCAACAAAAAGAATAAAATACCTAGGAATAAACCTACCTAAGGAGACAAAAGACCTGTACGCAGAAAATTATATGACCCTGATGAGAGAAATTAAAGATAATACAAATAGATGGAGAGATATACCATGTTCTTGGATTGGAAGAATCAACATTGTGAAAATGACTCTACTACCCAAAGCAATCTACAGATTCAATGCAATCCCTATCAAACTACCACTGGCATATTTCACAGAACTAGAACAAAAAAATTTCACAATTTGTATGGAAACACAAAAGACCCCGAATAGCCAAAGCAATCTTGAGAATGAAAAATGGAGCTGGAGGAATCAGGCTCCCTGACTTCAGACTATACTACAAAGCTACAGTAATCAAGACAGTATGGTACTGGCACAAAAACAGAAAGGGAGGTCAATGGAACAGGATAGAAAGCCCAGAGATAAACCCACGCACATATGGTCACCTTATCTTTGATAAAGGAGGCAAGAATATACAGTGGAGAAAAGAGGGCCTCTTCAATAAGTGGTGCTGGGAAAACTGGACAGATACATGTAAAAGTATGAAATTAGAACACTCCCTAACACCACACACAAAAATAGGCTCAAAATGGATTAAAGACCTAAATGTAAGGCCAGAAACTATCAAACTCTTAGAGGAAAACATAGGCAGAACACGCTATGACATAAATCACAGCAAGATCCTTTTTGACCCACCTCCTAGAGAAATGGAAAAAAAAGCAAAAATAAACAAATGGGACCTAATGAAACTTCAAAGCTTCTGCACAGCAAAGGAAACCATCAACAAGACCAAAAGACAACCCTCAGAATGGGAGAAGATATTTGCAAATGAAGCAACTGACAAAGGATTAATCTCCAAGATTTACAAGCAGCTCATGCAGCTCAGTAACAAAAAACCAAACAACCCAATCCAAAAATGGGCAAAAGACCTAAACAGACATTTCTCCAAAGAAGATATACAGATTGCCAACAAACAAATGAAAGAATGCTCAACATCATTAATCATTAGGGAAATGCAAATCAAAACTACAATGAGATATCATCTCACACCAGTCAGAATGGCCATCATGAAAAAATCTAGAAACAATAAATGCTGGAGAGGGTGTGGAGAAAAGGGAACACTCTTGCACTGCTGGTGGGAATGTAAATTGATACAGCCACTATGGAGAACAGTATGGAGGTTCCTTAAAAAACTAGAAATAGAACTACCATACGACCCAGCAATCCCACTACTGGGCATATACCCTGAGAAAACCATAATTCAAAAAGAGTCATGTACCAAGATGTTCATTGCAGCTCTATTTACAATAGCCAGGACATGGAAGCAAGCTAAATGTCCATCATCGGATGAATGGATAAAGAAGGTGTGGCACATATATACAATGGAATATTACTCAGCCATAAAAAGAAACGAAACTGAGATATTTGTAGTGAGGTGGATGGACCTAGAGTCTGTCATACAGAGTGGTAAGTCAGAAAGAGAAAAACAAATACCGTACGCTAACACATATATACGGAACCTAAGGGGGAAAAAAAAAAAAAGGTCATGAAGAACCTAGGGGTAAGATGGGAATAAAGACACAGACCTACTAGAGAATGGACTTGAGGATATGGGGAGGGGGAAGGGTAAGCTGTGACAAAGTGAGAGAGTGGCATGGACATACATTCACTACCAAACGTAAAGTGGATGGCTAGTGGGAAGCAGCCGCATAGCACAGGGAGATCAGCTCGGTGGTTTGTGACCACCTAGAGGGGTGGGATAAGGAGGGTGGGAGGGAGGGAGACGCAAGAGGGAAGAGATATGGGAACATATGTGTATGTATAACTGATTCACTTTGTTATAAAGCAGAAACTAACACACCATTGTAAAGCACTTATACTGCAATAAAGACGTTAAAAAAATTTCCTAGTAAATTCTGCTTGACCACAACAATTTCATATTGTTGATTTATGAAGATTTAATAATTTTCAGATTTCTGTTTTAAACCAAGGGGTACTTAGTAATGTGTAATTTAGTTTCTGGCCACATGGGATTTTTTTGGCGGCTTCTTTTCATAATTAAGTTGTGATTTTATTACATTGTGTTATCAAACAAAATCCCTGTGATGGTGACTTCAGGGGAACAAGCTGAGACCTCCTTCGTGGCCTAACAAATGGTCAGTCTTTCAAGTGTGTTCAAAAAGAATGTGCATTCTCCGTTTATTTGGAGTATAGATCTCTGTATACCAAAGAGCCAAACTTACTGGTTGACTTACTCAGCTAGCTGTTTTAGGCCAATCCTGTTATAACTGGGGGGATATTGGGATTAAGGGGTATCATGGTTTGACATCCTTTCTCTACCACCTTCTGTTCTCTGCGCTATAGTGTGGGGCAAGGTCCGGGTCCGAAACAGCAGAGTGGGAAGGATGAAAATAAAGTTCAGAGAAGGTTGAAAGGGATGGTTCTGTATTAGTCAGGGCTCTCCAGAGAAGCACAACCAATAGGATGTAGACAGACAGATAGAGGGATAGAAAACGATGACAAGGAATGGCCTCATGCGATTCTGGAGGCTGGCGGGTCCCAAGGCCTGCAGGGTGAGTGGGCAGCTGCACCCAGAGGGGTGTGGGAGCCCCTCGCCCCTCGCCGTGTGCACTGCCCTGCGCATCTCTTCCGTTCGGCTGTTCTCCAGTTGTATCCTTTATGATAAGCCGGTCATCTAGTAAGGCAACTGCTTTCCTGAAGTCCTCAGGCGGTGGCTCGGGGGAACACCCAACATGTAGTCAGCCAGGCAGAAGTGTGGGCAGCCTGGGTTCCCCACCTGCAGCCGCCTTTGAAGACTGGTGGTGGTGGTGGGGGTCATCTTATGCGACCGACCCTTAACCCTGGGGCCTGACAGCAACTCTGGTCTTTAGCGTCAGAATTGGTTGTTGGACACCCAGCTGGTGTCAGAAAACCAGAGCCAGTATTAGGGAAAAACCCTTCAAGGACTTATAACGGCTTGTGTTTTCTCTGCAAAGTAAGAGATAAAGCCATTTACTGAGAGAAAACATGGTTCACTAATCTAAAAAGAAAGATGTAAATGTTGAGTAAAATATTAAATCCCCAACTTTGAAGAGACAGTGTGGTCTGATTATAAAACCTAGAACTGATTTCCATCGCCACCGTTTTGCTAACTGGCGACCGGGGGAAGTCCTCCAGCTGTGTTCTGCCTCTGTGTCCTCATCTGTAAAATGGGAGCGTGGTGGGCCCTGCCTCGGAGTTCTTGCGAGACTAAAGGGAAGGTTCCCAGCTGTCCTTAGCTCACACTAATTATTAAACACCCAAGAGAAGAGATTAAAAAGGCTTAAAATATTTTTAATAAGGTGACCAGTTACAAAATCAATAGGCAAAAGTCCAAAGCTTTTCTAAACGCCAGCAGCAATAAGAAAGGAAATATCACAGATGGGCCTCCAACCACAAAAACAAAAAATGCCGGAGAGGATATAACAAACCCTAAAGTTCACCTGGACGTCCACAAAAGCGAACCAGACCTTTTTCTCTGGCAAACACGCAGACCTATTAGGAAACGAGTAATTAAAGACAGTTTGTTATCAGAGTTGTAGTTTCTCAAAAAACAATGAAATAGAATAGGCAGTGCAAAAACGGCCCTGAACCTCTAAGGGAAAACTGTTACACCACAGAGAAGCCATAATAAATTGCTGGTGAAACAACAGACTAGGACATAAATGGTGCTGGGAAATTGGTTATTCATATGGAAATTTTCAATGAATTCCCTATGTCATGCCATGTGCAAGAATAAATTCCAAATGGACGAAATGCCTAAATCTGAAAAGAAGCATCCTTAACATTAGGGAAAAAATAAGAAAATATCTTTAATTGTTTTGGGGGAAGGGAAGAGCTGCTTGAACAAGGCATGAAGGATAAGATTAATGAATTTTACAGAAATAAATGAAGGTTTTAGATGATAAAAGACACCATCAACAAAGCACACAGCAGGGAGAAGATGTGTGCAAAGCACGTAACTACTGGAGAATTCAAATCCGGCTCTAAAAAGAGCTCCCACAAATCAGTCAGAAAAGGGCAAAAATCTGAACAGGACGTGGGCAAAGCATATGAACAGGCAACTCAGAGGAGAATACATCTAAATAAATAAACATGAAAACCTAATACAGCTCATGAACACTCAGGAAATGCATACTGAAACAATTACAAGATGCCCGTCCACAGCCATCACCTTAGTGGCAAATACCAAGTGTGACAATAGATCAGTGTTGGTGGGAGTGTGGAGTAACGGGGACTCCCACGCACCGTGGGGGGAGCGTGAGCTGGCACAGAGGCGCTGAGAACAGCTTGGTGTTGCCTCGCAGGGTCAAGCATGTGCACACGTCCCATGACCCAGACATCCCACTGCTGGGTGTCAGCCCAGAGAATCCCTCGCGCGTGTGTAGAAGGACAGATAAGACAAGGATGGTCGCTCTTTGTAATGGCAGAAAGTAACAGTAAGAAAACGGAAGCCAGCTAAATGCTCATCAACAGGAAAGCGCATACACAGGTCACGAGCTGTGCGCTTTCACGCAGCAGAGACAACGGATGGTGTATCACCATCCACATACCGTGAAGAACAGCGGGTGAGAAAACAAGACTTGCAGCCTGATAATATAAAGTTTCAACGACGCACAACAGTTCTATACATTGTTTACAAGACACACACGCATCTGGTAAAAGTATAAAACTGAATGACTCACAGAATGAGAGAAAACATCTGCAAATCACTTTCTGATTAGAGGGTAATATCCAGGATGTATAGAGAACTCCTATAACTCGACAGTGAAAAAGCCTGATTCAAAAATAGGCAAAGGACTTGAATAGCCGTTTCTCCAAAGAAATACACAGATGGTTAAAAAGCACATGAAAAGATGCTAACGTTAGGGAAATGCACATCAAAACCACAATGAGGTATCACCTCACACCCGTTCGCATGGATACGATCGTAACAACAGAAAATAACAGGTGTTGGCGAGGACGTGAAGAAACTGGTACCCAGGGCACTGCTGGTGGGGATGCGAAATGACGCAGCCACTGTGGAAAACAGTATGGAGTTTCCTCGAAAATGAAACAGAAATACCCTATGACTCAGAAATGCCACTTCTGGGCATATAACCCAAAGAACTGAAGGCAAGGTCTCGAGATATGTGTACAACCCACATTCATAGCAGCATCATTTTTTAAAAATTAATTAATTTATTTATTTTTGGCTGCGTTGGGTCTTCGTTGCTGCACGTGGGCTTTCTCTCGTTTTGGCGAGCGGGGGCTTCTCTTCGTTGCGGAGCACGGGCTCTAGGCACCCGGGCTTCAGTAGCTGTGGCACGTGGGCTTCAGCAGTTGTGGCACGTGGGCTCAGTAGTTGTGGTGCGTGGGCTCTAGAGTGCAGGCTCAGTAGTTGTGGTGCACGGGCTTAGTTGCTCCATGGCATGTGGGATCTTCCCAGACCAGGCGTCGAACCCGTGTCCGCTGCACTGGCAGGTGGATTCTTAACCACTGCACCACCAGGGGAGTCCACAGACGCATTATTTATAATAGATAAAACATGGAAGCAACCCGTGTCCATGGATGGATGATGGATAAACAAAGTGTGCTCCATCCATGGACTTGGGGGGTATTATGCTTAGTGAAATAAGTCCAACAGAGAAAGACAAGTACTGTATGATTCCATTTACATGAGGTCCCTACAGGAGTCAAATCCGTAGGGACAGAAAGTAGACGGCGGGCCCAGGGGCTGGGGGAAGATGGGAAGTGAGTGTTGATGGGGACAGGGTTTCAGTTTCACAAGGTAGAAAGAGTTATGGGGGTGGATGGTGGTGATGGTTACACAACGACGTGAATGCACTTACTACCACTGAACTGTACACCTAAAAAATGGTTACGGTGGTAAATTTTATGTTATGTGTATTTTACCACAATAAGAAAAGAAAGGAGAAACCGAATGGTAGTTAGAACAGTGAAGGAGACACGGAGGAAACAGATTCAAGAGGAAAAAGAGAGATTAAGTGTAATAGCTTCTAAAAGTCTCAAATAAACTGTGGCTTAATATTAAAGTTTGTTAAATTTGCCAAATTATAGTGCTAAGTACATGGATACTCATTATCTTGCTCTCTTCACTTTTCAGTGTTTTGAGATATTTTGTAATAAAAAAGAAAATAAATGAAGTAAGTCACGAACCCCAAACTCTAGAAAATGAACAGCAACAGCAAATAGCCAAAAAGGAGAGAAAAAATTAACAAAAGAGGAAATTACTTGTGTTTTTTTAAATTTCATTAGTATTTATCAATAAAACCAAAGCTTTCAAGAGGCTCACAAAATGGGCCATTGGCCAATCCTCGTAAGCAAGAGGGAATGTGGGGCAGGGGATGCAAATTCATTTCAGGAAGAAATGGAGTTTAACTTCAGGTAAAGAGGAGATTTTTCAAAAAACATAAGAACATGCCTCGTACAGTTACTATCCCTACATTTTAGATGATTAATGAAACGGAAAACTTTCTAGGATAATGTAAATAATAAAAATCAGCCCAAGGAAAAGCAGATAATCTGAAGTGCTCAATAAGCTTAATATAAACTGAAAGTGTAACCAAAGACCTATGTGTGAAATATCAGTAGGATGGGTTGGTTTTGTGGCTGGATTCTACCGAAGCATCTCACGCACCTTATTTTGGAACCTGGAAACAGGGCAGCTCACCGAACCTGCTGGCCGACGAACTGGACGCTGTCCCAAGCCCCCTCCATTCCCATCTAACTACGGAGACAGGCTGGAAAGATGAACTACTCACTTGCCCTCCTTCCTTGCAGTTGGAGGTTCCCGTAGGACGTCCTGGCCCAGGAATCACAAGCAGAAATTTTCTGGGAGCCCCAGGGGAAGTGTTTATTTCCTCAATCAACGCAGACAGTCATCCGGTGCTTCCACCCATGTCCTGGCCAGGGCCCGGGTGCCTGGAGCTGTGGTGGCCAGCTGCACCCAAGGGTGGACGGCCAAGGGGACGCAGAGGCAGAGCAGCGGCCACCTACCTCTATGCTTTCTTCTCACAGATACCGTCGAAAGCTCTTACTTATTTATTACTATGGCTGAGCTTCCCTAAAATAAGCACAAACCTGACTTAAAACCCAGTTAAAGACACCCTAAGAAAGTTAACAGCCAATCTCATATACAAACAGATGGAACTAATCTCAAATAAAATACTAGCAGTCAAAGCCAGCAGGGCATTAAAATAAAACACCAAGTAGGGTTCAGTCCAGGAATTTAAGGGTAATTTAACATTAGGAAAGTCATCAGTGTTATTCCCTCCATTAACAGACTAAAGGAGAAAAGCTACATGTTTGTCTCAATAGGTGCTAAAAAAACATTTGATGAAATTCAAAACTAATTCATAGTAAACATGCTTAGTGAACCAGGTGTAGATGCCATCTTCTCTAATGGAACAGAACTTTTATCAAAAATCTGCAGCAAACATCTTACTAGGAAAAATAGGAGAATTCTCATTATAGCCAATGCAAATAATCAGGAAAAAAGAATAAGCATACATTTCGGGAAGAGAGAGAAATAACTGTCATTATTTATAGGCAAAGTCATCTATTAAAAAATCTAGGAGAGTCTACAAAGAAACACCTTTCTGTGGCCTCTTTTTCACAGCTATCAAATAGAGATACGATTAGCATGTACCCCACGGGCTTGTTAAATTAACACTATTAATTAATTTCATACATGTAAGGATCTTAGGCTGGTGCCTGCACATAGTGATAAGTAGATCAACATATAAAAATCAATGACATTTCTATAGGCCAGTAATTACCAATCAGAAATGGAAAACAGGGGCTTCCCTTGTGGCACAGTGGTTAAGAATCCGCCTGCCAATGCAGGGGACACGGGTTCGAGCCCTGATCCGGGAAGATCCCACATGCCGCGGAGCAACTAAGCCCGTGTGCCACGACTACCAAGCCTGCGCTCTAGAGCCCATGAACCACAACTACTGAGCCCACGTGCCACAACTACTGAGCCCGTGCGCCTACAGCCCATGCTCTGCAAGAGAAGCCACCGCAATGAGAAGCCCGCGCACCGCAACAAAGAGTAGCCCCCGCTCGCCGCAACTAGAGAAAGCCCGCGCGCAGCAACGAAAACCCAATGCAGCCGAAGAAAAAAAAAGGGAAAACATTTAACAAGTTGCCTTCACAGAAGCAACCAAACCTCTGACACACCTAGAAACGATCCTAACCAGAGATGCGGCTTAGGCAGCGGATGACCGAATTCCATGAAGGGACAACGGCTTGGACAGGTGCCTGGGGGGCAGGAAACATGCCATCAGGAGTTCAGTGCGATCCCACATTCTGCACAGATTGTCCCTGGACTTAGTGGCTCGCTCTCAGATGTACGTGGGAGAGCGAAAACCCACGGATACCCTAAAACAGGCTGTGAGGACAGGCAAGAGGGCCCGGAGGCACCTGCGTAAGTAGGCTGCTTCCCTTCCTGTGGGCAAGCCCGAGTCGGACAAGTGTAAGTGCTGGCATGTGCCGCCCCCTCGCCAGGTCCCGCTCCCAGGGCCCGACGCCCTCCAGTCAGTACGTCAGGATTCTCGAGGGCGCTAACATAGGATGGCCACTCCCACCTGACACGGCGGATCATCCGTAGGTTTAGTGTTTGACAATCTGATGACTGAGAAATAATATCCCACTCTTGCAAAACTTACTTCCCCTCAGGAAACTAACAGGATTCGATTCCCTGCTTTCCTATTTACCACAGTCCCAGGGTCCCAGGGGCTTGAAAGCAAAGAACCAGGAGGCGCGTAACTGGGGGCGGAGTTGCCAGATCGAGGGACGTCACGGCTCCTACTTCCACTATCATCACCAAGCAATCCGCCAGGTGCCTGCCTGCACCTGGCTGCACTCCTAGTCACGCGTCAGCACTCGGTTGCCCTGGGTCCTTGTCTGCTCTTGGCATTGTCAGACTCTAATTTTAGCCATGCTGGTGGCTGTGTGGTGGCATTTCACTGTGATGTCACTTTGCATTTCCACAATTACCTTTTCACAGGCTTACTGGCATTTGGATCGTCTTGTGGAGTGTCTGCAAACCTCTTTCGTGTTTCTGTCTTACGTTTTCTGTCCTTTTCACCGATATGTAGAGTCCTCCCCAGTTCTGATCGCAGGCCCTTGGGTCTGGGCCTCGCAGAGGCCTTCCCAAGTCTGCGGCTCCTCCACCCTCTGCCCACTTCACACCTTCCTTTACTCACCTGGACTCCTGGGAATTCTGCTTTGTGACCCGTGCCTCGCACCTGCTCCCAAGAGCACCTGAATATCAAGACACCTTCATCTAACTCAGCCGGGGACCCTGTGCAGCTCCAGACCCACACGTCCCTCTGCAGTCTCGCTCTTCACACGAGGTCCACGGGCCAGCAGCGCCCGCGGCCCCCGAGAGCTGGTCGGAAACGAGACATCACCGAGCTTGCTCCGAGGCTCTCCACTCCACTCCCCACCCCCAGGCCGAGAGAGCCCAGCCACCTCCGCTTGGAAGTCTCACGTGTGCCCCCGAGGGGACCACGTGTCAAAACTGGGACAGCACAGTTAGAGGCATTTAAATATTGAAACTTAGCAAATTAGCGGTGCGCACACATTCCACCTCTAACAGCTGCATGCGAGGCTGGCTGGACACCCGGCCTACATCTGAGACGCTTCGTGATGGAAGCCCCGAGCCACAGGGGGTCCGTGGGCCCTTGGTGACGCGCCGGAGCGTCCGCAGGGCCCCGTCCACTGCACACACATCCCTGCCAGATTCCCACCTCCTCGTAAGGGGCGCTGCCGGGGCCACTTGACCTTGTAACACCCTTGTCCACCCTTCAGAGCCCTCTTCCTAAAACACAGATCTGACTGCCACTCCTGGATTAAGCAGGTTTAATCGCTCCCTGTTGCCGTCAGGATCGAGTGAAACTTTCACGGCCCAGCCAACTCGCACCGGCCCCTCGCGCCCACCCCCGCAGCCCGCAGCCTGAGGAGCTGCCCTCAGTCCCCAGACGCTGGCTGTCACAAAGGGCTCCCCAACCCCAAGGCCCCCATCGCTGCCCAGACACCTTCTCTAACCTCTAGGCCAGACCAGGGCCTCGGGCCCCCTGCTTCCCCGTCGGCATGTGTGCTGCCCTCTCCTGCCGTGGCCCATTCGGGGGTCCCTCCCGAGAGGAGCACAGAGCCCCAAATCCAGGGCCCACGGCTGACTTGCTGTCGGCAGTATGTCGGGTTTACCTGGGGCCAAGGCCCTCAAGTAGAAAGTGAAGTCTCCAAAACCTGCAAAGAAGGTTTCTCTGTATCTCCTGGCCGCTACATGCCAGGCCCTCAGTTGCTGAACTGTTCCTTTCTCTCCTCCTTACGGCCGCCCTGGGATGCCCTCCCTCATCCCTGCCAAACTGGCTTTTAAAAAATCAGCTTTGAGATGTAATTTATGTACAATGAAATCCATCTATGTTAAGTGTGACGTTTGAGTGCTGACTCATAGGTACAGTCACACAAGCACCTAATCGACATGCAAAATATTTCCATCACCTCGAGAAGCATCCTTGTGCCCCTGCAGGAGACCCCTCCCCACCCCAGCCCCAGGCGACCACTGATCTGCTTTCTGCCACTGAAGCCAAATTGGCTTTTACACCTTCTCTGTTTTCCAGGGTCCTGAACCACAGGATGGGCTGTGGTGTCTGCTTCCTGGGAATGCAGTGATTCATAGAAACAAAATAAAGTTTTATTTGTTACTGCATCGTATGAGAAGAAGCAGAGGACTTTTCCTCAAATTTGAAATATCTGAAATGTTCATCATGCTTGGCCTGACAACAGGGTCCACTCTGCAGAGCCCTGAGGGGCCGTCTTCCTCCAGGGCAGCTGTGAGCCAGCCTGGCCCACCAGGTGTCCCCAGGGAGAGCAGGGTCCCCAGCTTCTGGCTTGCATGAGTCGGGGAGAGTGGGGCCTTCTCTGACGTCAGGAACACTGGAGCAGAACACGTGCAATGGGACCACCTCAATGCTGGCTTCACACACGTTCCGAGCACCTTTGAGATCCTGAGAGCTGCTGAGCTGTCCATTGCTTGTGGGCACCTGCACTGCTCACCCTTTACCCTTGACCCATCAGAAGGCCTTGGTGTTTCTCCTTCCAAAGCACATCTCAGAACTACCCGCTTCTCTCCGAATGCCCTGTCCCCGCTCATCCATCTCCCGCCTGGATTGAGAGCCTCCTGCTTTGTGTCTACGTGGTCACAATGCTGTGGTTACCTCACCTGACAAGAGTTGCAATCGGTCCTCGGGAGAATCTAATCCAGCATGAAACTTCCCGTACTGCCTGAGAACCGCCTTATCATAAGCAGTTGTTTGGATCTGAACCAGCTCCTGTGGGTGGTTACAGGTGGTAGCTCTGTCTCTTGTCTGGGAAGATCTCTGCGAGCTTCTCGTCACACTGCTGACGCGGTGCAGAAACCAAGCGGTGGTTCCTGAGACTGTCTCACGTCCTGGATTCGTCTCTTTACTCCCTCAAAAATGGCGCTGGGACAACCAACATCCACGTGCAAAAGAAGGAAGCTGGATCCTTACCTTATACCACAAACAAGAATGAACTCAAAATGGATCAAAGACCTAAAATGTAATACCTGAAAGTACAAAATCTTAGAAGAAAACAGAGAAAAACTTCATAACGCTGGATTTGGCAATGATTTCTTGGAATGACACCAAAGCATGGGTGACAGAAGTAAAAAAGAGATAAATTGCACTGAATGAAAATTAAAAACTTCTGTGAATCAAAGGACACAATCAAAAGAGTGAAGAGACAACCTAAGAAATGGGAGAAAATATCTGCAAAACGTGTATCTAACAAGGGGTTGATACCCAGAGTATCCAGAGAACTCCTAAAACTCAACAACAATAAAAAAAACATTTTTAGGGCTTCCCTGGTGGCGCAGTGGTTGAGAGTCCGCCTGCCGATGCAGGGGATACGGGTTCGTGCCCCGGTCTGGGAGGATCCCACATGCCGTGGAGCGGCTGGGCCCGTGAGCCATGGCCGCTGGGCCTGCTCGTCCGGAGCCTGTGCTCCGCAATGGGAGAGGCCACAGCGGTGAGAGGCCCACATACCGCAAAAAAAAAAAAAAAAAAAAAAAAAACATTTTTAAATGGGCAAAGGACTGTATGTCTTCTTCCAAAGAAGACATACAGATGGCCAAGAAGCAAATGAAAAGACACTCAACATCACTAATCATGAGGGATGATGCAAATGAAAACCACAGAGAAACAGGACTTCACACCCACTGCGATGGCTGCTATAAAACAAAACAAAACACAGAAAATAGTTAAGTGTTGGTGAGGATGCAGAGAAACTGGAGCCCTTGTGCACTGGTGGTGGGAGTGTAAAACGGTGCAGCCTCTGTGGAAAACCGTATGGCGGTTCCTCAAAAATTAGAACCATACGATCCAGCAATTCCATTTCTGGGTATTTACCCAAAAGAATTGAAAGCAGGGTCTCAAAGAGATATCTGTACACCATGCTCACAGCAGCACTATTCACAACAGATAAAACATGGAAGCACCCCATGTCCATCGACAGGTGGATGGATAAACAAAGTGCAGTCCACACATGCAATGGAATATGATTCAGCCTTAAAAACGAAGGACATTCTGACACCTGCTACAACACAATGAACCTTGACGACACTGTGCTCAATGAAATAAGCCATTCACAAAGGGACAAGTACTGTACGATCCCACTTACATGAGGTCCCTAGGGGAGTCAAGTCCACAGAGACAGAAAGTAGGACTGTGGCTGCCAGGGGCTGGGGGAGGAGGGTGGGGAGTTAGTGTTTAATGGAGACAGAGCTTCAGTTTTTCAAGATGAAAACGTTCTAGAGACGATAGTGGTGATGGCTGCACATTATGAATGTACTTAATGTCCTTTAACTGGACACTTAAAATGATTAAGATGATACATTTTACGTTAGAAATGATAAAATTTATGTTAATGTTTTTATCGCAACAAAAAATTTGGAAGAGATGATGAGCAATCCATTAGAGTTTTCCAAAAATATTTTCCGATTCTTTGTTCGTAAGTCACACAGCTGTGCATCCAGTTCTTTGATCTTTATATGGGGCACCTTACACTTAATTAACGAGAATTTTCAATCCATTTACCTACAGCTTCTCAAGTGCATATTGTGAATAACAGGACCTTTATCAAATGATTTATTTCATTTTAAAATTTCTAAACTAATAGATCCCCATTATCAAAACAGAAAATGCATACACGCAGAAATGAGAAAATTATGATCACCCATAATTCTATCTCCCACAGATAATCTGTCACCGTTCGGTATCACACTTCCAGACCGTTCTCTTATGCATAGATACTTTTCTTTTACTCACCAAAAAAGTGATCAACGTGTATAAACTGCATTGTAACTTGCCTTTTTTATTTTATAATATATCATGGACAATTTTCCTTGTTAATCAATAAATTTTATTACAGTTTTCTCCAAGGCCTACTGTATAATTTCCTGAGCTAATCTCCTCTTGTTGGAATTGATTAGATGAGTTCATATTTGGAAAGTATTCAGGACAGTGTCTGGCACATGGTAAGTGCTATATAAACAATTTCAAATGTGTTAAAAAGCCACAAGAATACCGGGGAAATTGGCAAATCCTCAATCATAAAGTTAGATTTTTAACACTCGCTTCTTGGAAAACTACAGATCAAGTTCACAAAAAAGGGGGAAGCTATGGGGATGGGAATAACGTCCTTGGGTATCTCAGCGGCCCCCCCGCACAGCTGCCTTCCTGCCAGGCCGTGTCCCAACCCCGAGCCTTTCTCCTCTACACCCCGTCCCCCGCTTCATCCAGGGGATGCTGCACAGCCTCCCGGGTGCCGTGCCCACGTCCGCCCGGTCCCTGGGGCTGCAGCAGGGCGCGCTGCTCTGACACTCAGACCCGTGCCCGCCTGCCCCTTCCAACGCGAACTCCACCACGGCTCCCTCATTCTGGCCCACTGGTCCCTGGAAGGTGGGGACAGCTGGCTGCCCGGCCTCCCCAGCCCCCTGGCTTGCGGCTCTGCCTCTGGCCCTGTGGGCGCCTGGAGGGGGCTCCTCCCCTGGGGGCCCTGGAGCTGGGCTTTCTCTGCCCACAAGGCTCCCGCTCCCCGACCCTTCTCCCGGCGGCGCTGACTCTCTCTGTAACCTGGCAGGACCCTACGAGGCCTGGCCAGAATAGACCGCACGCGCGTTCTCCACCTGCCTCCAGTCTGTAGAAAAACTTTAGTCAAACAAGAAATTTAATCAGAGAAGTGAGAAAATGCAGAAAGAAAGGAAGACAGCCAAGCAAGACAAAATAATAATACTTTAGCCGTTAAACAAAGTGAAGGACCTTTAGTGCCTCCTCAAGGGCTACAGACACTATTCTGAGCCACGTCCCTTGGGCTGTTTTGCAGATACTCGAGCCCCCACCAGGTGGGAGAAGTTAACTGTCTGCTGCCCACAAGCACGTAGACCCCAGACCGGCTGGAACCAGAAGGTTGATGACGCCGACTCCCGGTTACCTCACCACCAGCCACTCAGAAGGACGTCCACGAGCTGGCCACGCCCTGCTCCTTGAACACCGCCCCCGAAGCTCTTCAGAAAAAAATACAGGGTCTGCAACTCCACCCAGACTAACTGAATCAGAAACTCCAATAGCTGGGACACTGGCTTGAAGTTTTATAAGCTCCCAGCATTTTCTGCCCTGCTCTTTGGCATATAGACCAGCCCCCCCCCCCCGGGGGGGGGGGGGGACACACAGCCTCGAGGGCATGAGCCCGCCGTGGGCCCCTCTGCCCGGCAGAGCAATAAAGCTAATTCTTTGCTCCTTCACCCAAAACTCTGTCTCTGTTTCTATTTGGCACCGGGGCACAGCTCCCCCTCCAGACCAGCTCCGAGCCCCTCCATCATCTTTCCCTCCCCCGATCACCAGGTCAGCCGCACACCGGGCCCCGCTCCTTGCCAGCACTCCACACAGCTCCTCCGTGCCTTTGTTTCTGGGATAAACCGATGACTGGGTCAATCCAACCAGCTTCTCACCTACTATGGAGTCACGGGGAGGAGGGCAGGTCCGACACGCTCCCTCAGAGTCACACCTGGAGGCCTAGCCCCGCCCTCCTCACCTGCAGGCGCTGGCTCTCCGTCCTCACAGAAAAGCACCACGGGCAGGGCCAGCACACGGGCCGCCAGGAAACGGCGCGACGCAGGCCAGAGTGGCCGCTGCTCCTTCCCGGAGCCTGCGTGAGCTGGGGCATCACGGCCAGAAAGCAGTGCTGACCTGGGGACTCCCAGGACCATGGGCCCCTCCTGCGAGTACAGCATTTCAGCACCAAAGAAGAACCTTCCGGAGAGTCAGGTGTGTGTGGGAGAGGAAGCGGCCTTTGTCTGCTGGGGGCGGGTCCTTTTCGGCTTTACTCAGAAGGGCCGTCCCGTCTCCCGGTGAAAGTTAACCTAGGCCTTCTACCCCCTTCCTCAGCATCTGGGTCCTCTAGTCCCTCCTTCCGGTTCCAACACCCTCTGCTCCGTCACCTCCTAGTGGCTCTTTGTCTCCATCATTCCCTAAATGAGCAAAACCCTTCGCCCCGCCCCGGCTGTCAGCCTGCCCACCCTTCCTGCAGGCTAGGAACCCCTCCCCCGCGGTAGGAATCCGCCGGTTCCCATCAGGAGGGAGGTTGGGAGCCTGAGATGCGTGTCCCAGCCCCACCTGCAGACGCCAGCCCCCAAGTCTGTCCCACCCGAACCCCAGGGGTGCCTTTAAGGGCCCCCTTCCACCCACAGCTGCCAGACTGTCCTCTGGAGACACTAGCGCTGTCAGTCTTTTAAACCTGGGCCAATGTGATGGTGCAAACTGAGAGCCTCAGCTCTTACACACAACCTAGGAATAAACAGTGTCAGAGAGCTGATCGCGAGAGGGGTCGTTTCCCCCGCCCCGCCACCCCCTCTCTCCCAGGGCACCTCCTGCGACCCCTGTAGCTAATTATTTTGGCGCCCACTTCCGCTTCTCCAGACACCACCCTTGGTTTTCGGCGCCAGGCGTGAGATGGGGTTCACTTCACACCCCTGCCTCCCCCCACATCCCCTCCACGTGTTCAGACAACTCAGGATCCGTCCAGCCTGCCGGCTCCAGGCCAGCCTGGCCTCGGAGACACTGTGGGTTCAGCTCCAGACTCCGCAGCAAAGCAGATGCCACAGTAAACTGAGCCACATGAATTTTTTGGTTTCCCAATGCATATAAAGCTTATGTTTACACTCTACTGTAGTCTGGTAAGTGTGCAGTAGCATTATATCTAAATAAACAACGTACATACCTTAAAAATACTTAATTACGGAACTTGCTAACCATCATTTAAGCCTTCAGCGAGTTCATCAAAGTTCACTGATCACCAATCACCGTAACAAATGTAATCACCATGCAAAAGCTTGAAATACCACGAGAAATTCCAAAATGTGACACAGAGACACAAAGTGAGCAAATGCTGTGGAAGAGTGTCACCAATAGACTAGCTCGACGCAGGGTTGCCACCAACCTTCCATTTGCCAACAATGCAATCCCTTCGAAGCGCGATGAAGTGAGCACAATGAACCGTGTAGCTGTCTTCCTGGCCTCCTCTGTCTCCGCCGATGCCCTCATCTCAATGGAGCGCATCCTCAAGTAGTTTTCTGAGGCAAGATACATAGGAGGAAAACTCTGACATCTCGCATGTCTTAAAGCACATTTACTCTGTCCTCACCCTTAATTTATGTTTGGCCTGGGCTTAGAATTCTAAGCTGGAAAATCACTTTCCTTTAAAAGTTTGAAGGCGTTGCCCCATTCCTTCCAGGTTTCAACATGGGGATGAAGTCTGAAGCCGCTACAGTTCTGAAGCCTTTGTCTTTGCTTTATCTGGGGAATGTAGGATTTCCTCTGCCCTTAGTTCTAAAATTTCACAATACTTTGTGCAGGCCACACACAATGTTTTCATTGATCTGCCAGCCCCTTGCTGGGCCCCGTTCACTCCAGAAACATAGTTCAGGTTCCGGGAAATTTTCCTAAATCATGTCTTTGATTAAGGCTCCTCCAATTTCTAGTGTATTGCCAGAATTCCTATTATTCAGATAGAAGATGTCTAGCAATCCTTTTGTTTTCTTATTTTCTCTCCCATTTTTCTATTCTCTGGGCGGATTTCTTCAATTTTACCTTCCAACCCATATGTTTCTCATTTTAGCCATTTAATTTGCAAGCTCTTTGCTCTAAGTGCATTTTTTATTGAAGAAAAAAAGCATGTTGTTTATGTTTCAAGGATACAGTCTTATCTCTCTGAGGATGGTAATTAGTTCTCTGACTTTCTCTCTGTATACACTGGCTCTGTCCTCCAGGCTTCATTTTCTCAGTTTTATTTCGCTCTGTCTTTGCGGAACCTGACATAACAGCGTCTCTGTTTGCTCAGTGGCCGTTCAGTCTCTATCATGTAGCCACAGGCTTTCCCCAAAGCCCGGCGAGCTTGGCTGTGGGCTTCTCACTAAGAGTGGGTGCTATAGAGCCTCGGGACATGGCTGGGCCTCGCCCTGGGGAATCGCTGAAGCTGCAGCCTCTCAGCGGAACTCCTGGGAGGAGGCATGTCCACGCCCCTGAAGGGACCAGGGCGGCACGCTGGGCGCCTCGAGGGTGGGACCTGGGGTCTCAGCAGAAGGCAGAGGTCTGCCCACTCCTACTCCTGCCTCCATTTCCAGACAGAGAAGGAAAGTCTAGTCCCCTCTGCCGAGCGTGAGGAGGGGCTCAGGGGTCAGTCCCCTCCCTCCCTCTGCAGGTCAGCAAGTGTGTGGCCACCACCTCCCCACATCCTGCCCTGTTTCTGCTCGCCTGGCTGCTCTTCCTGTCCGCTGCCTTGGTCGTTATCTCGGGGCGTGTGGGGAGGGGAGTCTGCACCAGCAAACTCGTCTGCTCAATCTTTATTTACAAGTTTGAACATCTTCTCAGGCATTTACTGGCCTCTAGTCTCCCACCTGCACTTTCTGTGGCTATTTTTTTTTTTTTTTTTTTTTTTTTTTTTTTTTTTTTTTTTTTTTTTTTTTTTTTTTTTTTTTTTTTTTTTTTTTTTTTTTTTTTTTTTTTTT
>NW_006792080.1:776557-782338 GCF_000442215.2 Lipotes vexillifer | reverse complement strand
TTTTTTTGCGGTACGTGGGCCTCTCACTGCCGTGGCCTCTCCCGTTGCGGAGCACAGGCTCCGGACGCGCAGGCCCAGCGGCCATGGCTCCACGGGCCCAGCCGCTCCACAGCACGTGGGACCCTCCCGGACCGGGGCACGAACCCGCGCCCCCTGCACCGGCAGGCGGACTCTCAACCACTGAGCCACCAGGGAAGCCCTCTGTGGCTTTTTTTAAGGTCCTTCTGCCATTTCTCAGTGGAGCTGTCTATTGTCTCATTATTTCAATACTAACAACTTTTATTCCCCTCCCCCAGCTGAACGTAATCTCTGTCTGCCCCCATTTTGCTTGTTGGGGAAAATGTTCTCAGGTGATTCGAGCTCACTCAGTGCTCCCCCATCCTCCTGCAGCAGGAGTTTCCCCCCAGCTCTGGGCACAGAAGCCGTGTCCCGCTCCAGGCGGGTCACACGTGCCAAGTGTTCTGCGGGTCCACCTGGCGCACCACCTATGGGGGCCCCTGCCCCGTGCCCTCCTGTCACCACCCTCTGCTGCTTCTGGCGCCCGTGGAAGCGTCCATTTAAACATCTGCCTTCCCACCGAGAGCCTCCTCTGCACCCTGACCTCATGCCTTCAGGCGTGTGTGCCCCGTCACAGCACATCTGTTCCTCGGCCACCGCAAAGGGCAGCTGACTGCTCGCTCCACCAGGGCCCCTGCCAGGGCCCCCCACAGCTGCCTCCACGCAGTTGCTGTCCCACCCAGCAAGGGGGCAGGGACGAGCACAGCTCCCCTCTCCCCTCAGGTCCCTCAGAATGTGTCCTGAAAGGAAGGGACAGGAAGGACGGCCCAGTCCCTTTTGGCCCGACTTTTTCTTGCTTCGCCTTTAAAATCTGTCTACTCTTAGGAAGGTAGGTGTGTGGGGGAGTGTACCAGTCATCTATTGCAAAACAATGCTGTAGTAACAACAACGATCCTCAGTAGCACACAGCAAACACGGCTTAGCCCTCAAACCTTAACCCTACGGTGAAGCTCTCAAACGGCTTCGCTCCCTGCCCTGCTGACCCGGACCGGGCTCAGCTCTCGGTTCCGGTCCCAGCTGGGGTCTGGGAGGCAGCTGCAGGCCACCTAGGCCGGTGCTCCTCAGCAGTCAGCGCCCAGGTCCCCGGCTACAGCCCCCAAGGTTTGGGGGGCCTGCGTCCGCGTCTCCTGGGCTGGTGCGCGGCTGCTGTGCCCCAGCTCTGCGTGGTTTCTCACACTCGGCCAGGATCTCAAGGCAGACGCAGAGGCACCAGCCAGACTGGACCTGCTGGCCTTACACCTGCCAACATGCCCTGAGCCGGGCTGGAGTGGCTCATGTGACCTGGGACGTGGCCACGGGGAGAGGGAAGAGTTGAGGCCTTTAATGCCATCCACCTGCCCAGGAAGTGCTGCAGGAGACGGGCTCCGACGTGGCTGGCTTCCCGAGAACTTCCCACCCACCTGGTGCCCAAGGTGCACCTGCAGGTCTGCGTCTGCCTGGGCTGTGCTCTGAGCTCTTCCTCCAGCACCTGCGCACTGGGGCTCTAGGCTGGCCTCCTAACCACACCTGGAGCCCACCCCCTTCTCCCCCTGGTTTTGCCGCTACGGCCCCTGACGCTCCTTCCGCTGAGGTGGAGCCCGTCCGGTGCGATCTCTACCCCTCAGTCGAGGTGCATTTCTGAGACACGGCCCTGACCTTGGGCTGCTCAGCCCGCGCTGACCTCCTAGGGAAGCGGGCCACCCTGCCTGGCGGGTGTGCGTCTCACACCCCAAGGAGAGCCCCTCCTTCTGCCTGTCTCAGTTATGTTTCTGACTCTGGCCGGGGGGACCCCACTCCTTTTGGGATTTGCTTCATTTTTTTCTTCCTTACGCCTCTGGGTCCCTATGGAGCCCACGTGTTAATCCTCCCAGCTTCTGTTCTCCACACTGGGGAGCGGGCTGGGGGCTCATACGGACAGGAGAGAGCAGCTCAACTTGACCTGAGATTTGCCTCAAAGGAACACCGCACACCCCCAGCCCCCTGACCCTGAACTGCAGCTGTGCTGCTGCCCCCGACCCCAGGTTTGCCGCTCACCCCCTTCCCGAACCCCCTCCTCCGCCTCCAGCCTCTGTCCTCTCCACAGGCGGGAGCCAGGACGGCGAGCTGGCCACGTCCACGATGGGGGCAGCCGCCTCCCAGGAAGGAGCCATGCAGACACTCAAGACCCCTGACCAGCCCCTGAAGGAAATCCACACGCCTCCAGCTGCCCCCGGGGCACACGCGGGGTCTGTCTGTGGCTTCCATGCCTGTGCAGGGAACGGACCTCTAACTGACCCCGCCTGCTGGCCCGACATGGGGACCCCTGTGCCGGCCCCTCCTGGGTGGGGTACCCCACCCCCTGGAAGTACCCCTGGGCGCCCTTCGTCTGCCATCTCTGTATGGGCCCCCCCCCGCCTTCAGTTGCCTCAGTGCCTTCAATCTGGGCCTGGGGCGTCTCCAGCTTGGAACCCCCGCGGGAAGCCAGCGCTCGGCCCCCTTGGCCTCTGGAGTATTTCCTTACCCCGGGGGACCCCCAGCCCCATACTCCTCCGTCCCTCCAGCTCTGAGCAGGGACGCCCCCAGCCCCTGTGCCCAGGTCGGGTGGCAGACTCCGGGCAGCTCAGCCCCCGGGCTGTAGTGTGGGGGCCATCCAGAGACGCTTCCCACTTGAAGACATGCCAAGTCCTTCTGTCAGAACAGCGTCCAGATTCAGCGTTTGGGCCCCCAAACTGTTCTGCAGCCCAGAACTCTGCCCTCTGCCCCCTTCCCCCCGCCCCCCGCCGGGCACCCCCCAGGGCCCGCCGCCGCCTCTTCCAGCTCTGATCAATCCCCGGTCACCCTCCCCAACCAGGGGAGACACGGCGTGGTACCCGGTGAGCTGCGGTCTGCTGGACGCTTAGGTTTCGGTTTTTAATTTTTTAAAGGGTCTCAGACATTACGTTGTTCACTGTTGTTCAGTGCACAGCACGCTTCACCGGCCCACGTAAGGCCCCTCGACTTGTCATCTGTCCTCAGGTGCCTTGTTCCTCTGCCTATCAGCCCTGCCGCCTGCACCCTGCCGCCTCTCCAGCCCGTATCGCGGGCCAGCACCTCGCATACTTGCAACCTTGTACAAGGGGTGGAGCCTGTGCTTTTAGATTCCGTAACGACGCACTCTAATGACGCTGCTTCTTGCTCTTACAGTTGTCACTCCGTTTAAGATCCGCCCACCAAGCTGGTGTGCATTTAGTTCTCGGCTCCAAACCGCTCTGCAGGTCACAGTGCGGCCACCACCCCTGGCTGAGCCAGTGGGCAGGGAAGGTAGCAGGTACAGGCTGCAGAGGATGGGCTGCACCTTCATGTAGGAACAGGTGCGGTTCCGAGGTGACCAGGCCTGGGATCGGCCACGGGAGGGGGTCGCGGGGGCGCTGGGGTCAGAGAACATGGCGATTGGCAGTGACAAGGTAAAGGGACAGAAGCAGCTGCTGGGAGATCCGTCCAGGTGGGCGTGGAGGCTACAAGGAACAGTGCAGGAGAGGTGGTGAAGACACAGCCGGCCCAGCTGCAAGATGGTGAGAAATGGGGGGAGAGGACAGGGCCGGGGGGAGAGGACAGGGCCAGAAGGAGTAGCCGGGGCTAGTCTGACGGAACCGTCCAAGAGAGTAGCAGAGAGGGGCGGGGGGACCAGGAGAGCCGGGAAGGGAGACGGCCATCGCTGGAGAGGACCTCGGACAGCGGTGTCCCCGGGGCCAGGGGTCCTTTCCTGAGGGGACGCTTCACAGAGTTGATGTGCGTTCCTGGAGGACATCTCAGAGACCAGGGACGTTCCGGGGCTTTTCTGACGGACACGGGGCTGGGAGAGCGCAGCTGGCTTCCAACGGGCAGGGCTGCAAAGCATAGTGACCAGCCCCTCCCCACAGGAAGCCGCTCGGATTCTCCCGGCCTCGCGCGCCCGCCCGGGGCCGTGGGGGTAGAAATCGGCTGATAGTTGCTGAAGCCTAGACGGGAGCTCATGCTGCGCGGAACGCAGGGCGCGTTGGCACATTCTAAGCGCACTGAATGCGAGCGGGCGTGACCTCATCCTTCCATGTCCCGTGTTTCCAGTGGAAACGGCTCTGGCCTCACCTCTCAAACCCTAACTACTTCATAGTTGTGTGACATCTCGTGACGTCACGTCTTCTGGGACGTCACACCCAAGCATCAACACGGTGAAATATCACTTCTCCTTGAAGGTATACAAGTGCATCGAGCTCTTAAAAATGTGTATTTAAGTTATAATTTGTGATTTTAAAAAGTTTTGAAATCATAGATTCCCAGGAAGTCGCAAACACAGTACAGAGAGGCCAGGGTGGTGGAAGTCTGGACTTCGCATGTGGCTTCCAGCCACCATGAGGCTGGGGGCCTTGTTCCCGCCAGGCAGGGATGGACGTCTGGGCTCCCCTCTCAGCCTTCCCCGCACCTGCAGTGGGCGTGGGGATGAGGGAGGGGAAGGGGAGGGCTGCCCCCTTGTAGCGCAACAAGAGTGGAAGTCGGGGGTCTCCCTGCCTTTGCTGAGGGAAGGGGGCCATGGTGTTTCCCGTGGTGCTGGGCCAGGGCCCTGCCTGCTGTCAAGCTTCCTGTCTTCCTAGGTGGCCCCTTTCCTGGGCCTTTGCCTGAAGACGGGCGGCTTTTCTTAGAGCCTCCTTGTTTGTTTGTCCGCTCCCTCGGCGTCTCTGGGGGGCTGGCTTCTCGCAGTGGGTCTGGGGTCCACCAGGGGAGCTCACCACCGTGCAGTCCTCAGCCCCAGGCCCTGGCCCACGTGCCTTCCCCCCAGCTTTCTTGTCCTGTCTGTCTGTGTGTGGCAACCAGAGCACCCAGCTGCACTTAGTGGGGTGAACAGGGAGAAGTGAGTGGGTCCCACCTTCGTCTGGCCTGCAAGCCTCACAATCTATGAATTTCTTTTCAAAATAATGCCGACAGTGCTATTAAATAATTGGTACAGAAAAGCAGCGTCAGGCCTGATAAGGTTTGGCCAGCTCGTTCCACAGCAAGAGGGTGACAGCAGGATTCAGAGAAGGGGCCGAGGGCGTAGGGACTTGCTGAGGACACGAGTGACCCGCACAGCCCAGGGGTCAGAGCACACGCGGGGGAGCCCTGGCCTGGCGGGGGGTCCGGCCTCCTGTCATCCTGAAACAGGACCCTTGGGACGGTGCTGAGGGGTGTCGGGGGGTGGTAAGCGGTGTGTTGAGGTCATCAGGCTGGAGCAGCTGGCAGTGGGACCCCCTCGGCGGCCCCTCCCACGGTTAGCATCTCAGGACTGCGTGGACTCGACAGCGCAGCCGGCTTCCTTCCTGTTCACAGTTTGATTAGAAATATGCCGTCTCCTGGATCCTTCACATCAGAAGGTGTCTAAACGGTCTCTTCCAAGAGGCGGCTTCTCATACTGTAAGATGAAGAAAACACGCGTCGATAGCATCCGTTTCTGCTCTGATCTTGACGCCCTTTTCCTCGCTTCGCTTCTCTGGGTTTACCTTCTTCCGTTTCCCCCGTTTCCAGACTTGAACGCTGAGCTCTTTCTCCTCCCAGTACTCCTCGTATCTGATCAATGTCTCACCCTCTGGACACCCTTCTGCCGTATCCTGTAAACTTCGTATGTAGAGTATTATCGTCTAATTCTAAGGATTTCATGATGTGCCTTAATCCAAAGAGTTATTTAGAACTATGTAATTTCATTTCCAGGAGTGTACGGCTAACCCTTTATTTCAGAGATGCCAGTTTACTGAGCGGTTCAAGGGTTTCCTTTTATAA
>NW_006792080.1:775721-776470 GCF_000442215.2 Lipotes vexillifer | reverse complement strand
AGAGGTTTCCTTCTATCAAGGATAATAAATTTCATCGTGCCTCTGGAGGGCAGGGGTTTTCCTTCTGTTCTTTCTGGTGTTTTTCAATCTTTGAAGGTTAATTCTGGAGGATTTGGGTCATTGTTCCTTCAAACACTCCTTCCCCCTCATCAGCTCTGTTCTCCTGGGATCCCGAGATGCATCCTGCAGCATCCCGACTGTGTCCCGTGCCCTCTGACCCCACTGCTCACCTGGCCCTGGCTCCCGGGTCCCTCCTCCGCCAGTAAGGTCTTCACTCCTTCCGTCTCTCCGGCATTTTCCTTTCACTGCTCGTTCCTTCTCCTTGACACCCACCCTCCCGTCCCCGCGGGGATTTTCCTCACGGCTCCTTCACATTCCTGATGGGGCTGCTCCATCTGCGCTGGTTACCTGCCCTGCTTTTCGGGCTCCACCCCTGGACGGTGGCTCTCTGCCCCCAGGGACGGCAGCCATCTGCGTGGTGGCCCAGGTATTAGCTGCGCCCTTTCCATGGGGCCTCCCCCAACCTGGATCTGGGGGCGTCACTATGCCGAGTGCCGTTCTGTCCCTCAGGGTGGAAGTCACTCCACACCTGGAACCACAAGCGTCCGGCCCCGAGGGGCTCTGGCCTCTTTGGAGGGGCCGGCTCTGTGGTGTCACTGCTGCTCCCAGCCCAGGGGCCCCTGGAGTCTTGAGGTGATGCTCAGTGGCCAGGGCTTTGCAGCTTCCCCCAGCCCTGCGGCCTCCACAGC
>NW_006792080.1:774030-775437 GCF_000442215.2 Lipotes vexillifer | reverse complement strand
GGAACCAGCGGGAGAGCAGCCGGTCTGTGCGCCGTGCCGAGCCGCGCCCTCGGGTGGATGGCGGGACTCACATCAGGTCGCATGCGACACAGGGGAGGCATGTTCGCGCCTGTCTGGCCTCAGGAGTCAGCTCCATGGCTCGTGCACGATCCACCTGGACTCGTGGGTGACTGGGAGAAGGCAGCGCCCTCCACACCAGCTCCAGCCTCAGCCCAGCCGATGCCGCGAAACCAAAACCTGAAATAAAAGTTACTGGATGCCTGGCTGGGGTTGCAGGGCATGGGCCCGGCGCCCAGGCCATCCTCTCCGACCTCCCCTGCCCTCGGCCTCCCTGCCTTCTCCTCACAGACCACGAGCTCACAGACCTCACGATCGTGGGCCTGGGGGTCTCCTTCCACAGCCACTGTGTCCCCTGTGGTGACAGTCACGCTGTTTACTTAACGTGCTTTTTAAAGGTGTGACTTAGGGCATTTGGGGAAATGGAGACCCAGAATCACTTTTCCTAAACAGAAGGTTGCTGTGAAAGTAAATACACTGGAAACAGTCTTGTTAAATCCAAGATGAAAGCTCCTCTGCCAAAGACTTAGTCCTGCCTTGACCACGAAAATGTCCCCTTTCAGACCGCCAGAGCCCCGGGCTGGGCTGGTGACCGTGGTTTGAAGCCTGGCTCTGGCGCTTCCTGGCCGTGTGAATGAGCAGGTCCTGACGCTTCTGGGCCTCGGTTTCTCACCTGACTTTATGACCCACACAAAGCTCGGCTGTGGGTGCCCATCAAAGTTAGCTGTGACCCTCACGTTCCCCCGGAGCCTGTCGCGGCCACGACCCAGGAACCTCAGGGCACAGTCAGGCCGCCGGAAGCATCGACCCCTCAGCAGAAGGCCTTGCGCCGTCCACCCCGTGGTGTCCTGTTACCTGCGCCAGCCAGGCCGCGGCAACCCCACGAAGAGCTCGGCACAGACGCGCATCGCGGTGTCCGGGTCCCGAGCCCACGGCGACCCAGCTAATCCTCCCGCGACGCCTGTCCGTGACCATTGAGGGACCACGGGCAGGGGAGGTGGTGCCGGGGCTGAGCCACACAGCAGTGATGCAGGGCCTGGAGTCAGACCAGCAGCCCCCCGCCTGGCCTCCCCGGAGCAGGTGACCTCCCTGCTTCCTGCAGGTGAGGACGGGACGCCAGGGGAGAACTGGACACACAGGTGAGCAGCCAGCTGGGGGCACCGCGCGTCCTACCAGAGCCTGGTCCAAAGTCGTGTCTGCCAGGAGGCCTGCGGGCCTGAGCGTTCGGCAGGGGCACTGGGGAGGGGCTGGCGAGCGGCCCACCTGGGAGGCATATCCAGACTGGGCCCCTCAGGTGAGGGTCACGTCCAAGTTCTCAAAATCCCCACCGCCAGCCCCACGGCCCGAAGC
>NW_006792080.1:736860-773887 GCF_000442215.2 Lipotes vexillifer | reverse complement strand
CGAGCCCCTGGGGCAGGGCAGTCCGGCCCCCAGTCTGCCCGGGCCCCCCATGCAGCCGCCGCCCGCCGCCCAGCAGTGCCGCCCTCGGGAGGCCGGGCGCGGCCGGCTCTCAGCTCCGGGCCGGGCTTCCTCTACCCGCTGCCTCTGGCGCCCCGGGGCCCGGACGTGCTCGGCCAGCAGCCACCTCGCGCCTGTCCCAGCTCCGAGAGGCCCTCGCGGCTGGGGGCGGGCTGACGGGCAGGCCGAGCTCCGCTGGCTGCTTCCCCACAGGGACGCTGGCTCATCAGCTCTCAGCTTGTCCCCTGCTCTGGATGGAACGCCGGGCGCCCTCGTGGAGCACCTGCCCCCGCCCTGCGCCCCCCTCAGCCAGGTCCCGCCAGCGCTCGGTGCTTTGAGGTGACTAGCAGCGTCTGGCCGAAGGTCCCGCCGAGTCACCGGGGTCCTGAGAGCAGGGCTCCGGTCTGCACAGAGCCCTCCCTGCGCCCGGAGCGTAGCACGAGAATATTCTCAAGCAAGGCAGTTCCCACGCGTCTGTCGCTGAGATGCAGCCCTGCCGCCCCGGCCTCCCCGGCCTCCCCTCCCATAAAGGCAGATGCTGACCTGCCGGCACCTCCCAGCCGAGGGCCGGACATAGGCGGCTTAGGGGTCAAAGGGGAGAAACATCTCCCCGATATTCTGGCCACTCGGCAGACCTCCAGTGATTTCCCGGGGAGACCCCGCTTTCAGCCCGTCATGCAGGTGAACGAGCCCCCTCCCGCTGCTGAAAACTCACCCTAACCATCACGAAGCCGACTGGCCAAGGCTCTGGGTTCATGGGGATCCGAGCAGACGTGCTAGCGTGGCAGCCACTCTGCAGCGGGGCTTTTCTTACAAGACGGCGGCGAGGCCACATGCTCCTGGTGTCACACAAAGCTCCCGGGTACACAGGGCCAGATGTCGATGGCAGCCACGATGGCCCCTGCGTCGGGGTCGCTCTGCCTGCTGCTCTGACCCTCCAGCCCTACCGGGTGCCAGGCAGTGAGACTGGGTTCTCCGCCTGGCTGTCCAGCTCAGAGTGGCCACCTTTGGGCTCCAGGTCCCGCTCACAGCCTTCACTCCTTCCCTGCCTGCACCCGTGGCCTCCGCAAGACAGACGGCCTGTCCCTCCTCGCGTGGGCCCACCCTCACCTGTCGGCATCCCTCTGCCCCAAGCAGGCGCTTGTTAACGTCGGCAGGTTGTTATGAGTATCTGCGTCACATTATCGCTGGGAAGGTGAGCTGGGGAAGGCACTGTGGGTGGCGGGCGCTCCGTGCAGAGCACAGAGCCCAGGAAGACTGTGGGGTCCTTCCAGGAAGAGGGAAGCCCGGGGCGGGGACGGGCACCACGGTCGTGAGCACGGAGGCCCGGGGAGCGCGGCCTTCGCCTCTCTGTGCCTCAGTCTCCCCCTCGGGACTTGGGGGTCACAGTACCAGCCACGCTGCAGGGCTGCCCTGAGGTTACAGCGACGAGTACACGTGCAGCACCTGCCCCTGCTCGGCTCCAGCCCTGGCATCCCTGCCGGCGTCTGCCTGTGAGCCTGGGTCCCGCTGGCCGCGCAGGGCCTTCCCAGGGCTTGACTGGGGAAGGCCAGGCTCAGAAGTGCTTACACGGTGACTCAAGAGAACGAAAAAGGAGCAGCCCCTCCGTCCGGAGGCTGGCCTGGCCCCCAGCTCTTCTCTGCGGGACTTAAACCGCCCCAGGGCCTCGGACCTGGTCCCTCGAAGACCACGACAGAGGCCCCGTCACGGTGTGTCTCAGCCCAGATGGATCAAGCCAGCACCCTTCTCTCGGCTAAAATGAGTTTCTGCCACTTCTCTACCCATCCCGCTCATCTGTACACATAACACGACCCAGAAACCCACTGTGGAGTTGTCTCTGCTTTTTGGCAATAACCATGCAGAGCGAACCCCACCTGCTTACATGCTCCCCCAAAGTGCCCCATCAAAGCCCAAACCCAGGCTTGGTCCCCTCCCGACACCCTGCCCTAGATGCTGCGTGCTCTCCGGGCCGGAGACGAGTGGTGAGCCAGCCGGTGAGCAGGGCACACTCTCCAGAGGCTGCCTGTGCAGCCGGACCCAGTGCCCCGCTGCCCCTTCCTTACAGAACCTTTTACCCCGACCCCCCCCCACATCGCAATGCACGGGCGACCGGCTGAGTAGCCAAGGGGAGAGCAGGGGGCTCTGGAGTTCCCGCCCCCATCCTCCCAAGTCGTCTCTGTGCCTGTCCTCAGGGACGCCGTCCTGCCACCCTCAGCCCGTCCCGCAGGAGACGAGCCCTGCACGTCCTGTGACCTACAGTCCGAGGGACCTATCTCAGAGCGCTGGTCACTCGGGTGAGGGGGGAGCTGAGAAGCTGAGGGGACGGGGGGCACCGGCAGGAGGAGTGGTCTCAGGGCTGGGTCAGGAGGAAGAGAGGGCGCCGCGGGCCCCGCGATTCGGGGCTTCGGGACGGGACGCAGCCTCGGCAGGGCCGTACAGGGGAGCCGGGGCCCGGGGTTGGGGGGTGGGGGACAGGCAGAGCGGGAACGGGCCGGCTTCTCCCCGCTTTCCCGCCCTCTGATCTCCCCAGCGCCTCCCATCGCTGAACCTGCCAGGGAGCGGGAAGGTGGGAGAGCCGGGAGGCGCAGTTCGCTGGTGCAGCACAGAGCGGGAAGGACACGGGACCCCCCAGAGTCGTCCCCACGCTGCGTCTCACGGTGTGCGCAGGGAGGTGGCCAGAGAGGGGGCGTCTTTCTGGGGGGCTGCTCTAGCGGAGGAAGGCTGGCTTTGAGGCCCTGGCAGGAGACGGAAGAGGAGTGCGGGGACCCCGCGTCAGACGCCCGCCAGAAAGGGGCGTGGGGGCGGCTCCCGGCCGTCTTACAGGCCGGGTCCCTCAGCCGGGGACGCAGCACAGCTTCGTTTCCAACTCTGCCCTGTGCACCCGACGGAACAGAAACTGCACGTGGGGAGCCTGGGGCGGGCTGAAGCGGGTTTGCGACGTCCAACATCCTAGACGCAGCCTCCGCCGGCTCAGGCTCTGCAGCAGGAGGGGTCTGGCACACCAGTGTCCTTGTGCCACTGGAGAGAGGGCCAGGGGCCGGGGCAGTGGGCCCCAACTCCCATGCTGCAATCTCTGTCGTTCACAAAGCCAGGCAGGGGAGGCCTTCAGAGACAACGACATCTGGCCCGTTTTATCACAGTGTTCTATCTCATGACATCTAGTTTATTTTCTATGTATGGCGAGAGACACTGAATTCCCAAGTACTCTTCTAGTGATTATACTTAATATGTGACACTTCCATCAAAAATACAACAGGTGAAGTAACAAAAGCTAATTTAAAATGAGATACAAAGTACAGGAATGTGGAAAAACTGCAAGGTTGGCACTGGAACAACCAGAGTTTAGAACTGAGTGTCTAAATGTCTATCTAGATATCGCCCCATGGGAGGGGCTGAGCTGCGGAAGCTGACCCCCAGCCAGCTAAGAGGAGCCCTCAACCCTGTAGAAAAGGTGATAACGAGCAGAGCACCTGCCAAATCAGTGAGACACATCTACAGAGGTATTCCCAGGAAAATGCATCACTTTAGGTATATCATAAAGGAGACAGAGAGAGAGAGAGAGAGAGAGAGAGAGAGAGAGAGAGAGAGAGAGGAGAGAGACTGATTCAAGAGACGTTAGAAAAACAGCAACAGAAAAAATCCATGGAAAGAAAACGAAAGAAAAAAAATACAAAGACAAAAACCCACGAACATAGGGACTTCCCTGGTAGTCCAGGGGTTATGACTCCACACTCCCAATGCAGGGGGCCCGGTTTCAATCCCTCAGGGAACTAGATCCTGCACGCCGCAACTAAAGACCCCACACGTGGCAATGGAGATCCCGCGTGCCGCAACTGAGACCCGGTGCAGCCAGACACATAAATAAATAATTATTTTTAAAAAGATCATCAAACGTAGAAAATGAAATAATAAAAAAGTTAAAAAACCAAAACACTATTTGTTTAAAAAAAATAGACAAAACATTGGGAACACTGATTAAGAAAGACGAGAGACGTAGGTAAGCAAAATACAAAACTACAAAAGAAATTTATGAACTGCAAATTATGCAAGTAAATGTGATAAGCAAAATGATGGTCCCCTTACTACTAAAAAGTCCCAGGCACAGACAATTTTACAGATGAAATTTCCAACCTTTCTCATAAGTACACTCCAGAATATTTTTTTAAAGAGAAAAAATTTGAAATTCAATATTTTGAAGCTATTATTACCTTAAATTCAGTACTGGTAAAGTCAACACAAGAAAACACATATAGGTTCTTCCCCCCTTATGTAAAATATCTTAAATAGCACATGAACAAACCAAGTGCAGAATGTCTTACAAGATAAAAACTACGACCAGATGTAGTTGACCCCGGCATCGCAAGGATGATTCAACAGGAAATAATTCACTACGCTGTTAGGCTACAGAAGATAAAAAGTGACTATCTTCCTGATTATTTTAATACAAAATGATACTTAGTAGATGCAGGAAAAGCATCTGATAGAATTTCAACGCGTTCATAAGTTTTAAAACTCGCAGACAAAGAGGAGTACAGGGAAGAGCGCTGAACTTGATGAAGCCGCTACAGCCAACACACACCTCTAAGGAAACGACAGTCCAGGCGAACTAAAAATTAGCTACAGATGCGAAAGAGCTGAACCACACACTGAGCACGTGTGATCCGACGGACACACGTGGAACTCTGCAATCACCATGTACGCATGAGAGGAAATCTACAAAACTTACTGGGTTTAAGATGAAAGTGGCCAGTAGTGAGGACGTCGGCGTGGATGCCCAACCTGTGAACATCCTCCCCGCTCTCAAAGCTGTCCAACGTGTGTAGTCCTCCTTCTGACCGAGATTCCCACTAAAAAATGAAATGGAATGACGCTTTACTTTCTAAAAGCACAACAAACAAAAAAAACAAACAGAAAAAAACCTGCCAGCCTAACAAAAAGAGTTAGCAAAATACCCCTTAAAAATGAAAGACCAAAAAAGACATTTTTCAGGAAAACATAAGCTGAGAGAATAACTCACAGGAAGCTGAAGTGAAAGAAGCACAGAAAGAAGAGAAAACGATTCCAGCTGGAGGCGTGGCAATTCAGGAAGGAAAGAACGCTGGAAAGGGGAAAGTATGCATAAATGTAGAAGTGATGACTATCTAAGACTAAAACATTAACAATGTCTTACGAAGCTTATAACACAGACACGGAGTACATCACGACAACAGCCCGTAAGGCGGAAGGGGAAGAATGAACTTAAACTTCATGGTTTGGAAACTGGTACAAAACCTTGTATCTAGTGGGCTATAATCAATGCAGGGTATGTATTTTTAATTTTTTTATTGGACTATAATGGCTTTACAATGTTGTGTTAGTTTCTGCCACACAGCGAAGTGAATCAGCCACACGCATACCCACATCCCCTCCCTCTTGGACCTCCCTCCTCCTCCCCCCACCCTCCATGCCACCCAACTAGGTGGTCACAGAGCACCGAGCTGAACTCCCTGTGCTATACAGCAGGTTCCCACTAGCTATCTATTTTACACATGGTAGTGTATTTATGTCAGACCTAATCTACCAATTTGTCCCGCCCTCCCCTTCCCCCTCTGTGTCGCCAGGACTTAGAAACAACGTAAATGTCCATCGACAGATGAATGGATGAAGACGATGAGGGTTGGGACTTCCCTGGTGGCGCAGCGGTTAAGAATCCGCCTGCCAATGCAGGGAACACGGGTTCGAGCCCTGGTCCGGGAAGACCCCACATGCCGCGGAGCAACTAAGCCTGTGCGCCACAACTGAGTCTGCGCTCTAGAGCCCGCGAGCCACAACTACTGAGCCCACATGCCACAACTACTGAGCCCGCAGGCCTAGAGCCCATGCTCTGCAACAAGAGAAGCCACCGCAACAAGAAGCCCACGTACCGCGATGAAAAGTAGCCCCCGCTCGCTGTAACTAGAGAAAGTCCACGTGTAGCAACGAAGACCCAATGCAGCCAAAAATAAATAAATAAATTTTTAAAGAAAGAATAAAGGGGACAAATAGTCCAGACAATATAACAATCCTAAATTTGTATACACTTAATAACTTATCTTTAAAATATAAAGCAAAGACTGACAGAACTAAAAGGAAAAATAGAAAAATGCAAAATTGTAATTAGAGATTTTAATTCTCTCAGTAAGTAACAGAACAAGAGACAGAAAAGAATAGATGTGAACAAAATGATTATCTAACTTGCCCTAATTGACATACGCAGTGTTGCTGTACCAACAACTGAAGAATTTTTAAGTACACAAAAACGTACCAACTCACACTCTGTGCTGTGCCAAAAGCTGAGTCAGCATGTTTCAAGAATTAATTTGAGTTGGAGGCATGAAAGGTAACACAATAAAACTCCAAGAAAAAACTTATGAGAATGTGTTCGTGACTTTGAACGAGACAAAGAATTACTAAACAGGTTCCCAGAGCACTAATCATAAAGAAAAATATATTGACAAATCAGACTTCTGTAACGTTAAGAACGTCTGCTCATCAACAGATACCGTTTAAAAAGCCACAAAGAATATTTACTCAATACTTGTATCTGACAAAAGACTTTTCTATAGAACACAAAGAGAACTTTTTATAAACACACACACTCCCAGAACACAGCCCCAAACCCAAGGAAAAAGTGGTGATAAGTCGGGAACTCTCACTTCCCCAAATAGGACAGGCAAATCACCGTAAGATTGGGACTTCCCTGGCAGTCCAGGGGCTAAGACTCTGCGCTCCCAATACCGGGGGCCTGGTTTTGTCCCTGGTCAGGGAACGAGATCCCGCACGCATGACGCAACTAAAAGAAAGATCCCACATGCTGCAACTAAGACCAGGCGCAGCCTAAATAGACAAATAAATAAAGTTTTTTTCTTTTTTTTAATTCACCGTACGATCTATCCTGACCACCCCCACCCCCGCAAAAAAAAGCCAGGTATAAAATATACTGTTAGGGCATCTGGGAATGTTTGCATACGTTCTGAACACTCGATATTGTCAGGAATGATAATGACAGCAGTAACGCAGGAAAATGCCTTATTTTATGGAGATACACGAGCAAGTGTCAGGCATCTGTAATTTACTTTGAAATCGTTTAACAGATTGATAGGGAGATGACAGACTGATAGGTGCATAGATTAACAGAGATACAGGTTACATCACTTGAAAGAATATTTGCTGCCTAGGGAGAGACATGAAACAAAAACTGCAAAATAGTAACGATCCATCTAGCTGGAGGGTATGTGGGTATCCATTCCTCCTGTTACTCCTACCACTGAAATTCTTCAAATGCAAACAGGGAGCAGGACGGCCCTCAGCCTCCCTGCCAAGCAGCCCCACCAAGGGTCGCGTCCCAGCTGCAAGGTGACCGTTTGCCGTTCTTGTGCACTGTCGTGCCTGGGGTGGAAGCTGGCGACACGGCGGGGCTCCCCAACCTGGTCTGGGCTGCTCCCTGGGACACGGTGGGAGGCTTGGCCTAGCAGCCCAGCGGCCGGAGGCCACGCCCACCCTCCGTGACCTCTAGGGGCCAGTCACGTGGGCACCTGTCCCCAGCAGTCTCAGATTTGTCCAGACTCTTGCAGTCGGTGCAGAAAGAGAAAGGCATCTTCGCTGTCCGAGAGAGGAGAGGCTGGGGGAGAGGCACGTGCACCCTCTTTCAAGAAGCATCGCCCAGAGCACGGGGCCTGGAGGGAAGATGTGAGGAGTGCACGGGGGTGGTCTCCACTCTTCAGGACGAGACCGCCTCCAGGTCGAGGACTGAAACCCATCACCTTCAGATGCCGGGCACGGACGTGGGTTCCTCAAGGTTAACTCAACCTTCTAACCGATCGATTACTTCAAATTCCGAAACTATACCAAGAAACCTGAGCATTTTCTTTTTGCTCCCTTCAAAGTGTATGTTTAATGACTTCTCTCAGAATCAGTAAAAGAGAACACTTCTGCTGCAGAGATTCTGTGCGAAGCGCTGCTTGAGAAACCGCAGTTCCCAGGGTAGTGCACATACTATGAGTACTTGAATATTCTAAGCGAACAACTTGTGCTTTAACATTCAAGCTAATATTATATAAATATTTTCATTTCAATTAGTACTCTATTATAACACCAGTAGTGAACGGGACAGTAATTGGATGATTATAGAGAGATCTTCAGAGACTCTTAAAACCACAGAGAAGCCTCCGGTTTGCCTTGTGCAACAATAAGAAGACACTGGAGATTTACTTGATTTCCTCCTGAATAAGAACTGCTTAAAAAGACACAAAAATAAAAACAGCGTGTGTTGTTTTACTATTACTACGGAATACATCTCAAATGGTATATTCAGAGGAAATTTTATAGCACTGAAAATTATATTAGAAAAGAATACCTGCTAAACATGAACTGACTGAGGGCCATCTGTGAGATGTTACAAAACGCACGATAAGCTCACGATAAACAGACAAGAGGAGAGTCTTCAGAAGACACGAGGGAATCAACGAGTGAACAGTGCGTTCAGTAAAACCAAGAGATCCATGGTAAGAGTTCTTCTTTTAATACACGCAACATTAGGAAGGAAAAGTGGGATACCGAAGATGATAAAAGTAGTAGGGAAGAACAGCATGAGAACCTTCTTGCTAACAAATTTAAAGACGTGAAGGAACTGTATTCATATACAAGTGAGGCTGGGCCTTAAAATACTACTAATGAATGAAACATAAATACAATTGACAGAACAGCATCATGTATTCAAATGTGAAACACGCACTCACTAGCACATATCTCATAAAATGCACTGTGCGTTGGTGTGTCATGGATGCCAGCAAGGACCAGGGCGAGGCGGACCCAGCCAAGGTGCCAGATGGGGACCAGCTGCCCACCCTCCCAGGGCCTGGGCAATGGCCCCAATCCTACCCGTGGGCAGGACCAGCTGCTGGAGGGGAGGCCTGAGGACATGCAGACCCCCGAGAAAGGGGAAGAGACCAGCCCCAAAGGTTGAGGGGGAACCCTTTTCCATGACTGCACAAGGGCAGGCTCTAGACGCAAAGCAAGCTCAGTTCTAGAAAAATACCCAAGTGTGTATACAGGAGCCTTGCAGGCTCAGCGCCCTCTACAGAATTAACATTCAAAAATTTCTCCGGTTTCTCAAAAGCTGAATGGCATGACGGGGGAGGCCATTTGTGTTTCATACCAAGACCAGAAACACAGGCAAATAACACTGGCTATTTAGAAATTAAATATCTGGTTAAAAAAATAAAAATACAAAATTAGCATGTTTGAGATCCAAAGACAAAAACTACGAAACTGGGCGGGCTGGGGTGGGGGGTTTCCAATATGGTGACAAGAGCTAAATACACGTCCCTACTGGTCAACAGTGGGAAAATAAAAAAAACTGACCAACAGAAACGGGAAGGAGGCACCTACAGGCCAGTCAGAGCAAGTTAACGCTGGCCATCTATCATGTTCGAGTGTCCTGCATCACCCAGATGTTTGAAAAATAAAAATGCATAAAGAATGGCACTCTGACTTTTATAATTAATTTGGTAAAGAATAAAGCCTATACTGGTATTTTTAAAGGGTATGGAGAGAAACACGTGCTGTTTTGTGGCTGGAGGACCATCGCGGGTTACTCTTGGGAGGTTCAAGTTGGAAACAGCTATGGAAATGTAGAGCGCGCGTCTCTGACCCACGAGCTCCCGTCTATGACCCAGACAGAGGTGTGCTCTTGGGGCAGGCCTGGGGCTAAATCTTTCAGATTGGGGTCTTCAGGGCAGAATCTGCAGGGAAACACCTTCGTCTACCCCCTTCTCCGAGGCCCAGACCCCAAGACCCCAGCTCCGGGTGGAGGCCGCGGTGGGCGGGGCAAGGAGGAATCACCCCGCGGGGCGCGGGGCACGGGGCACGGGGGCCCTCTGCTTCCAGGGCTCGGCTCCAGAGGCAGGCGGGTGCAAGTGGGGCGTGGGGAGTAGACCTCGGGGCCTGCTTAGCGGCTGAGTAAAGAGAGGGGATGGGGATGGGGGAGAGGGGAGGTGACAGAACTGACCCGCCATCCACACCCCATCCCATCGCAACACTGTACTCATCTGAGCCTCCTGGACTCTTCCCTCCTAGCCAAGTCCCCGGAATGCTCGACGCTTAGCAGTAGCAGCTGAAATGGCCCGAAGAGGTCCTGGTTCCGAGGCTCTGCAGCCCCAGCTGGAGCCCCTGCGCCCGTGGATGCTCTGAATCTGAGGGCAGGTGGCCTCTCTTTAATAGGAATGCCTCTGGGGTGTGTGCGGGGGAGAGATCCGGCCAATGGGCAGCCTCCCCGGGAAGTGATCACAGGAGGGTAAACAAAAGGCTCAAGGAGGGGTTGATGGGATCATCTGCTTATCCCCCAATGAAGGTGTAACTAGACTGGCTTACTGGCTAGTCTGAGCGGGGGCGGGGTGTTACCAGGGTGTGAAAAAGGCCTCCCTCTAGGATGGAGGGGTCAGGGAGGATCCCCAGAGGACGTGGCTTTCCGTTGAATCTGACGGGCCTCAGCTGTGTTGGGGGAGGGAACAGAAGACGCAAAGGCCCAGAGCCCCGCAGGAAGGCGGGAGCAGAGCCCACATGTGGGGAGGCTGGAGCCAGAGACACGTGGCTGCACCTTCCAGGGCCCTGTGGGGGCTGGAGATGTGGGTCTCCATCGGGGAGCTGGGGCTGCTCCAACCTGGGCCGTCCTGAAGCTTATGTAGCCATGTAGCCAGGACAAGAATTCAGACGTGCTGGATGCCCGAGCTCTGCCGGGTCCAGTCACGGAGGCCTATGTGTGATAAGCCCCAACACGTCTAACATGTAGTGAGAGGGGATTCTGTGCGGGCCTCTGGATTAACTCTTTAGATCCTCACGTTACCCTGTGAGACCCACCAGAGCGCAACCATCAGCCAGCAGGATGCAGAAAATCTAATTGCTTAAAATGTGGGGCTGTGTGAGATTAATATAGATTCCAGAAGGTCATGAGAAGCCCCAAGGTAAACAGGAAAATGTACGCAGGACGCAACTGAGGGTCCCCAGTGAAGAGGAGAGGTCACTTCTTATCCCCCCTTCCCCCGTGAGGACCCCACTACTCTCCCTGTTTCACAGGTGAGGCTGCATCAGTAGTCGTCAGTGCAGAATTTGCACCAAGGTGATTTGCCCCAGTTTCCACGCTTCTAGGCACAAGACCCTGTGGCTTGAGTACACACAGACGGTTTCATAAAGGCAAGCTTTTTATAAGGCTTATTCAAATCCTTTACATCCTGGACAAAAAGCTGCCGCTCTTGTCAGGCGGCCCCTCTCAGAGCCGTAGCTCTGTGGGCACTGATGTCACCGCCCCTTCCTGCCCCTTCAGGCCCAGAGATGGCAAGGCCCGCCCCCCGCCCCCCCCCCGCACTGTCTGTAGCCCTTGGGTGCTTGGTCATCCTTTCTTGGTTTCCTCACCTCCTCCCAGGCCTCTGAAAATAGTTCATCATTAAACACTAAACGCTCTCCCATGAGCCACCTGAATGCTTCACCCAGGAAGCTTGACCACTACACTTCCCTTGAGTCTTCAGAAACGGTTTTTGCCTTGAATTATACTTTTTTCTGACGCCACCATTATCATACATGCTTTTGTTGAGTCATCAGTATTACCTGTCACTATTTATCTTTCAATGAATAATTTTATCCATTCATGTCTGTTTACATTAAATTAGGAAATCAACAGCCATATTCTCCCTCCAAGGAAGCAAATTTCTTAGCACCCATTTTTGTATTGTCTTCCCGTATATCCCTAACATCCTATATCGATGTCCGGAACCTTAGCTTGATCTTGGTATAAAATTTTTTAACTCAGCACTTATTTACATTTAACAATAGCTTTCACTAATGGCTCTGTTCACTGCTGCTTTATGACTTACACAATTTCTTTCTGGATTTATTTCCTTCTACACTTTTATTCTATAATTTCTATAATGTAATATATAATTCAAATAATCCTATAACTCTGTCCTGTTATTCATTCTATAAGGACCTGTACATGGTAAAGTTAGGAAAGTTTTTATATGTGAAAACTTATCTCATTTTCACTTTTGATAGTTTGGCTGGGTATAGGAGCCTAGGTCCAGAGTCACTTGGTCTTAGCGCTTCGGACACAGTGTTTAATTAACCTCTTGCTTCCACGTCTGCTGCTGAGAACTGTGGTTTTTATCAGCATCTCTTTCCTCATAAGTGGTGCTCTTCTCCTGACATGTCACTGGAGTGTAACTACGATTTGTTTGTTCCACGGTGGCTTTGCTCTGATACACACTTGGTGTGATCTTTATGTCTGAAGATTAATTTCTTTCTTCAGTTTTAAAAAATCTTTAACATTTATTATGTTGATTGATGAACCCCCAGTATCACCAAAGAAAATCTATTTCTGACACTTACAGTGGGATTCAGCCAGAAATAGCCAGGACAACTTTCACAAGAATACAGTTGGAGAACTTAACACTATCAGATTTTAAGACCTACTACAAAGCTATAGCATAAATAAGTCAGCATGGTTTTATGCAGGAGTAGACAACTAGGTCCATAAACCGAGCCATTCATGATTTTCAGCCAGGTTGACAATGATTCACTATATAAGTGAAATACTTTTCAATAAATGCTGCTGGAGCACATGGATGTCCATATTAAAAATAAAGATATAACCCACATGTCACACCATACACAAAATTAGTTTGAAATGAGTCACAGACCTAATTTCAAAGACAAATAAAGCTTCTAAAAGAAAAAAAAAAGAATGTTTATTTTTACTTTTTTTTTGTTTGTTTTGCGGTAGGCGGGCCTCTCACCGTTGTGGCCCCTCCCGTTGCGGAGCACAGGCTCCGGACGCGCAGGCTCAGCGGCCATGGCTCACGGGCCCAGCCGCTCCGCGGCATGTGAGATCTTCCCGGACCGGGGCACGAACCCGTGTCCCCTGCGTCGGCAGGCGGACTCTCGACCACTGCGCCACCAGGGAAGCCCTATTTTTACTTTTGATAAAGGTATTGTGGTTCTGTAAAATGTTAAATCAGAGGAAGCTAGATTAAGTGTATACGTGAATTCTCTGCACTTAATTTTTGCAACTTTTCTGTAAATCTAAAATCAGTTTAAATTAAAAAGTTAAAGAAATAGGGCATAACTTTATAACTTTGGGATAGGCAAAAATTACTTAAGTAATAAACAAAAGTTACTAACCGAAAAAGAAAAGACTGATAAGTTTGACGCCATTAAAACTAAGAACTGTTCATCAGAAGACACAGTAAAGAGAACGAAGACATTCTCTTTATGTTTGTAATACATGTATACAGCCAAGGATATGTATGCAGAATACACAAAGAACTCCTACAAATCGATACGAGAAAGACATATAGCCTACTTTAGAAACAGGTTTGACTTCACCAAGAGAATATGCAGCCGGTCAGCAGGCATACAAACATGTGTTCCGCATCATTAGTCATCAGGGAAATGCAATTTCAGCCAAAATAAGATACCATTCCACACCTCCTGGAATGGCTCACATCAAAAATATTGATCATCCAGTACTGACAAGCAGGTGGAGGAAAGGGAATCCTCTAAAGTTGGTGGTGGGACTTTACATTGGAATAGTGCTTTAGAAAACTGCCAATACTCTGTAATCTAGAGACTACACTCATAGGTTTATATCTGAAAAATATGACTGTATGAGTCTACAAAAAATATGTATAAGAATGTTCTAGCAACTTCATTCACAGAAGGTAAAATCAGAAGCTGAAATATCAACCAACAATAAAATGTATAAACTGTGACACGTTCATACAATAGAAGGATATGCAGCAATAAAAATACACGTACTATTTGCTACATGTACAAGAAGGATGATTCTCAGAGACATCACGTTGAGCTGAAGAAGTCAGACATAAAGGAGTTCATTCCACGTGGTCTCAGTTATGTCATATTCAAGACAAGGAAAAAGTTACCACAGTGACAGGAGTGAGAGTAGAAATTGCCCTCAGAGTGGGGTAGAGTGGACGGGTGGAAAGGAGCACATGGGGGCCTTCTGGGGGCTGTGGATACTTTATATCTTAATCTGAGCTGTGGTTCCATGTGTGCCTACGTATGTAAAAATTCACTGACATAATGAGATCCCAGAGAGAGGGGAGAGCAAAAAAGAGCAGAAAGAATATTTGAAGAAACAACGGCTAGAAACTTAACAAATTTGACGAAAAACAATCTCCATGCCCGTGAAACTTAATAAACTCCAAGTGGGATAAATTCAAAGAGATCCACACCTGGACCGATTATAATCAAACCATGGAAAACCAAAACCAAAGACAAAATCTTGAAAGCGGCGAAGAGAAGCAACTCATCACGCACGTACAAGGGATCCTCAGTGAGATTAACGTAAATCTTGCAGACAGCAGGATGAGGGATTCAAAGTTCTGGAGGGAGAAAGGACTGTCAAGCAAGAATTCTATATCCAGCAAAACTATCCTTCAAAAATAAAGAATAAATTTACACATGTGCAGATAAGCAAAAACGAAGAACTCATTGCCAGACCTGCTCTACAAGAAATACTAAGGCGGTGGGGGGTGTCCTTCAGGCTGAAATGAAAGGGCATGAGACAGTAACTTGAATGCACATGAAGAAATAAAGAGCACCGTATACATAGCAAGTATATGAAAGACCTATGAACGTGTTTTGTTTTTCTTGCGGGGGTGGGGGGCTGTGTTGGGTCTTTGTTGCTGCGCACGGGCTTTTCTCTAGTTGCGGCGAGCAGGGGCTACTCTTCTTTGCGGTGCGCGGGCTTCTCATCGCAGTGGCTTCTCTTGTTGCAGAGCACGGGCTCTAGGCATGCGGGCTTCAGTAGTTGTGGCATGCGGGCTCTAGAGCGCAGGCTCAGTAGCTGTGGCACACGGGCTTAGGTGCTCCGCGGCATGTGGGATCTTCCCAGACCAGGGCTCGAACCCGTGTCCCCTGCACTGGCAGGCGGATTCTTAACCACTGCGCCACCAGGGGAGCCCCTGAATGTAGTTTTTGTTTGTAGCTCTTTTTCTCTCCTATCCAATTTCAAAGACAACTTCAGGGCAGGGGAGCTGGGCAGGTAGCCAAGAGGGCAAGGAAGGAGGGGGCACCCTTGTGAGGGACATGTGGGGAGGGAACAGCTACGGCGGCTTAACCGCTGAGCAAAGGGGACATGGAGGGAAGGACCAGCAGCCCCCTGTCCAGGGCAGACGGACCCCCTTCTCCTGAGGCAACAGGATCCCCCACCCAACCTATCAGACAAAAATCTGCTCGTCACCCATCAGAGACACCTGCAGTCCTGGGATGTCCCCCTCTGGCTCTGTGCCTAGAAAGATTGGCCTTAAATGTTGCAGGGCAGCACAGCGGCACTGCTGCGGCGCTGGGGCTCCAAGTAGCAAGGGCATCCCCACAGCACTCTTGCTCTCACCTAGGGATGGAGGGGCCCAGACTCCCCAGGCGGGGGTGGGGGGGTGGAGGAGTGGGGATGGGGAGGGGGGGCCTGGACCAGGTGGGACTCTGAAGTAGAGTGTAGCATTCCTGTCAAATGACCCACCTCCCCGTGACTCCATCGTAGGAGAGCAGCTGGTTGGATTGACCCACTTATCTGTTTAACAGCCCAGAAACCAAGTTACTGACGGAGCTGTGTTGAGTGCTAGCAAGGAGAGGGGCCGGGTGCGCAGTTGACCTGGTTATCGGAGGAGGGAAAGATGATGGAGGGGCTTGCAGCCGGTCCGGAGTGGGAGAGAGAGTCAGAGCCGCTGGGAGAAGGGGTCAGGGAGCAGGGGGACTTGTAGGCAGAGAAAGCCCAGCTCCAGGGCCCCAGCGGGGAGCAGACCCCTCCAGGCGCCCACAGGGCCAGAGGCAGAGCTGGAAGCCAGGGGGTGTGGGGGAGATGGAGCTGGACCAGCAAGAAACTGACTTCCCAGGCCCTCTAGCGGTCTCTGCTCCACCCTCAGCCCCTACAAGGAGCAGCCCAACGGTTGTAGCCGGGCGTGACATGCCTAGCAGGCAGCGGTCAGACCTGAATTTACACAATCTGGGGGCAACTCCCTTAAAAATCATTCAAATTTAGGAATGTAAAATTGCTAGGCCCCTCAACCCTAGCCCTGGGAAGGGGCTCTGCCCTGACCTATGACCCCATCTCATGCCGACTCCCGGGAGGTAGGTGCTGTAGTGAGACCCGCCCCTCCCCGACTAAATCAGTGGGATCCAGGGGACAACGCGGTGACACACGTGGGCTGTCACTACTGTAAGATTAATTCTTAAAACAAATATTTTCACAGCTCTCTCACGTCTAAAATGCCCCGAAGGAAGAAAGTGCAGAGCTGGGTGCTGAGAAGTCACACAGGGAGGGGCAGTCACTCCCCGAGGGGCCACGCGGTGGGGAGACAGCCCAGCGGCAGAGGCAGGAGCCAATCCCCCAGCCCGGCGTGAGACCTTGGGCTGGCGCCGGGGCCCCTCTCACGGCAAACGGGTCAGGGTCGCAGCTTTTGTCCCCGACAACCTTGGACGGCACGCCCGCCCCCAGATGCGTGCAGGTGCTCAGACCAGTCATGTCAAAGGGACCCTTTCCCCCTTTCCCACTGGCTTTTCTCCTTGATCTGTCCCTTTCTGACAGGGGTGTGTGGTGAAATCCCTCATTGCAGTGGGATTTTATTTATATATGTTGAAGCTGCTTTTTTAGACCAACAGAGGTGATTTATTCTCGGTGGAATGTGCTTTATATCAAAATTAAGTATACTGCTTTGTCGCTTTTAACACTTTTACCCTCAATTATATTTCGCACATAATTTTGTTACATCTTTGTTTCTGTCAACATGTGTCTTCCATAATCTTTTGTATTATTGTCTCTTCCCCATTTCTCTTCTACTGCATTTCAGGTGCATCTCTTGTAAATAAAGCGTAGCTGGATCCTGCGGCTTCATCCAATTCCAGAGTCTCTGCCTCTTAATAAATAAATACCCATTTACATTTATTCCTCCCAGGTTTTTTTTTTTTTCTATTTGCTATGATTTTTACTATTTCTCCCATTCTGACATTCATTGTATCATTTAGTTCATTTTGCCTTGAAAGTTATACCTTTTAGTTCTGTTCTTCTAGTCACTATCCTTAAATTGTTAACACATATACACACATTATTCAAATTCTAGTGTTAACTAACATCTGTATTCTTTATCTCAAAACATATTACAAACCTCTCAGATCCTTTCATTTTCTGAGGGACTCCAGCCGCCCCCCACCCCGCCCCCAGACCCAATGTTATCATTGGAAACTTCCATCTAACTAGGAGTGTCTCGCTCTCCCGTTTTAATTGACACTATTCGATCACATCTTGAAGATTTCCGACGCTCCCATTTCCATGTGATCTGCTTGTGACAGCTATGAAGACGGTCCCATTACTCCTCCCAGCTCAACCGTCACTTTGCTTTATACGTTTTCCAGTGTGTTGCTGCACAGACTGAGGGCTACACTCGCGTTTGCTCTGTGGTTGCTCCTTTTATCGGCGTGTAACGTACAGCTCAGCGATGAGTTTCTACTTGCACCTCCAGTCCCCTCTCTTCTGCCCCACTTGGTGCCCCCGAGGCTGGTCTCAATGGACTGCATCCCCGGACCCCCGCCCTCTCCGGGTTCCAGGAGACCAGAGGGCAGGAGGGGAGTGAGCTCAGGTACGGGCCCCCTCCCACCCCCTCCCCTGCTGCAGGGCTCTGCGCTGGCGGCAGCCACTGCCCCTCCTGCAGCCTCACTGCCTGGGTCCTGGGAGCGCAGCCTCTCCCCCTTCTCTGTAGGCCTAGGCTGGCCCCCGCCGGGGTGCTCACCCCTCCTGCTGGCTCCTTCAGCCGGCCCGACACCTCTGTAAATAAATTTTCATTTCGCTAGCTGCTCTTTCGTTAACCTTTCAAGTGTTTCCTCCTGGAACAGAACTGATCCGTTATCTTTGAGTCTTTAAAACGGTCTCTGCCTCGTACTGGGCTGTCCTGTATCATTACTGCTACACCCTCCTTCCTGCGTTGGCGTTTACCTGTCAGCCTTGACCTTTCGACAGGAAGTTTAACCCATTCTCGTTCACTGAGTCAGTGCCATGGTTCTCCCCCAGCAGAGACCATCTTCTTGGCATCACCCTGCCCCCTCTGCTCTTTTCACACGTCCCAGGACTGTCTTTAATCAACGCTTCTCCCCGCTCACCACGGCTCCCTCCTGGACTTCGCGTCACGCCGGATGCGGCTCCACAACTTGTCCCGTAAGGCCTGTTCGCATTGTGGTCGTTGTCAGTGGACAGCGTGGCCGCTGGGCTCCTGCGTCTCGGCACGTGGAGCCCATCCTTCGTCCTCGACTCCACATTTGCGCTCCCGCCTGAATCTCTCGCTACAGACGCTTCCGCTTCGGCAGCAGCTTTAGGGTGAGTCTTGGTCGTCGATGTAGTGAAATTCCAGCATCGCGTGTCTGGCGTTTGTTTTGTGTTGGTCTGCTTTTCAAGGGGTGCTCAGCCTTATTTTTTGAAAATGTAGTTTCCTGTCTAGTCCTTCTTTTCTTCCCTTTGGGTGGGAATCCCTACTGGGCAGACATTCAGACCTCTAGGTTGAGCGTCCCCTAACTGTTCCGTCACACTTTCCGTCTCTTATTCCTTTGTGTGCCGCGTTGCCCTGCAACGCGCCCGTCCGTTAATCCTTCCCGTAAAGTAGCACATAGTTCATCTCCCGTTTCCATAGCCTCTGTCTTTAGTTTCGTGTGCAAGGTATCGTCCTTATCTGCCTGGTGATATTAGTGACAGTGCCTGGCTGGTTGTTAATGACACGAGTCCCTGGATTAGTCTGTAACCTCCTCCTGGGTGTGGTACACCCTGTGTGCAGCCGCCTTGGCTTCCCCCGGCATCTCCGGCCCCCCGGGCTCCTCTGCTCCGGCAAGAACCCTGTAACCCCACTGCTCTGTGCGTTCGGGAGACTCCTCAAAGTTCAGAACCATGGGGTCCCCGTCCTGTGTGCAAGGGGGACCGTGCTTTCTCTCTTAAATTGTAGAACACTCTCGGTGCCCTCATGGATTTAGCACAGGCAGGGGTGACCTGAGCCTTCCCCGGTCTTTGTCCTGAACGAGGATTATGTCCCCTTCCTCTTAAGTTCCTTTATGAAAGTCATTTAAAGTTTTACTCTTCGCTATTTTAAGCTTTCTGTTGCTACTGTGAATGGGACATTTTCCCATAGCATCCCTGTCACGGGTCGGGTTCTCCAGGAAGCCAACTCCTGGGACCGATGCCCTGGCGGGTGGAAGAGAGGGGCAGGCGGCAGCGCTGGGCAGAGGGAGAGAGCAGTGGGGCTGGCCCTGTGGCTGTGACCCCCGTCGCCCTCGGTCACTGGATGTGTGCTGCCTTGAGAAAATGTGTCCCTGGTGGGGAAGGCTCTCGGGCCCGGTGCCATCCCCGAGGAGCTCTCTGCTGACCGTGCTCCCCACAGACGGAGCACCAGTCTTCTGTGAAGGGGGCTCGGGGGCACATAACTAGCTACTTACACTGATAGGGAAGCTGTTCACTTGTGTACCTTAAAGAAGCCCCTTAAACTGCGGTGAATTTACTGTTGATTCCGGCGGGTGTACTTGTGCACATTAGTGATGATTTTGTCCTGCTTGTTTACAACGGTTTGCCTCTTATTTCAGTTTCTTGTGTTAATGCATTAGTCAGAATTTACCCCAAAATAAATGCCTGTGAGAACGGTCGTACGTAGGTGGGGGGTGGGGGGTGGGGCGGTGATGTTGGGGAAATGGGTGAAGGTGGCCAAAAAGTACAGACTTCCAATTAAAAAATAAATGTGTGCTGGGGATGTGATGTACAGCCTGGTGACTGTAGCTAATAATGCTGTATTGCCTATTTGACATTGTTTTGCATCTATGTAAGCTGATGGGTGTCCACTAGACTTATCGTGGCGATCACTTTGCAATGTACACAAGTGTTGAATCATTATGCTGCACGTCTGAAAACAATACAATGTTTTATGTCAATTATGCTTCAATAAAATAATAACTAAGTAACACTTAAAGTAAATGGTTATAACTGAGAGCCCCATTTTACTCTTGAATGCCCAGAAAATCGTGAGTGCTATTAGTTGTTGCCTTGAAACGCCTCTCCTCTTTGTACTAGAGCAAATCCCTTGTAAGCCACACAGAGTACAGTGAACAGACTGACAGCTGGTACCCGGTGAGCAGACTGTTCTGTTCCCCTCGCATGTATCTCATGGGCGCCGTGCACTGTGGCAGACGAACCCGCTGAAATGTTCCCGGTGACCCCGTGAGCGCCTGCCGACCGGCTGCTTGTCCTCTGGTCTCAAGCTGTGCACGTCGTGCTCCATGTAGAATTTTTCCTGGGCTGACTTCCTGCAGCCCCTCCAATCTGCCCTTGGGAAGGTGGGAAGCACGTTGCCCGTCCCGACCCTGGTGGCCCCTCTGTGTCCTCGCTGGTGGGAAGGCAGGAAGAACATGGGACCTGGGAGAGGTCGTTCCAAGCCCCCGATCGGGATCGGAGGTCCTGGGATCTGTCCTGCTCTCTCCCCGTCTCAGTCTCCATGTCCGGGACACAGGTAGGCCCCTCCTCCCCGGCCGAGGGTAGTTCGCCCCCAGGGAGGGACGTCGGAGCCGGAGCAGACCCGGCACCCGCTGGCAGGCAGAGCCCGGCCTCTGAGCTGTGTGTCCCCCGGCTCCCGGCTCCAGCTCTCCCCGGGACCCTCTCCCGTTTCAGAAGGACCTGCTTCTCCATCTCCTCCGGGACTCAGATGGTGTCTCCCCAGTAACACTCGCTGACTGTTTCTTCCTGCTCAGAGCCGGCCGTGGCCTCGCGTCTGCAGACCCGGCACTGAATCAGGCATCACGTCATGAGGACGTCAGGTCCCTTTGAATTCTCTTCCAATCCTACTCGTCGCGTCCCTCAGAAAGGCTCGGCTTCCCTCGAGGCTGTCTCTACCACCTAGCAAGCACGCGTTACTCTCCCTTCTGTCAGAGAGAGCGCAGGCATCCGGCCCAGGGCCTTGGCAGGAGCTGGTTGCTATTGTAGGTGTTCCTGGTGTTTGGTTTACGCTTACCTTCCAGTGACAGCAAGCGGCACTAGCTTTCCAGCGTGTTGTGCGGATCCACATACACACGTGTTGAAGTGTTTTTAAAGTGCGTGAGATTGGAGAGAATGCGTGAAGTAAATAAAAGCACGGGTGGTCTGACGCCATGACCGAGTACACGTGACGGATGTTTGGGCGCCTCCCGGAGCCCCAGGAGACCCTGCTGACATTTCACCGGTGGGTCGGGTCTCATGGCCACCCCCAGCTGCAAGGGGGCCTGGAAAAGGGGTGCTTTCCCAGCTGTGCGGAGAAACACACAGGCCCCCCTCCCAAGATACGGAAGAAGGGAGGAACGCACGGGGACCAGGCGGCTGAGGGCATCTGTGTGGCACCCACTCTGCCGACGAAGCACTGAGGCCCCAAGACGGAAAGGACATCGCGGGGGAACCGGGAGTCTAAGTGGAGCTGCGCGATCAGTGCGCGGCCGGCAATTTCCCGGCCCATCGGCCTCCTTCTCACTCTCGGGGGCCCGGAAACATCCGAGGAAGAAGAATTTGCACCCATCCTTCCGTCCATCCGTCCGTCCGTCCATCCGTCCGTCCGTCCGTCCATCCGTCCGCCCATCCGTCCGCGCCTCCAGGCCCCCCGCTGCCCCTGAGCTGCACAAGGGCTTGTGCTGGCCACTGAGACCCGCCCCGACTGCCCCATCCCGGCGCTGAGATGACCTGGTGCCTGGGCGTGGTCTGGAGGCCACTCGAGGCCCTGGCCCTGCCCACAGGCTGGGGTCCGGCTGGACCGGCTGCCAAGGAGCGGCAGACAGCAGCGGGAGCGGGGAGGACACTCCAGCTCTGAGGGCGGAGGCGTCTCCCCGTGAGCGTTACCTCACTCCATCCTCAAAGTAGCCCTGCCCTTCCATCCACAGATGGAGAAACCGGGGCGCAGAGAGCCTAGGGACTGGCTGAGGTTACGCAACCTAGAAATCTTGGCCCCAGGCAGCAGCCCCAAGGCCACGCCCCACCGCCTGCCCGGCCCGCCGGGCTCTGCCGAAGGGTGGAGGTAGTGAGGCGCCTGTCGCTGGCGGCGTGCAAAGCGGGCAGCCCCCATCAGGGGCCGGTCCTGGGCAGGAAAACAGGCAGTGTGACTGCGGCGGCCTGGAGGGCGCATGACCCTGGGGAGGGGGGCTGCAGCAGCAGGCCAATGGTTTATGTCTTAATTACACAGAGAGAAGTTTAGGTGATGAGTAGCTGCTGGCCCTGCCGGCCTCCTGGCTCCCTAAGCTGAGTCACGCACACAGCCCCGGTGCCCAGAGCCACTAACAGGTCTGCAGCACTGATCGCCCTGCACACCCACTTTGCGGGGCTCCGGGAAGTCTCTTGCCTCCCGGGGACTGGGCTGAATCGCTTTTCCCTCCGAGCGCCGTCCCATAAACCCCCCACAGGGGCCCGACCCGCTCGGAGGCGCCACACTCAGTCCGCTCCTACGGCTCCCCGTGGTGGGGGCAGCTGCCGCGTGGGTGGGGCCCCTCTTGAGCGGGGGCGGCATCGGGCCACGTAGGCGTCTCGCGGGCACTGCCTCGGCCACCCTCGCTGCCCGGGGGCTGGTCCTTCCCCTGCCGCGGAGACGGGCCGCTGGGGCCCAGAGGGGCCGCTGGGCCGCGAGGCCGGGAAGCGGAGGGTCCACGCCCGCTCCCCGCGGGGCCCCAGGACCCGACTCCCGCGGAAGGATCCACACACCACGACCCGGCCGCCAGCGGTATCTGCGGAGCCCCGGCTGCGCGCCAGGCACGATTTAGGGACTGGGGCTGCGGTCGTGAAGGAGACGGACACGGTCCCCCCGCAGCGGACACACCTGCGGACGAGGAAGCCAAGGAAGTACCAGGGTGACTACAGGTGTGGCCACTGTCGCCAGAGGCAGGAGGCGACTACGCGAGCCCCTGGGGCGGCGCTCTCGGAGGGGTGGCCAGGGGGCCTCGGCAAGAACCGGCCGCTCGGACCAAACCGGCAGGAGGCGCAGGGCGCTCACGGGACACGTGTCTGCGCGCCGGGAACGGCAAGGGCCAAGGTTCTACGTCCCGGCGAAGAGGCCGCGAGGCTGGAGCAGAGGGGACCGGGGCCGGCCGACAGAGGTGGGTCCCCAGAGGAGGGAACTCTGCCCTCATTCCAAGCGCCAGCCGACAGCAGACGCACCGCAAACACCCGCAAATGGGCTGCCTGAGCTCGGCCGCCATCCTGGGCACCTTCTCACTTCCTGGCCGCCAGAGCAGGAGGCGACTACGGGAGCCCCTGGGGCGGCGCTCTCGGAGGGGTGGCCAGGGGGCCTCGGCAAGAACCGGCCGCTCGGACCAAACCGGCAGGAGGCGCAGGGCGCTCACGGGACACGTGTCTGCGCGCCGGGAACGGCAAGGGCCAAGGTTCTACGTCCCGGCGAAGAGGCCGCGAGGCTGGAGCAGAGGGGACCGGGGCCGGCCGACAGAGGTGGGTCCCCAGAGGAGGGAACTCTGCCCTCATTCCAAGCGCCAGCCGACAGCAGACGCACCGCAAACACCCGCAAATGGGCTGCCTGAGCTCGGCCGCCATCCTGGGCACCTTCTCACTTCCTGGCCGCCAGAGCCCCGTCCCCGCTCCGCCCTCTGCCTCTTCCCGTCCGCAGCCGAGCTTGGCCCAAGCCCCAGGAAACCTCCCTTCCCAGAGCCTCCCACGAAAGCCCCTCCGCGTGGGCAGAGGGCACCCTTCCTGCCCGCCCGCTGCAGGGGTCCTGTCGCCCCACTGCAGACACCGAGCCAGCAAGCGGGCAGCCTCTTCCCCCAGGGCCTCCCCTCCTCCCCACGCAGCCCAGGGCCCGACATCCGGCCGGTGCCTGCGGGCCACCCGTGTGGGCACAGCGTCCCGCGGGACAGGACTGGGCCTGGCCGTGGCACCGGAAGTGGGGGCGGCCCTCTCTGGGCTCCACCTCCTGCTGCTTCTCTGCCCGGACGGGAAGACCCTCACGTCCGCACCCACAGGGAAGGAGGGCCTCCTGAAGGCCACGCGGTGAGCGAGGCACTGCCCGCCGGGGGGAGAGCCTGCTGGGAGGGAGGTGTGTGGCCGACAGCCCGCAGCTCCGGAGCCGTCAGGATCCAGGGCAGCTTCACCGGGGGGGGCTGAGCACTGGGCCCAGCAGGTGCTGGAGCCGCTCCTGCCCGACCCAGGGCTCCCCCGCGGGCAGTCTGGGCTCTGGGCCCTGCACCGGGCTGCCCCCGGGCCGCGCTGTCTCAGGAGCCGCCCTGCAGCGGCTAAGGCTCTCCTTCTGCTTCCCCGTCTCCCTGTGAGCCTCTCACACGCCTCCTTCCATCTCCACCTCTGCTCCCTGGAGGCCAGAGCTGATGGGCTTCCGGTCCCTGGCTGCACAAGCTCGGTTCTCGGGCTCAGCTCAGTGACACCCCCTCCTGTGCCCTGCGCCCGCCCCTGCTGTCCAGGAGAGACTAACAGCGCAGCCCACCCCCACCGCGTGGCCGCCCACACTGACAGCCGGGAGGGCGTCCCTGGCAGAGCGCCTGGCTGCCCCCAGCCTGTGAACAGGAAGGTGATTTCATCCTGATGTGGTAACCATGGAAACAGGGCCGGAGCAGCTATGGCTCGCACAGTATGAGGTGCCTCAGTTCCTGCACCTAAGCAGGAACCGACCCCCAGCTCTGCAGTCTGGAAGGGACGCCCCCATGGGGGTATCCCCAGCAGTGCCCAGAGGGATGGAGGAGACGCCGTCAGGTCCTCCCACCGCCCCCCCCAAGTTGCAGGTCCGGTACCCCCAAGGATGGGTTTAAAATCCCCAAGTGGGGCTTCCCTGGTGACAGAGTGGTTAAGAATCCGCCTGCCAATGCAGGGGACCTGGGCTCGAGCCCTGGTCCAGGAAGATCCCACATGCCACGGAGCAACTAAGCCCGTGTGGCACAACTACGGAGTCTGCGCTCTAGAGCCCTCGAGCCACAACTACTGAGCCCGTGTGCCACAACTACTGAAGCCCGCGTGCCTAGAGCCCGTGCTCCGCAACAAAAGAAGCCACCGCAATGAGAAGCCCGCGCACCGCAACAAAGAGTAGCCCCCGCTCGCCGCAACCAGAGGAAGCCTCCGCACAGCAACGAAGACCCAACACAGCCAAAAATAATAAATAAATTAAATAAATAAAGTAAAATAAAATCCCCAAGGGCAAGCATGCACTCAGCACCTAGTAAGTGCAGGCATTTCACCTGGGTGACAGGTCACATATTGTCTCCTCTTACACATGAGGCTCAGAGAGGCTAAGGGACTTGTCCAAAGACACACAGCTGGAATTCAGACCACGTCCCCTGACTTCAGGTCCAGGGCGCTGGGGACCATGGGGAGCTGAAAGAGTCACGTTGGTGTCTGATGGGCCTGGGTGTGAAGAGATCCCAGCGTTGCCAGAGATCAGCACACACCCCAACAGTGACTGAAAGAGTGGGGCACTGGCTCCAAATGGAGACGTGGCTAGAGAAAGAATTCAGAGCCTTGAAACAGACCCCCTCGGGTACAGGAGGGCTCTCTTTCACAGAACTGTCAGGACTGAACAATGCACAGGAAAAGTAATTTAAAAAATGATGCTGAGATACCTGGAGATCGATTCTGGAAAAAAAAGAATCTATGCTTTACGCCACAGACTCGACACAGGTAAACTAAAGATATGACTGTATGCGATCCAGTCATAGCTCAGCTCTGGCAGGTATCTGGACGTATTAAGACCTGACTGGGAATCCGAGAAATTAAAGAAGGAATAATAGAAGTAATAATGTGAACGTTAACGCTTTCTGGACATCAGAACTTTAAAAAGATTAGAAGACATTTGCATGAAAGGGGTACAGGGTCGATATCATCTGTGGGTTACAAGTATTTGTCCAAACAACAGATGCCATGGCTAAATGTGCACAGGGCCAGGGTCCAGGAGAACATGCAATGAGAGGCTGATGGGGGAGCTAGAAATGAAATGATGATAATTGACACCTAATGAATTAGCACAAGTTGAAAACAGAAGTAAGTGCTGGCATGGCCACCAGCCAGGGTGCGCCCCACCCCCCTGCAACCCACCCCCACGCCCGTGCTCACAGCCCGTAAACTGCACGTCCTCCTGAAGCGCGGGTTGACGGCGCATGTCCAGAGCCCGGAGAAGTGTCAAGCCCTGGACCCGCAATCCCAGCCCTGCGGATGCACCTGCAGGAAACAATGCAAGAGCAGAGGAAAAGCCATGGACAAGAATATATTGGCTGAAGCACTTTGCAGCATTTTCTTACGGAAAATGTCAAACCCACACAAAAGCAAAGAGGATAATGAGCCCATGTGTCATCCCCCAGCTTCCACGCTTATCAGCTCACAGACAACACTGTTTCATGCCCCCACCACGCACACACACACGCTGGCGCGCACACACGTACACACGCACACGCACCTTTTTTTTCTATTACAGAGTGAGTCCCAGACACCATCTCACTTTGCCCATAAACACTTCAGTTTGCATCCCTAGCAAATAAGGATTTAAAAAAATCTAATCATAATATCATCATATCCAATAATAATTGTTTAGTATCTTTTTATTCATTGCCCGTGTTCAAATTTTTCCATATGTTTTAGATAACTTTAGAATCAGCTTGTCGGAAGCGGGATGCAAACAAGGGAAAGGCATTGCGTTTGGTCGCTGTGCTTCTGTCTCTTATCCTGTAACGGCTCCCCCTTCCCTCTTCACTGAGGCATTTAAGGTAACGCCCCCCAAACGGGAAGCCATCAACAGGCCCAGGGCCAGGGCCACTTAGGCAGCGTGTGGTGCATCTGCCTGGGCGCCCAGGGCCCCTGCCGTCGGGGCAGCAGTGGCTGAATATAACCGGGAGCAGCTGGCCACCGGCTCCTGCCCAGCCTGGTGGCTGGCTCACCCAGCTCTGCCACCCGCGGTGACTTGGCTGCTGGACTTGGCTGTGCCCTTAGCCACCCGCCCTCGGACCTGGCAGCGCAGCCTGGCCCTTCACTCGTGGCATGTTTGGACCTGGTCATATCTCTGGACGTCCCTCCTTGGCTGTGGCTGACCTGCCGGACCCAGCAGCTGTAGGTAAGAAGCACCACGCTGCTGCCCTCCAAGACAGCACTCAGCCCTCTGGGAGAGGTCTGCACGGGCGCTCACGGAAGGTCACCACCCTACCCTGCCATGGCCACACCAGGCCCACGCCTACACCCACGCCCATGCATGCTGTGGTTGCAGTGGAGGAAAATGGAAATGCCCACTGAACGAATACGTAAAAGCGTGCGTTCTGATGTGGACGCGACTGCAGCCGTGTACTCTCCTTTTGATTCAGAGGAACAACGCACACACACCGCACCCCTCGATTCTCAGCCAAGTCCACCTGTTAGAGAAGGGGACTGGCCTTGGTTGCTTGGTTGCCATGGGAACGCTCTCCCACCAGGGAATCGGACAGGTACGGTGCGTGGGGGGAGGGTGGACTCAACCCCACGAGCCTTTCTCTTCCAGCCTGGAAAGCCAAGGAAGGCAGCCAGTTGGTGAAGGGGCAAGCTGCCTGGGATGTCCTGATCTCAGCGGCTGTTTTAAATGTAGCTTTTGTTATTATTCAGGGGCCAACGGATCATAATGATTGCCATTGAAAAGATAACTTGTTACAGTCACAGACCCCAAGAGGAGGGGGCACATCATGCCACGGGGGCCACACGGAGAAGCAACGGGGGTTGGTCAGGGGGCTGGGGTGCAGGAAGCGTGGGCACAGCCTCTACTGAGGTTTTCCCAGGAAGGAACAGGTGAGGCAGGTGAGCAGGCTTGGGACTGGCTGGTTTGAATAATTTCAGGCCTCTGGGCCCAGGGCTGTCCCGAGTTGTCTGGCAACTGGCTGTGGTGAGGGGTGGTCAGGGCAGGGGGATAGTGGTCCTGTGTGTGAGAGCCCCGTGGAGGAGGTGGGATGTGTGAGCTCTGGATGGGATGATTTTCATGGAAAAAGCACGTTCAGGGATGAGTCATCTGTCCCTAGGAATGGGCTTCCCTGGGAGGGGCGGTCCCTCCAGAGTCGGCACAGCCCCAAGACGCCAGAACATCAGAAAGTAAAAGGCACAGTTAATACGTGGACTTGCGCCAAAACCTCGAGTCTTCCTTCACCCCTGTCCCTCCCTCTCGGCCTTCACCCATCTGCTCTCATCTCTGACTCACCCACTCCTCTCCCCACGGCCCCCAGTCTGTGCCCAGCGTCCTCAGCTCTCCCCCACCCACCATCACTCACGGCCCGGGAGCCTCACTGTCCCCCGCAAGGCTCCTCTGCAGTTGGCTGGGCCACCCCGCCCCCATGACCCGTGGACCCTTTCTCCACCCCCTTGAAGCCAGGCGGGCTCCAGGACCACTCTGGCCCACGGGACGTGGCAGAAGTGATGCTGGACATGGCCCTTGGAACCCCTGTGCACTGCTGGTGGGTACGTAAAAGGGTACAGCTTCGGAAAACGGTACAAAGGGTCTTCAAACCCAGCAGTTCCACTTCCGGATATTTACCCAAAGGAACTGAAAGCAGGGACTCAGATATACTTGTATGACCACATTTATTGCAGCATTATTCCCCCCGAAACGGAAGCAACCCAAGCGTCCATCAACAGGTAAATGAATAAGCAAAACATGGTCTATACAGACGATGGAATATCATTCAGACTTAAAAGGGAAGAAAATTCTGACATAGGCAAAAACATGGATGAACCCTGAGGACATTACACTCAGTGAAATAAGCCGGTCACGAAAGGACAAATACTGTGTGATCAACTTACATGAGGTCCCGAGAGTAGTCAAATGTCACAGATGGGCCTCCAACCACAAAAACAAAAAATGCCAGAGAGGATATTACAGGAACAAACCCTAAAGTTCACCTGGACGTCCACAAAAGCGAACCAGACCTTTTTCTCTGGCAAACACGCAGACCTATTAGGAAACGAGTAATTAAAGACAGTTTGTTATCAGAGTTGTAGTTTCTCAAAAAACAATGAAATAGAATAGGCAGTGCAAAAACGGCCCTGAACCTCTAAGGGAAAACTGTTACACCACAGAGAAGCCATAATAAATTGCTGGTGAAACAACAGACTAGGACATAAATGGTGCTGGGAAATTGGTTATTCATATGGAAATTTTCAATGAATTCCCTATGTCATGCCATGTGCAAGAATAAATTCCAAATGGACGAAATGCCTAAATCTGAAAAGAAGCATCCTTAACATTAGGGAAAAAATAAGAAAATATCTTTAATTGTTTTGGGGGAAGGGAAGAGCTGCTTGAACAAGGCATGAAGGATAAGATTAATGAATTTTACAGAAATAAATGAAGGTTTTAGATGATAAAAGACACCATCAACAAAGCACACAGCAGGGAGAAGATGTGTGCAAAGCACGTAACTACTGGAGAATTCAAATCCGGCTCTAAAAAGAGCTCCCACAAATCAGTCAGAAAAGGGCAAAAATCTGAACAGGACGTGGGCAAAGCATATGAACAGGCAACTCAGAGGAGAATACATCTAAATAAATAAACATGAAAACCTAATACAGCTCATGAACACTCAGGAAATGCATACTGAAACAATTACAAGATGCCCGTCCACAGCCATCACCTTAGTGGCAAATACCAAGTGTGACAATAGATCAGTGTTGGTGGGAGTGTGGAGTAACGGGGACTCCCACGCACCGTGGGGGGAGCGTGAGCTGGCACAGAGGCGCTGAGAACAGCTTGGTGTTGCCTCGCAGGGTCAAGCATGTGCACACGTCCCATGACCCAGACATCCCACTGCTGGGTGTCAGCCCAGAGAATCCCTCGCGCGTGTGTAGAAGGACAGATAAGACAAGGATGGTCGCTCTTTGTAATGGCAGAAAGTAACAGTAAGAAAACGGAGGCCAGCTAAATGCTCATCAACAGGAAAGCGCATACACAGGTCACAGGCTGTGCGCTTTCACGCAGCAGAGACAACGGATGGTGTATCACCATCCACATACCGTGAAGAACAGCGGGTGAGAAAACAAGACTTGCAGCCTGATAATATAAAGTATCAATGACACACAACAGTTCTATACATTGTTTACAAGACACACACGCATCTGGTAAAAGTATAAAACTGAATGACTCACAGAATGAGAGAAAACATCTGCAAATCACTTTCTGATTAGAGGGTAATATCCAGGATGTATAGAGAACTCCTATAACTCGACAATGAAAAAGCCTGATTCAAAAATAGGCAAAGGACTTGAATAGCCGTTTCTCCAAAGAAATGCACAGATGGTTAAAAAGCACATGAAAAGATGCTAACGTTAGGGAAATGCACATCAAAACCACAATGAGGTATCACCTCACACCCGTTCGCATGGATACGATCGTAACAACAGAAAATAACAGGTGTTGGCGAGGACGTGAAGAAACTGGTACCCAGGGCACTGCTGGTGGGGATGCGAAATGACGCAGCCACTGTGGAAAACAGTATGGAGTTTCCTCGAAAATGAAACAGAAATACCCTATGACTCAGAAATGCCACTTCTGGGCATACAGCACAAAGAACTGAAAGCAAGGTCTTGAGATATGTGTACAACCCACATTCATAGCAGCATCATTTTTTAAAAATTAATTAATTAATTAATATTTATTTATTTATTTATTTTTGGCTGCGTTGGGTCTTGGTTGCTGCACGTGGGCTTTCTCTAGTTGAAGCGAGCGGGGGCTACTCTTCGTTGCAGTGCGCGGGCTTCTCATTGCGGTGGCTTCCCTTTGTTGCGGAGCACAGGCTCTAGGCGCACGGGCTTCAGTAGTTGTGGCACGTGGGCTCAGTAGTTGTGGCGCACGGGCTCTAGAGCACAGGCTCAGTAGTTGTGGTGCACGGGCTTAGTTGCTCCATGGCATGTGGCATCTTCCCAGACCAGGGGTCGAACCCATGTCCCCTGCACTGGCAGGTGGATTCTTAACCACTGCACCACCAGGGAAGTCTACAGATGCATTATTTACAATAGATAAAACATGGAAGCAACCCATGTCCATGGATGGATGATGGATAAACAAAGTGTGGTTCATCCGTGGATCTGGGGGGTATTACGCTTAGTGAAATAAGTCCAACAGAGAAAGACAAATACTGTATGATTCCATTTACATGAGGTCCCTACAGGAGTCAAATCCGTAGGGACAGAAAGTAGACGGCGGGGCCAGGGGCTGGGGGAAGATGGGAAGTGAGTGTTGATGGGGACAGGGTTTCAGTTTCACAAGGCAGAAAGAGTTACGGGGATGGATGGTGGTGATGGTTACACAACGACGTGAATGCACTTAGTACCACCGAACTGTATACTTAAAAAATGGTTAGGGCTTCCCTGGTGGCGCAGTGGTTGAGAGTCCGCCTGCCGATGCAGGGGACACGGGTTCGTGCCCCGGTCCGGGAGGATCCCACATGCCGCGGAGCGGCTGGGCCCGTGAGCCATGGCCGCTGGGCCTGCGCGTCCGGAGCCTGTGCTCCGCAGCGGGAGAGGCCGCGGCAGTGAGAGGCCCGCGTACCGCAAAAAAAAAACAAAAACAAAACCCAGGCCATGTTAGACTCCACTCTCAAACAGTTGTGCCCAACAGAAATAGAATTTTCTAGCAGCCACATTAAAAAATGGAACATGGAACAGGTGAAATTAGTTTTAATAATATGCATATATTGAAAATATTATCATCTTAACATACAGTGAGCACAAGAATGACTAATGGGCTGTTTACTACTTTCTTTCTATTTGTTTGTTTATCTTTGTACCATGTCTTCAAACTCCGGTGTGTCTCTTACACTGACAGCACATCCCCCCCCCCCATTCAGACAAGACATGTATCAAGACATGTATCAGTGGCGGGGGCAGTGGGTGGAGTGGGCAGGAGATGGAGGTCAGCAGGCCGCGTCAGCAGGGTCTCAGGGGCCAGGGAGGGACTCCTGGCTCCACTGTGAATGAGACGGGAAACCACGGGCGGGTCCTGAGCACAGGGCACTGCGGCTGCTGAGTGGCCAGTCAGCAGGGGCAGCATTCTCTGCGCCAGCACCTGGGAGGTCTGCGGGGTGATTCCCACGACAGTGGGACCTAGTCTGTGCTTTCTAAGTACATGGATGCCTCTTCACAGCCACCAGACATGCAAGGTAAAAATCCCCGTTGCAGTGATTATAACTACAGCAAATATTTACTGAGGAACCGCTAAGTGCTCTGCCAACGTTGTTTCATGCGGCCCCGGGAACAGCCCTGCTCTTATTCCCACGCTACCGATGAGGGGAGGGTGGGAAAGAACCTTGCCCAGGCTGCCTCGGCTGGGACGTGCTGAGCCCCGGGAGACGGCCCACCTCTGTGCACAGGGCGGCACACCCGCACCCTCCTCTGGGTCTGTCCCACGAGAAGGGAGACTGGCGTCCACACCAGTCCGCCCCCAACCTTGTGAGAAAACCGGGGTTCAGACAGAAAGGCTGCCCACTCAGGGTGCAGAGCGGGGTCTGGGGGCCGGGCCCTGGCAGCCCCCACTTCCGCAGCGGTGCGCTGAGTGACGAGCCTCCCGCCGCCTCCCACCACAGCCAGCTGCAGCCTCCCAGCCCCTCCCCCTCCCCTGCCTCCAGTTCATTTTTTCCTTTTAGGGCATTAAGCACAGAAGTATTAAAAGGGATTGTTCAGGCCGGTTAATTAGCTCAGAAGAGGCCTCCTCGGCAGCCCAGGTCACAGCCGTCCACCTCTCTTTATTAGCCGAATTGATGCAGACAGCAGGGCCCAGATGGGGATAAATTGAATCCGACGGCAAAGAGGCTCTTGTGCGAGCTATTAACAGGAGAGAGCAGCCCTCACACTTTACTCGCCAGTTTTTTATAACCCCTTCTCCTGCTGCTGCCGCTTGCTCCCAGATGCCCATTCTTGGAGCCCCCGTCGTCGGGGTAGCAGCTGGTCCCAGGAGAGCCCCACCTGTGCCCTAAAGTCCAGCCTTGGGTTGCAGGGCAGCCCCAATCTCTGAGAGACATGCTATCCAGGAGGGGGGAGGCCCCACCACAAGGCCAGAGTTCCTGGCTGTTCCCCTCACCGCCCCGCCCCAACTAAGTCTGCCGAGACCCAGAGCCCAGGGACCAGTGTTCCCTGCCCTTGGGGGAAGGGCCCAGCTTTGGCACCTGCCCTTCACCTTGTCCTGCCAGCACTGTGCTCTCGGTCCCCACCTCCGTGATGGGCAGCAGAACTAGGGATCTCAGGGCAAGAGGCTTGTCTAGGTGGCACAGCCGGGAAGGGCGGAGCAGGGAACCAAACGCAGCTGCTGCCTCTTCCCTAACAGCCCGGGTTGGGGGAGCCGTCACCCCACGCTGCGGAGGGGAAAGCGCAGAGCGGGTCTTTCAGCACCTTGGACAGGGCTGGGCCTGGCCCCGCAGCGGAGACTCCACCGAGCCCAGCAGAAGCAGGCTGTCAGGAGGACAGCGGCCCACCCCACTCATATACACACTGCTCCGACCACGTCCACCTCCTTGCTCTTCTGGGACGTGCCGGCAGGCTCCTGCCTCAGGGCCTTTGTTCTGCTGCTCCCTCTTCCCCAGGGCTTTGCGCCGCTCGGGTCTCAGCCCTTTGTCACCTCCTATGAGAAGCCCTCCCTGACTGCCTGAGAGTAGACACACAGCCCACACTGGTTGCTGACACACTCTCCTGATGACTTTCCCCGAGTTCTCTCTGGAACGGTCTCACCCCAGAAGGCGGGCCCCCGTCTGCCCGTTCTCGGCCACGTGCCCGGGCCTGGCAGCAGCCAAGTGGTAGCAGCCACAGGGTGGATATCGAGCGTGTGGGTCTACTTCCACGTGCAAACCCTGAAGAGATTTAACCCACTGAGTGAACACAGGGCCTCGGGAGACAGGTCCTGCTGCCACTCTATGGACCGGGGAGCGAGGGCTCTGCAGGGCCATCATGTCCCCAGTGCATCTCGGCCAGCTGCCAGCCCACAACCCGTGCCCTGGCCCCTGCTCTGTCCTCCCCCAGCTCAGAGCTTCACAGGCCTGATGGCCAAAGGGGACTTCAGGCAGATGGCCTACGAAAACACTCCCGAGATCCCAGAAAAGTTCAAGAGGGCAAACCAAGGAGTTTTTATGCCCCCTGGGAAAACGGATGGTTCTCTGTGATTCACAGCAGGGAATCCGACTACTACGGCCTCCGCAGTCCCTCCTCTCGCCTCTCCATGCTAATCCCTCAGCCCTTTGCTGTTCCTGGAAGGCATCTTGCCCTCCAGGCGCTGTTCCCTCCTCCCTTTTTTTATACCGGTGAACTCCTACTCAACCTTCAAGGCCCAACTCCACCTACCCGCAGTCATCCCACCCCTTCTCCCCCGAACGCAGACTCTGCCTTCCACCATGGAGCTGGAACGTGCTGGATATTCATTTCCCAGCCTCTGTGGCAGCTGAGGGGGACACAGGCTAGTCCTGGGGGTGGAGATCCCTGGCAAGTGTGCCCTCCCCATAAAAGAGCCTCAAGGGAAGGCGTGCCCCTGCACCCCACCTACGGTTCTTCTCGGCCGGGCACAGATGCATCTGAGTGTTGTGCTGACAGTGCCTGTGACTGTGCCACACACCTCAGCGTGAGCCGCCTGCCCCCACCCCACTCAACCCCACAGATGCCAACATGGGCGGGGCTGCCCAGTGGTGGGCACTGCAAGGGAAGCTGTGCAACCTCCGAAACCGCCAGGCATCGACGCTGTGCTGTGCACCGGGCCGGGGGTTAACTGCTCACACACTCAGCTTGCACAGGTCTCACTCGTCCCCGAGAAGCATTTCCTCGGAGCGTTTACAAACCACCTGGAAACCGGTGACAAGGAACCCGCTCCCCGCATTTTCCAAGCAGCTTCCCACAGGAGTCAGAGCCAAGGACCCAGGGCAGGTGCAGGAGAAGCTGGCGCGGGGCTGGGAGGCTTCCTGCTCCCCCAGGAGGGGCGGAGGACAGGAACACCTTGATTGCCTCAACGGGGGCTGCACTGTGGATGACGGTTTGGCCGAGACAGAAAAAAGGAGCTTGCCCGGTTCAGCTGCGGAGGAGGGGCAGAACCACAGCAGCAGGCAAATGGGGGCCACTGAGCCGGGCCCAGGACACCTACCCCCACCGGATCCCATCACAGCCACTTTTTACAGGACGTGGCCCATCCTCAGCACCAGGCTGCTCTGATCAAACTCAGCAAGCACATCAGCACATGTCTGAACCCTGGTGTGTATCAGGAAGGGGGAGCCGCGAGGGGGATGGGGGAGGGGAAGCCAGGAGAGCACGGAACTGGGTGGGGGTGCCTTCGTCCCTCTGGCGCAGGGAACACTGGGGAACCACTTAGTACCCTGCACTGTTCTCATCCCCGTGACCCTGAAACTCATTCCCACACCCCAGAAAGTTATGTGCCCCAGAAAACATGTGTGAGGATGCTCCCAGCAGCATTGTTCTTGAACAGAAAAAAATTCCTGGAAGCAATCCATACGTCTACTCACAATAGAGCAGACAAGGAAACAGGGCACATTCAAACAATGGGATTCCAGACAAGACTGAAAATGACTGATCTTTGGGTACACACGTCACTGTGAATGACTCTCAGAAACAATGTCACCCAAGAGAACCAGGTCACAGAAGAGTACACAGGTCCAATTCCATTTACATGAAGCTAAAAAAAAAAAAAAGCAGCCAGAAAGCCTAAACAATATGCTGTCTGGGTGCTCACACGGGGGTAAGCTGCACGCTGCGTGGAGGGGTTTAACACAAACTTGACGACGGTCGTCATGGTTTGGGGGTGGGAGGTGGGATGGGGAGGGCACACGGAGGCCCCCACAATCTGGCAACGTTCTGTTCATTACAGGCTCATTTACTGATCGACATCACACACGTACATTTTACACACTTTTGAACGTGTGACATGCTTCACGATAAAATTGTTTTAAGACAAAAATGTAAAATCTGGGGGCGGTTTAAGGAAGAGTCAACAGCAGAGAAGAGGAGACGAGACCCGCCAGGCAGACACACACACGCAGACACAGCTGGCAGCCGGAGCAGCTGAGCCAGGCCCGGCCCACTTCTCCCGCCCCGCTGCCCAGTGTGCCAGGCCAGGCGTCCCCACCTACGCCCACCATGACGCAGCGGCTGCGACCCTGCGTCTGGCCCCAAGCCCCACAGTCACCGTCCCCTCCCCTGCTGCTGCCGCAGCCTGCTCCCTGCCAGAGCCCCGTGTGAACTCCCGCTGTGCCCTGCACCTTCTCCGGTGTGATACCCTTGAACTGTGGATGCCCGCCCTGGCCCGGCCAGCATCCCGGCGACGGCACACTCGGCAGCAGGGAAGGAACGCCTTCTGCCCTCCTCACAGCACCTTGCCGACGGCTGGTGTCACCAGAAGATGAAACAACTCTCCCGGGAGCCCCAGCAAGTCACTGGTGGTGCTTCTGAAGCCACACGACCCACAGACAACGCACCTGGACGGGGGACTGGAGCCTCCCACGGTGCCCTCTTCAGAGTCAACCCCAGCATGGAGGGGAGTCTTCAGAAGGCCAGGCTGAAGGCGGGAGGCCCAGAGCCGCCCCCCAAGCTCAGCCAGCCACCCCGGGGCCCCAGAACCTGGGTCACTCCCGCTACTGCCCTCCCCTCTGCCAGTGCCTGCCCACGGCCCTCAGGCTGCAGGCAGAGGAGCCAGGCTGGCGAGGTCTGGGTCACAGTCACGTGCTGACATGTGACATGAGTGTGGCCCAGCCAGCCTCAGGCTGCCTCTGCCTGCAGCAGACCAGCGTGCGGCCCGGACTGGGCCCCGGGAACAGGCGAGAGGAGAACACTGCCCGGGGCCCGTCCTCGGGGAGCCCAGCCGCCAGCCCGAGGCAGCCCGGCTCCACTCTGCCGCCAGCCGCCCCAACGCGGCCCGAAGCTCCCGTCAAGGGGGCCCTGCAGGCTGGTCAGCCACTCATTCCTCTGTCTCAATCCTGGATTTTTTTT
>NW_006792080.1:731389-734984 GCF_000442215.2 Lipotes vexillifer | reverse complement strand
CGGACCGGGGCACGAACCCGCGTCCCCTGCATCGGCAGGCGGACTCCCAACCACTGCGCCACCAGGGAGGCCCTTGATTACTGTAGATTTGTAGTAAGTTTTGAAACTGGCAAGTGTGAGCCTTCCAACATTTTCCTTTTCAAGATTGTTTTGGCTATTACGGGTCTCTTGCATTTCCATAAGAGCTTGTGGTGGTTAATTTTATGCATCAACTTGACTAAGCTATGGTAGCCATGGTACCCAGGTTTTGGCCAAACACCAGACTAGATGTTGCTGTGAAGGTGTTTCTTAGACGTGGTTAACATTCAAATCAGTGAGTAGGCTTTGAGCAAAGCGCATGACCCTCCACAATGTGGGTGGGTCTCATCCAAGGGGTTTAAGGCCTCAAGGAAAAAAGATGGAGGGAGGTCCCCCGAGGAAGAAGGAAGTCTGTTTCCAGACGTCTCTGGACTCCACGTACAACATCGGCTCTTGCCTGGGTCTCCAGCCTGAGGGCCTGCCCTGCGGAAGGAAGACTTGTCGGCCCGCATGACCGCGTGAGCCAATTCACTAAAATAAATCTCTAGATAGATGGAAAGGTAGCTAGCTACCCACCCTACTGTCTCTATTGCTCTGGAGAACCCAGACTAATACAGAGTTTTAGGACCAGCTTGTAAACCTCTTCATAAAAGGCAGCTAGGATTCCACAGGGACTGTGTTCAATCTGCAGGACAATTTAGGGGGGACTGACATCTTCCAATCCATGAACATGGGATGTCTTTCCATTTCTTTTGGTCTCTTTAAACTTCTTTCAACAATGTTTTGTAGTTTTCAGTGTACAGGACTTGCACTTCTTTCAATTGTTTCCTAAGCATTTTATTCTTTTCGATGCTACTGTAAACAAAGTGTTCTCCTAATTTCATTTTGGATCGCTCGCTGCTAGTGAAGAAAAACACATTTGATCTTGTATCCTGTAACCCTGCTGAACTCCTTTTTTAGCTCTAATAGTCATTTTGGGCATCCCTTGGGGTTTTCTACATGCAAGATCATGTTGTCTATGAATAGGCATTGTTTTACTTTTTTCTTTACAAACCAGATGCCTTTTATTGTTTTTCTTGCCTAATTTCCCTGGCTAGAACCTCCAGCACAAAGCTGAATAGAAGTGGTGAGAGCAGACAAATACATCCTTTTAGTTCTAACCATCCTCCTGGGGTGTGGCAGTATCTCACTAGTTTTAATTTACATTTCCTTGATGTCTGTTACATTTTGCTTCACTTCCCCATCAGGTAAAAAATTGGAGCATGCACATCAGTATATGCACACCAGTATGTGTTCTAATGTCTATGTAATGTCTAATTTAGGTTGCTTTTTCTGAGGCAATTCCAGTGTTATCTTCCTGCACCCTCATGGCTTGTCGGGGCGCTCCCAGTGTGGATGCACCCCCCTCTGGGGCCTCTGACTGGTACTGTGCCAACAGCATGGCCCACTGGGACCCTTCCTGAGGGACGTGGAGCTGCCCGCAATGGAGAGGGACTGTGGAACCATCCCAACCCTGTCACGTGGGCTGCCCTCCCGAGGTGGGCGGCCGCATGGACTTCGGTTGCTGAGGCCAGGGTCCAGCTACAGCCACTCACCAGGCTCCTTAACTGGAAGGCAGGACCAAGGATGCTGCCCACCCCTGAAATGGTTCCTGCCACGCAGCTCGGTGGGGAGGACAAAACGGGTGAGCCTGTGTCAAGTGCTCAGAGTGGCACCAGGCACAGAGCAAACGCTCAGTGACAGCTGGATTGTGATGGCCGGCGACGGAGCGGGTGACGGGAGCAGCGGCGACTTCATGCTGATTATAAGATGCGTGGAAGTTCCCTGAAACCTTTGCTTGGTCCAAGCACGAACGATGGGGTGGGCGTGCAGCTCACCGTGGAGAAGGGAGGTGCGGGGGAGGGGTCTGTTAGGCCAGCCTGGGCCCCATCCTCCTGGCTGCTGCCTGGCCTTCCTGCTGGGAGGGGGACGTGGACCCCAGTTCAGAGGCATCCTGCTGCCCCCCTGGCCGGCCTGGAGCATCTACAGACCGTGTCCACTCCTGCCATCCTGTCTCTGACCCTGGCTTTGCAGGATGTGTTGAACTCTGCTGGAGCGACTGAGCCTCTTTGCCCTCCTTCAAAAGGAACGTCACTATCTGAGCTACTGTAGTCTTACACGCAAAGTTGAGAACAAGTTTATCAAGTTCTTTGAAATCCTGCGGCAGAAACTTCCCTGGCAAGCCAGTGCTTAAGACTCCACACTCGCAACGCAGGGGGCACAGGTTCGATCCCTGGTCGGGGAACTAAGATCTTGCACGTTGCATGGCACAGCCAAAAAAAAAAAAAAAAAAAAAGAATAGCTATTATCAAAAGGACCAGAAATAAAGTTGGCGAGGATGTGAAGAAAAGGGACCCCCCACGCATGCACCGCTGGTGGGAATGTAAACTGGCGCGGCCGCTGGGGAAAACAGTATGCAGCTTCCTCAAAAAATTAAAAATAGAACTACCACAAAATCCAGCAATCCCTCTCCTGAGTATTTATTCAAAGGAAACAAAACACTAATTCATAACGATATATGCATCCCTATGTTTACTGTAGCATTATTTACAATTGCCGAGAGATGGAAACAACCCAAGTGTCCGTCAATGGGTGAATGGATAAAAAAGATGTGATATATATGTAAAAAATCCTGAGGCAATTCTGTAATTTTTGTTTGTTTGTTTTGGAAATTGGACCTCAGGTGTGGAGGGCTGCATTAACCACCCTCCTCACTTTGTAGCTGATTAGCATGGTCAGGCCCTAGAAGGTTCCTCTCTGTCCGGTTATTAGTAATTGTCCCCTCCCCCTGCCACTCAAGGTGGCCGGCCTGTGCTCGATGGGTGTGCTTTGTACGTGTGCTTTTAAAGTGAGCGCTGCTCTTCCGTGGGTATTTTAATTTATGTAAACGGTATTACGTTTGAGCCTCACACTGTGTGTCTTTCCAACAGCTGGTTTTAGGATTGTTCCATGTTGTCAGGGGACCGGCTTCTCTGTACGACTCTCTCCTAACCAACCCCATCCCCGAAGGACCCTGCAGGCACTTGCCTGCCCGCAGGGCGTGAGGTCTCAGGGATGGACGTGAACCAACCGGGAGTGGCTGGCTGGCTCAGACCATGGGCTAGCGCTCGCCCCGACCAGGTGCCGTGAGAGCTCCCTTCTGGTGCTGGGCCCACCTGCTTCGCACCTGAGGCCCCTGCAGCCCCCCAGCACACATCACACATCCAGTGGCTCCCGTTTTTATCGGTTTAGCAGGAGAAACTGACAGGTTCTCCTGTCGTCTGAACCCGTGTTCCTCTGAGTGGTGGTGAGTCTGGTTTCCTGCGGTTCCCGACTCGGCCTTTGCCTATTTTCTGCTGCTGCTCTAGTTCATTTGCAGGACTTTCCCTGCAGACACGATGCGGTCAACGCACACAGCGACCAGCACAGGTCCAAGTCCCATCAGGGTGGACGTCGCAAAGATCCTCCCCCAGGGCTTCCCTGGTGGCGCAGTGGTTGAGAGTCCGCCTGCCGATGCAGGGGACGCTGGTTCGTGCCGCGGGCTGGGAAGATCCCACAT
>NW_006792080.1:721677-731007 GCF_000442215.2 Lipotes vexillifer | reverse complement strand
AAAAAAAGATCCTCCCCACCAGCCGCCTGCCTGCGAACCCTCTTCAGTGACCTTCCAAGCAAAGCAGCCATTACACTGATGTCAACGCACTCACACCGTCTGTCATCTTACAGCCTGTTCGTCTGGAATTACGTTCCAGAAGACACACCCGGCCCCCAGTCACACACATACTTACCCAGAAGGGTTTGAACACACAGTTTTGAGGACAACTAATATTCCTCAATGTGAGGTGACCACATCGATGCTAAAAGTCCAGATAAAGGACAACCACGTTTAGCTGAAGTTACTGAAGGAATGAATGATCCTGAGCCACCCCGTCAGAGACCACAGGTCCTGTTCATCCTCCGCCCTGGACAGCCCCGCTGAGGCCAGACCTGCCCTGACCCTGAGGCAGGTCCTCACACCTTTGCTCAAATAGGAGTGACAGTGTATCTTGGAGGATGTCCCCAAGGTGATGGGGACATCGTGGGGACAAGGAGCTAGCTGGGCCGTGGACGGGAGACAGTGTTTAAAAATAACACAAAGGTCATTGTAAGCCGTGCTCTGCATGTTGACCCCGGCGTGTTCAAGAGTCTACCTGTGTGAGCAGCCTCTGAGCTGCACACTTAGACATGTGCACTTGCTACCTGTGTGTAATACCTCAATTAAATGTTTCCGAGCTCCCGCCGCGAAGGGTCAGGACAGGGCACAAACCAGAGCCTTCCAGGAGATGGTGGAACAGAGACTCCTGCATGCAGAGCCAAAGACGGCCTGGGACTGCCATCCTAACCAGAGGCAGCTGATATTGGGGGTGGGGGAGTCAGGCCGACCTGGGCCCCCAGGCAGACTCAGCTCTGCCACTCACGAGTGTGATCCCGGGGAAGCCGTGTTAAGCCCTGGGGCCTCAGTGTCTCCTTCCACAAAATGGGTGGTGCCGGCAGGCCACGCCCCTCACTGTTCCCTGGACCCGTGTCACAGGCATCCTCGGTGACCACAGGGAACCAGCTCACAGACATGCCAGAGGCGTGAAGAAACAAAGTGTCGGCCTCACAGGGAGCACTCAATGAATGTCTGCTCTTTCTTCTTCCAGAAAAGGCCTCCTCAGGTACACATGCTTTACAGCAGAGTCTCACTCGCTTACCCAGGCCAGGCATGACAGGGGAGAGCTGGCAGGTGCAGCCCCCCTTGCTGCAGCGAGGTATGGCCCCAGGTGACAGAAAGCAGCCCCCAGAGCAAGAGAACCATCTTCTTTCACATATAGCTGGAATCTGGAACTTTACATGAAATCTCCATATTTTTCAATTTTGACAAGCCATTGAAATTGTTTAAAACACTGTGTGAGCCAAACGAAACTCATGCCTGGCTACCAGTCTGCCATGTCAAAACATGTCTCCACCACCCTCATGTAACAAGGGGCATACGGAGAGGCTGGTCAACTTGGCCAGGGTTACACAGTGAGCAAATTAGGCAGTGGATGCGTGGGACCTCAAAGCCGTCCATCATCTAGCCATCCATCCATCATCCTTTATCCATCATCATCCATCCATCTATCCATCCATCCATCCATCCAACCACCCATCCATCCATCATCCTTTATCCATCATCATCCATCTATCTATCCATCCATCCATTATCCATCCATCCACCCATCCATTATCCATCCATCCACCCATCCATTATCCATCCATCCATCATCCATCCATTCTCCATCCATCATCCATTATCCATCCATCATCCATCCAACCATCATCCATTACCCATCCATCCATCCATCATCCATCCACTCACCCATCATCCAGCCATCATCCACCCACCCATCCATCCATCATCCATTATCTATCCCATACATCATCCATACATCATCCATCCAGCCATCCATTCATCCATCCATACATCCACCCGTTATCCATCCATCATCCATACATACATTATCCATCCGTCCATCCATCATCCATTATCCATCCATCCAACCATCCACCCATCCATCCATCCATTCATTCATTCAGCAGACACTTGTTGAGTGTCCGCTGCATGCACCAAGGATGGTGCATTGGTTAAGGGCTGGGGCTCTGCAACCAGCTGACTATGCTCAGATCCCAGCTCTGTGCACAACTGCATGACTTGGGCATGCAACTCAATCCCAGTGCCTTGGTTTCCTTGTTTGTAAAATGGGGAGACTAGTCGCTTCGTACTGAGTTGTCTGTAAGGATTAAAGCAGTGAGTGTTCAGAACAGTGCCTGGCATACAGCAAGCCAGTGCTAACTGCTGGTGTTTAATAAATATCCACGTGAATGGTGCGGGACCCTGTTACTCCACAGAGGCACATGAATTTCACAGTCCCGACTCATCCTTGCCCACTTCTGAATCATGCTGGTGGGTCCTGGACCAGGTCTCCTGTCCCTTCTCCTGGGGTCCCCAGCCCAGCTCCCTCCTCGCCCCCCGCTGTGGCTGGGGCCCCCACTTCTGCTCCCTCTGCCTGTCAGCTCCCCTCTGACATCCCGTCCTCCCCTCCCATTCTCACCTCCTCCCAGGAAATGTCACTGCAACAACACTGATAAATATTCATAAAAGCAGCAAACAAGCCAATGAATAAGCACATTAATAAGCACGTTTTAAAACACTGTGCTTGACAGTTGACCTCCCCCAATCGAGGCTGTGGTTCACACATACGCACACGCTGCACGTGCTCACACCCACTCACAGAAGGCCAGCCCCTCGCCCAGGATGGCTCAGCAGGACAGTGGCAGGTGGGGAGCAGGCAGCGTGCCGCCCCGTGAGCGGGGGCCCTGCTTGGCCTGTGCCTGTGAGCAGAGGACAGCTGTGCGCAACCGCACTGAAGGGCCCCGTCTGCTCTGCTCCTGCCTGAGGTCTGTCCCGCGGGCCCGCGTGCTGACGGCCTCGGCACACCTGCGGTGCCTGCAGCTTCCTGGCAGGGCTTTTCAAGGAAGGACAGTTTCCGTCTGGGTTCGAGGCCGACTGACCTTCTCCTGGGAGCTGGCAGCAGGCGCCCGGGTTTGGGGTGGGGGCCTGGGCCCTTGGAGAGCCTCCCACCTGGGCCTCAGCTTCCTAAGGGGCCCTAAGCTAACACCCTTTGTGTTGAGCCCCTAGTTATCACTCTACCCCACAGGAAGAGGAAGCCCAGGCCCAGGCTACATGTAATGCTCATAAGACCCCGTTCCACAGAAACCCAAACTGTGGCCTCCCCAGAGCACCCCCGGCGGCTCACGGAGAGGCGGGGCAGGGAAAGCCTCCTGTGCGTTCGTTCCTTATTTCCTCTCTGCAACAAAAGCATTGGGCTGGCTGGCAGCTTTCCTGGGAGCCGACCTCACGGGGTCTCGTGCTGGCCGTGTGCTGGGGCAGGGGGGCCTCCAGAGGAGGGGAGTGAGGGAAGGGAGAGGCCAGAGAAAGACACAGAGGGACGGGTTCCGGCTCATCTGCCTCTGCCGATCCGGCAGGGGTGATGGAGCCTGCATCGCCCCAGGGCCGTCCCACCCTGAGGCCACGGGACTGGAGTTTTGAACCCCGAACCCCATGTCACTCAACCGTTGGCTACAGGCCACCCATCCCACAGGGAAGGGGGAGTCACGACCCCCAGAGGCCTCTGAGCAAGGGGGCCATCAGCCCAGAGCCGTGGGAGAAAGCCCACCACTGACAGCACCGCCTGTGTTCTCGGCGGCGCCCCTCCTGTGCCCGCCGCTGCCGTCCTCAGGCCCGGGCTTCCCATCAGCCCAATTAAGGCACTCGGCGCAAACCGCCGGAAGACGCCGGGCCCCAGTGGACAAAGCCTCCCAGGGACTGAGGCTGCAGAGAAGGCCTGGCCCTGCTGGCCTGGAGGCGGAGCTCCCCTCTGCGGAGCTGGCAGCCAGCCCGGGGTCGTGGAGGAAATGCCCATCAGCTGCCCGCCATGTGCCTGGGCTTGGGCTGCCCCCAGGGAGCGAGGACCCTCCCACTCCCATGACACCTCTGGCGAGAAGACGCCCAGGACACCCGGAGAGAAGACTGCGCAGTTCGACCCTCAACCCTCGCTGACAACGTGGCCCGGGGCCGGCCCAGCAGCTCATGGCCAAGCGAGTCTGACCCCTTGGGGCACCTCTCTCTCCTTCTGGACGAGGGCCATCTCCTGCCCGCCCCAGACAGGACCCAGCTTGCCTGTCCCCACACCAGGCCAGGGATGCTCCAAAGAGCCAGAGTGTGGCTGGGCCCAGCACGATCAGCCAGGCGTCCAGGTGCTCCCCTGACCCCTCCGGCCCCAGGACCCGCCCCTGCACTGACCCCTCGGCCTCCCCCCGCCACAGCATCCTCCTCAACACAGCGGGAAGAGAAAAGGGGCACCACCGAGCCCCACTAAGCCCTGCGAGGGGCCCCATCCCCTCCCCTCTCCCAAAGCCCACCTTCCCCCACGACTCCCCTCACTGGGCCTGAGCACGTGCCGCCCCTGCTCTGGGCCCTCCCAGAAGTCTCCTGGCACCCACGGCGCCGGGCTCCCTTGGTGGCATCCCCACGGGTGGAATTTTGTGTCTGTCTGTGTTATCATCTGTTTCGCATCTGCCTTCTGCCTCTCGATGCCCCCCCCGGAACACAAGCTCCAGGAGGGCAGCACCAGGGCGGGGGTGTCCCTGCAGCTCCCCCAGCGCCCAGCATCCCACCTGATGTGGAGCAGCTGCTCCGAAGTGAGCAAGAGGGAGGGGCGGGGGCGCCCTCCGTGGACAGAGCACCCTCCCGCATCCCCTCCTGGCCACTGTGTGCAGAGGGGGCAACGGGCTCCCCAGGGGGCAAGGTGTGGCCAGAGCCACCCAGCTGGGTCAGCGTGGCCCCAGGATGGCCCCTGCGGGGTGGGGCAGGGGTCTGCATGGGCACTCAGAGCAGGTGGCTGTCCCCGATTTCCTGGGACAGTCCTGGTTGGTGCCTGTTGCCCTGTGCGACCATCAGCGGTGCCTTCTTTCATTCACAGAAGTGGCCGAGTCCCATGGCAGGACGACCCTGCCAGACCAGGTCCTGCAGGCCCACACGGGCACGAGGACCAGGGGCTGCCTGAAGGCCCCAGCGAAGGGTCTGCTAGGGACCCTGCCATCCAGTCTGACGGTGTCTGCAGAAACCGCGAGCACGCCCAGGGTGGAGGCGTGGGCTTGGGCTGCCAGGGACGCATGGAGGTGAGCCAGGATGAGGCCGGAGCCCAGAGAAGGGGCAGGGCAATCAGGAGGCCACGGGTGGAGGGGGCCAAGGGAGCTGGAGAGGTGCAGGCTGTCGCTGGGCTGCAGCTCCAAGGGACAGTCCCCCATCCCCATGTGGAAACGGGGCCTCTGCACCGGGGGGCGGGGGGTAAGCAAACACACACACTTCAATCACTGCTCACTAGGTATGCCTCACTCACACACACACACGGTTCCAGATACACACACACACAGATAAACACACCCACAAGGCACAAACAACACCCGCACGAATAAGTGTACACACTGGAACAAGCAGACATGTCACAAAAGCAAGTCCTCAGAGACACACAAATTCAGACACAGACACACACTGACACACACAAGACACATATGTACTCGTGCTCACAGAAAAAAATACATACACAGGCACATGCCTGCATTCACACAGAGATGCAAGAGCCCACACACACGTGCAAATGCACATGCAGAGCTCAGTCACAAGGCCAGGTGGACCCGACACACAGACCCACACCAGGCGCACACGTGTACAATCTCCCCGCATCGCTGTCTGTCTCACCACCGTCCGGAGTCTGGGCCCAGAATACAGCGCACCCCTCTCTGGCCCCTGCTCCGCCTCCCCAATTAGCCCAGGAAGCAGGGGCCGTGGGAACAGCCAGTTCAGCCCGGGCCAGGGGGCGCCTGCAGCCGAGAAGCACCTGCCAGCCTGAGGACCCCTCTCAGCTGGCTGACGTCTCCGCCCCTGGCGCAGCCCAGCCACGATCCATCGATCGCCGGAGCAGCCCGGGGGACGCGGCCCTTCCCCGCTCCTCCCCACACCAGAAGCACTTGGAAGTGCATTTGTCCATCTGGCAACTATCTCCTGGGCCCCTCCAACGCTGCCGTGCAGGCACTCACCAGGCCCGGGGGCGGCACCGTGGGGAGCGGACAGCCCAGCACTCACGGAGCTGATGGTCCAGAGCAAGACACGCACTTGGCAAACCAGCATGAAAATAATCCCCGAGCGCCACCCTGGGAGGGACACGGCCCTGTGGGAGCCCCAGGAGGGCCTCTGACCAGCTCTGGGAGTTCGGGGACCTTTCCGGGCCTGAAGCATCTTGATCTGAGTGAGGCGGGGGGAGGACGATTCAGGAAGGGGCTAAGGCAGGTCGGAAGCCCCAGCTGATCTGGAGGGCGTGAGACAATCTCTCCCAGAGCTGCAGGTGGGGCAGGCTCTATCCGTCCCCACCTGCTCTCCGGGGCCCTTGCGCTCAGGCTCACAGCTCTGGGGCTTTGAGGCCCAGGAGGCTGCACGCCAGCTCCGCAAACCGGGACGGAGACTTTGAGCCGGGAGACCCACTGCAGGGATGTGGAAGCTGAGGCCCAGAGACCAGCAGCACCAAGGCACGCAGCGGCACTGCTGGAAGAAAGCGCCCAAGGAGTAGAGCCAGCTGGTCCGAGCCCAGGAGAGCAGCTGGTCCAGCCCCCTCAGCGAGCCCCATGCGGAGCTGGGACAGAGACCCCGGCTGCATGGGAGGAACCGCAGAGCCCCGCTGTGAAGCGGCATGCTTGCAGGGCAGGGCGGGATTTGTGGCCAGTTTTGCAATCGATCCATCCATCAATGGGCCACACTGGAGGAAAGAGATGTGGAAATGAGACGGCCCCTCCAGACCTATGGCTGACATGTGGCTGACAAGAGCCGTCTTCAGGGGTTGACAAGGACAAAATGAAGCCCAGTGTTGGGGGTGGGGGGCATCTGGGGACACGGATGTCCCAGGGGTGGGGCTGGAGGGCACTGTCTGGCCGGCTCACGTGTGTGGCGGCTGCGGTGACCTCGGCCTGGTGGTGGACGGGGTGAGGAGTATCCTGCCCACTCCAGCCGCCTCCACCTCCTCCAGGGCCGTGGGGGGACCAGGGGCGGGAGGTACCTGCGGGTGCAGATGTCGCTTCTCTGGAAAGCTGGCCTTGGCCAGATGCAGGCTGGTCGCCACATCAGCCCCAGTGGCCCCGGGTCCGGAACCTCAGGACGGCACTCTTGGGCCTGGCAGGAGCCAGAGGCCCAGACCTTGTGCTTCCCAGAGTGACCGAAGTCCAGGCACCAGAGGGACACGAGTGGAGCAGACACGGCCCGAGCTGGTCCCCTTGTAGTTTCTGACCCCCTGGGGTCTAGGAGCATCGTTCTGACAGTGTGGGGCACAGGCATGGGAAGAGGCAGGGGCTGGAAGTCTACAGGACAGAGCCCACGCCAGCAGCCACCTGAGACCCTGGGGGCAGACGGTCCAAGGGTCCGAGGGTCAGAAGGTCAGGGAAAGGCTGAATTAAACACCAGAAATGCCCCCAAACCACTGGCAACCTGCTCCCTGGGGTCTTGCCCACCAGGACCTCCTGGGGGCCCACAACAGGGTGTGGCCTGAGCTCTCTCCAGGTCAGTTTCCAGCTGGTGGAATCAGGGCATATAGGGGTGCCCCCATGGCCCCCTGAGGTGAGGCCGTGCACACGGGGCCTCTACCAGTTTTCTGGGTCCAAGGCGCTGAGCGGGTGCCACCCCTCAGGGCCACCACGGGTACTCCAGTGGTCCCCAGGGCCCAGCCCCTGCCAGGACAATGCTGGCCCCTGTTTCCTGCCCACATTGCTGGGCACAGAGGGTCCTGAGGAAGGAAGAGGCTCAGAGGCCAACGTGAGGGTGGGGAGCTAGGGGCTGCAGCAGGTGCTGGGGAGACCAGCTTGCCGACCTCAGACCCCAGCAGGAAGAGAAAGCCTCTGGCCAGGCCATCCCTGGGGGCCAGTAAGGATCCAAGTTCCCCCGGGAGGAGCTGCCCAGAGAACAACAAAGAGCTTTTGTTGGTGGCTGTACTTGTCAGGATGCCCAGGTCAGCCCTGAGTCCACCTGGACAAGCACAGGAGGGACATCTGTCCTGGTGCACCTCAGCTCAGCCTGTCAGGCTCAGGCGGGGACACAACATCCAGGCACGCGGCCGAGAAGTGGCTCGTGGCCCCCTGGTCCCCCCCAGACCCGCCCAGAGGGGAGCAGCCCTGCCTGAGGCCACCTCTCCACGTGATGCGGTGGGAGTTTGGGAGAAAATGACAGAATGGAAATTAGGTCAGCTTCTTAGGAGCAGGAAAGAAACCAGAAACCGTGTGACGGCAGAGACAGCGGTAATGGGGAAACTTTCTTCAATTACGTGAAGGCAGTGGGAGGACAGCGGATGAGCCAGCAACAGACGGCGGGAGACGGGGTGCTTGATGGGTCCCCTGCCGTCAGTTACCCACGCTCGTGGTGCTGCTGACAGCGAGGGCCCCGTGCTGGCTGCTCTGCACACCCGCCTGTGACAGCGACAGGTCCGGGCCCCACCCAGGCCACAAGTGGATCCCCGGACAGCCAACCAGAGCACTGCCCGGGCTACACGCACGCTTATACACGCATGCTCCGGCGCACAGGACCCTGGACACCCAGACCCAAAGACACGCTCACACGCTCACTCCCAGGTACTCACTAAGCACCCAGACACCAGCACACACACGCTCACAAAACACACCCAGACACGCTCATGCATAGATACACACGTGCCCACGAGACACACCCTCAGACACACATGAACACACAGGACGTGTCACACACACACACACATGCTCACAGACACACAACACTCAAACAGATGAGGACACACACGCACACAAATCACACCTGGACACACTCCTAACAGGTCCTGCACACATGGACATGGTGACCAGACCCCTCCCACTCAGGGCGCGTCCACACAGCCACACACTATGCCCCCTGAACACAGCCCTCTTCACGGGGCCCACGATGGCCCTGCAGGGCCCCCCCGGCCCCCAGTATCCCAACCGTGCAATGTCGCCCCTCCCCTGCCCTGTCTGGGGTAGACCCCATCTCACCCTGGCAGATAGAAGGACCATCCTCAGCACGGCTCTGTCCTCACGCCCACCATCCCGTTCACCGAAGCTCTGCGGCCCCAGGCAGCCTCACCCGGGCCCCTGGCCCTGGGCCTGCCCACGTCCACTCCCCGGTCACCCACTCAGCAACATGTCCCGAACGTTCCAGGACCGAGCTCCGCCCGGGGTCACTCGTAAGCAGCGAGGCCAAGGCCCCCTCAGGAGCCGCAGTGAGTGGAGCACACGCGTGTGGCACGTGAGAGGGGATAAAGGCCACAGAAGAGCAGAGCGGAGCGGGTGGGGGGGG
>NW_006792080.1:714546-721520 GCF_000442215.2 Lipotes vexillifer | reverse complement strand
GGGGTCAATGGTGGTCCTGAAAGGCCTCAGGGAGGAGGCGGTGGGGGCTCCGGGCAGAGAGAGCAGGGGTGGGGCAGGGGGGGGCAGGAAGTAAGACCCCAAAGGAGCAGACGGCCCTCGGCGCATGGCCACTGAGGACCTGCCGGCCGAGCCCAGTAGGAGGCCGTGGCATTAACCCAGGGCAGCTGGGAGGTGGCTGGGTCCCGGTGTACCTCGGGGGGCTGTGAGATGGTGCTGATGGGCTGGTGGGAGAAGCGGAGGGGAGGGAGGGGCACGGCTGACCTCACCACCATCCGAGATGAGGGAGACTGAAGAGTGGGTTGGGGGGACGCGAGAGCTCCAGGAGGTGATTCTGGATTATCGGGGTGGCCCATGGGGTCACGTCCTCACACGGGGGCAGCGGCTCAGACTCACAGAAGGAAACAGAGGGGTCGCAGCTGCCGTGAAGAGGCGGTGGGGCTACGAGCCCAGGGAGCTGGCAAAGGCCAGGAAACAGATCCTCTGGGGCCTCCGGGCACCTCGATGCCGGGAGCCTGAGCCCCAGAACTGCGAGAGCGTTCTACTGCTTGACCCACCAGGTCCGTGGGCAGGTTACCGCGTGGCTAATGCAGACACACCTGTGCAGCGAGGCTGCTGAGGGGCTGCTGTGCGCACAGGGCGGGTCCCAGGAGGAGCAGGGGACACAGACTGGGGAGCGGCGGGGCTGTGGGAGGTGTTGGAAGCCCCCGAACGAGCCTGTGTAACCGATACAAGAAGAGGCCGCAGCCTGACCCGGGGCCCCACGTGAAGAGTCGGAGAGAGAAAGCAACCAGACAAGGCTGAGGGGGCCTTTCTCCTGAGACCAAGTGGAGACGGTGCTTCAAGGAAGAGCGCGTGGGTCGGCGGGGCGTGGTGCGTCCACGCAGCGGAAACCGCTCAGCACACCGCGGTGCATCTCAAAACCACCTTAGCGAGGGCAGCTTACACGCGAGAACATGCTCCGACCCCACTTACCAACCCCAGGAAACACAGAGCATCCTCTAGGGACAGAGAGCAACCGCGGGGCCTGGGGACAGTCCTTTCATTCAGACCACACAGCTCGCTGCCCAGGAGACCGCCAAACACACGTGCTGGGAGCGGTCCTAACAGAACCCCCCTGTTAGTGCCTCAGCCAGACCTCCAAACAGATAATTACAAAGTAAATGTGCGCGGGGCCCAAGGTGCCCGGGACCGGGCCTCGGCCAAAGCTGCCACACCCCTGGGAGCCAACGCCCCCACTGGAAACTAAGGCAATTTCACCTGGATGTCTGTCTCTTGCAAGCAAAAAAGTCCCTAATAGTTGTCTTAAGCAGGGAAACCCCCAAAGATCCTGCGCTTGACTGTTGTCTCTGACATCTAGAAAAATAAGGGCTAAAGAATGTGTCTGAAAAGCTGAAATGAGTTCAGCTAAAAACAGAACATGTGAACTTTCCAAAACCTTGACATACATAAAAAGCAAATAAAATAGCAATAGTATCTTAAGCGGTTAAAAAGCAGAAACCAGAAAAGAAGATGACAGAAGTTAGCCTGAAATTATTAATTACGACGCGTGTTGAACTTAGTGTTTCACAACAGGTATAAAGCAAACCCAACTTAAGAGTCCACCTTTTCACACTGAGTGAAACAAAACCAAACTAAAGCCTGTTCATGGCAGACATTTGCAAAGCGAAGTTACAACAGATAAAAATACACCAGGATATAAAATCAGAAGGAAAGCACGGGTCAAATACCAACTTCGGACACAGCCACATATAAGGCAAACAGCGCTCCACAGACAAGAGTGCCAAACCGTCATGAGCTGTAACGCAGCAAATCACAGCACAGTCAAGTATAGGAAGTAAAAACTCCCAGAAACATGAGAAGGCTTGGCAAAAATACTCCGCTGATTGAGAACTGTAATTCACTTCGTCCAATCTTGAGAGCCCACACAGGCGAAAGAAAGCAATAAAGATTCTGAATAATATTAGTAATAACACTGTGTGTGAATATGGAGAGTCATCAGGGGTGGGGCAGAGGGACGGGTGTAGAAAACTTTGAACCTTGCACACAGAAAACTCGCCTTCCTTTGCAACACCCCTGGAATAGACTGTTCGGACCATCAAAATGCCTCAATCAACCCTGCCAACAAAAAAACAAAAATGGAGAAGCTGTCCAGTTCCCTGTCCTCAACGCCATACAACTGCAGAGTTCATTCCTTACTACAAAGGCTTTCAAAAAGAGCCTTCAGAAAAGTTCGAGGAAGAGTTGAGTACTTATCGAGACGTGCCCTCTCCTTGTTTGGAAGGTTTAATCTTAATGTGGCATTTGTACAAATTCAACCCAAACTGACCTCTGAAGATGACACAATTCAACTCGAGATCCAGTTGGGAGTTTTATCTTTTTGACTTGGAAAACATCACTGAAAAGTGGCCTGGGAAGATTCAGTTCACGGATAGACAGGGAACTGCTGAAAAGACGGCCACTGAGGAGACGCTGGGTGTCCCCGGTGTCACAGCTCCTTACGAAGCCCCGAGGACACGCGTGCTGGGGACGCTGAGCTGCAGACCCCGCTGGGGGGAACGCGGGAGGCCACGGCCCTCCACCACCTCCTGGCTGAGGAGCGCCGGTCAGGAGGGCAAGATAACGTGGTTCCGTTCCATAACGTCATCTAATCACAAGGAAATAAGCTCCAGGAAAAAAATGAAAAATTAACTTAAAAATAAGCCATAAAATATAGCTGAGTGTGCGAGATGGGGAAAGCTTCCCTGAGCACAACACGAAAAGCAAACATCACAAGAGTACCAGATTTGACTACCTAAGCATCTTAAACTTCTATCAAACAGATGAAACAAACAAAATGAAAAATAAAACGAAATGAAAAAGAGAAAGATTATTTGAGGAAATAATCATAATATATGTGTCCAGGGAAAGGGTTAATATCCTTAACATATAAATAAGCAAGGAAATATTAACATACAAATAGAAAAATGAGCAAAGAATATGAACAATTTTCAATAGAATATAAATACCAAAAGGCATTTAAAAACCTGTTCAGCCTAATTAGCATTCAAGTACATGCAAATTAAAACAACCAGCTATCATTTTCACCTATAAAACTGGCACTTTATTATTACTATTATTATATTCAGTGTTAGCAAGAGTGTGGGAATATGGGCATTTATGCTTTCTTGGTGGAAACAAAGTGGTATAGCTTTTTAGATTGCGATTTCACCTCCCATATCCATATCCACTTTGTGTACCTTTTGGCCCACCCATGCTTCTTGGAGAAATTCGTCCTAAAAAAATAATTTGCTACAAGTCTCTTTATTGAGGTCCTTTTTTGAATGGCAAATAAGAAGCCTAAATATCAACTAATAGGCAATTGCTGGTTATATAAAATCACATATTTTCACACAATGGCATTCTATGCAGCCATCGATAATGATGTCATATGAGTAGGTACATCAGTGTAGTATTGTTAAGTGAAAAGAACAAGAGATAAAATAGTACATACCCCCCGAATCCATTTTTGTAAGGGAAGTAAGAAAGGCTGTATGCTATGAACACTGATTATCCACCGCTGGTGAGGTTGTGGGTGATCTGTATACTTGCTACATTGTGGTTATTTCCATTTAAAAATGTTCCTACAATAAATATACATTAACTGTGTAATAAAAATAAATGTTTTCAGGAGGAATGGTGAATGACTAAATTATCACACAATCACACAGTCACAACCCACAGCCAGGAAAGTCTGTGCTGTAGGATTACATTCACTGACATGAAAAGATGGTCAACATCCATCGTTCAACGGAAATGGTCTGTTACAGAACAGTGTGTGCACTATAATCTCCTTTTGTTTAAAAATAGAAAATATGTCTATTTATATGCATAGACAATGACAGGAGATTATAAAATGAAATACTAGGAATGATTATCTCTGGAGGGTGTGCTGGGCTATCTTTTTGTTTTCTTTGTGCATTTCTGCATTTTCAAAGTTTTCTGCAGCTATAGTGTATTAATTTTATAATTAGAAATTATACCTACTTCTAAGAAAATATTTACATCCTTGCATCCCATAATTCTAAGATTTTTGTGCCGAGGAAATGACCCCTCCCCGTACTAGTTTCCTTAAACCAGCCATCGTCACACAGGAGGACGGTGTCCCCGGGAGCTGGCAATGCCTGGGAGCTTCTGGCTGTCACCCTGGGGATGGGAGTGCTCGGGCGTTGACTGGCTAAAGGCCAGGGATGCTGCTGAACATCCCACAATACGCAGGATGGTCCCCACAGCAGACAATGATCTGGCGCCAACGTCAGTGCTGAGGTTGAGACCTGCCTTCAACCATCATATCTTCTTTTACTACTTAAAGGACAAAACATTCCCCCATGCAGCCCTGCGTCTCTGCAGACGGTCATACTCAGAAAAGCCCCGAAGCTAAAGGCACTTGAAAGGGGTGTGCAAACTGGACCTCCTCCCACGAAGAAGCCTCGACGGCTGGCCTGTAATCCGGGGACACTTCTCAGAGGCACCATCCAGCAGCCTGCACAGCCAGCCCCCTCCCCCAGGGCTCTCCACTCATCCCCGCAGCTCTCTGCCTAAGGGCCCCCCTTTCTCCAGCCTCTGACTCTACCCGCTTCCGCTCAGCCTCTGGACCCTGCACCACACAGACACACAGATGCAGGTCAGGGAGGCATAGACAATAGTTTCTCTACCTGGGGGCAGGAGGGCCAAATAAAGTACCTGGAGACATATAACCTAATGAGTAAGGAAGAAACTAAGCTTTGCTAATATTTATTGTATGGACTGACTTTAGAATGTGCACATAACTCACACATAAATGTCCAAATGTCAGGGCTGCGGTGCTCAGAAAACAGCTTCTGGTGAGCTGTGCACACAGGTGGTTTGGAGGCGGCTGGCGTGGAGGGGCAGAGGAAGGAGGTCTCCGCTCTCTGGGGGCTGACTGGGAGAGACGGTGAGAAGACAGATGGTAGTAACTCCTGACCCGTCACAACCTGGCTCTGAGCGTGATGCTGCAACGCCCAGCACCTGGCATCAGCCGGCCGGACGCCGGGCTTGCTTCCGGGCGCACACGGGGCTCCGCGGGCAGCAGGGGTGCAGGGGTACTTCCTGGGGAGAACTGGCACCCTACTGCAACGACACTGGCTCACGGGAGGTCATTCCAGGGTCTTTGAGAAAGAAAAGGCTGGTCTCTTCAGATGGGAAGAAGAGGCTGTTTTCAGACAAGGGCCCTGGTCCCCTCCTCAGGGCTCCCCTCCTTTCCAACCAGCGCCTGGCATTCATGTAGCAGGTCTGCTGTGGCTGCTAATTCGATGTAGGCTGTAATTCCGCGACGCCACGATCAAATCTAGAGTCTCGTCTCGGCTCTATCAGCCCTGTCACTGCAAAGGAGGAGGGACTGCTTTTGGAACACGGTGGCAGCTCTCTAACTCCTTGACGTGCCCTCAGCTGAGATTTTAAAGCCCTGAGCTTTTCCACTTTTTCCTGTAAACCCCCCTGAACCATCAGAAGCAGCCAGTCGATTGCAGAGTTCCTGCCATCACTCCCCGTACAGCCCGTCACTACAGCCGTCTCGCCTCCCAAAGCTGGGGCACCATCCCAGGAACCGCATCCGTCTTTGGAAGGTGACACGATGGCCCACGAGTTGATGTGGGGACAGCGTGTAAGTTCCACGAGAGCAGAGACCCTGCCTTCACTCCTGCCCGAAAATTGTACCAGGTACACAGCAGGCACTAAATAAGTGCAGAAACCCAACCTGAGCTGGCCCATCTGGGCTCACTTAACCGGGAGGGCAGCCAGATCCAGAGACCAAGAAGCACAGGGAGCTCCCTGTGACCACCTCGCTGGTCTCTGCTACTGACACGGGGGCAGCTTGCAGGGGCCCTGGGGTCCTCCCGACAGGTGGTGAACTTGCTTCTGTATGGAAATTTCCAGAGGGACCCTGATGGGCTCGGCTTGAGCCCAAGACCCTCCAGGAGCCCACACTTAAGTGGCACATGGGGTCGAGTCACAGGCCCACCACCTTGGAGGCCAGGGCTGGGGTCCCACAGAACATGACGGGCTGACAGTGAGCAGGTCCCAAGGAGAGTCACCTGCTAAATGAGGAGACGGGAAGAGGAGGTACTGGGCACACACATGCATGCGCACACACTCACCACACACGTGCACAGGGGCACACATACACACACAGAAAGAAAGAACTGGAAATAATTTATTCATTGATTAAGGAACTGCTAAAAAACTATAGTATATTCTTTTTTTTTTTTTTTTTTTTTTTGTCCTGTACGCGGCCCTCTCCCTGTTGTGGCCTCTCCCGTTGCGGAGCACAGGCTCCAGACGCGCAGGCGCAGCGGCCGTGGCTCACGGGCCCAGCCGCTCCGCGGCATGTGGGATCTTCCCGGACCGGGGCACGAACCCGTGTCCCCTGCATCAGCAGGCGGACTCTCAACCACTGTGCCACCAGGGAAGCCCTAGTATATTCTTAAAAACAATGTGATAAAGGTACACAGACTTAGAGAGATCTCAGAAGCATGCTGTCAACTGAAAAAATCAAATTATAGAATAATAATATAATGTGATCCCGTTTATTTTTTAAACTACAATTATATATGCATATGTATGCGCATTTTAAAAAAGGTCAGGACAAAAACAGATCATTTAAAAATGATTACCGCAGGGAGGGCAGTACAAAATGGCAGAGGGAGGGTTACGAGGACTCCGGGTCTACCCTAACCCTCCTCCACTGCCCGATCTGGCACGGTGAGCAGCGTTCAGCTCTGTGTCTAAAGCTGACGTGGGTCTCCAGGTGCAGGGCCCCCGCCTTCGCGCCTCGGCCTCCCCCGCGGGCCTCCCATCTCCCCATAACCCACTTCTGTCAGCCAGGATTGGCCATAACAAGGGAGCAGGGCACGTTTCTTCTGTCACCACAGAGCTGTGGGTTTGCTATTCCTCCTGCT
>NW_006792080.1:696124-714386 GCF_000442215.2 Lipotes vexillifer | reverse complement strand
CCTGCTGAAAGCAAACAAATGGGCCTCTTCCTGCTCTTAAGATGGACCACAACAGAAGACAGGACTGCAGCTTTTGCTGGGCGTGGCCATGGGGGCACATGCCTGGCACCTAGGACGCGCCCCTCTTATCTGCTTGCTCTGTGCAAGTGTGGCCAGGTAAGGGACGTGGCGTGGAGACGTGCAGGCTGGAGCGCAAACCTGACCTACCCCGTGGAGGGCTAGTAAGCAAGGAGGCCAAGGGTGGGGCCCAGGGCAGGTCACCGGGGGTCTGACCTTCACCTGGAGGTGCAGGCGGCAACAGGCTGCCCCCAGGGGTTTAAGCAGGAGGTGAGCTGTGTGCTTTTCCGAGATCCCTCCGGTGGGGGTGGGCGGTGTCTGAGGGGGCTTGCAGCCTGGTTCCCCAACTCCCGGGTAGCCCTGGTCCCACCCAGGAGGCCTCTCCAGTGCCCCTGGGGTGCCGTCTTCTCTTGACTTGTGTCCTTAGCTACACACTGTGCCCTGGCCCTTCTCGCTTCCCACCTGACACAGGACTAACCCAGGAGGACTTGGAAGCGTCCAGGGTCCCGAGGAGCAGACACCTGTCATCTTCACCTGCCCAGCACCCTTCCCCCTTCCTGTGGCACCAGCCCCCACTTTCCTTCAAAACCCCCTTTCCCTCCGTCAGCCGGTGGCTCAGGTGCAGCTGACCCTCAGCGTCTTCGGCCCTCTGCTGCGCAGGAGACGCTCTCTCCCTGCTCCATGGTGAGCCTGGAGCGGCCGACGGCCAACTCAGCCAACCTGGGAGAGGATGAGCAGAGCAGAGCCGAGCTGGGGGAGGGGGTGTGAGATCAGCACCTTCTGAGCAGCAGAGCATCCTTGCAGCCTGAAGCCTGACAAGATCTACCCTTCGCCTTTAAGCAACGCAGACCAACATAAAATCACTCTCTGCTTAGGCGGTTTTGTGGTGGGTTTCTGCCGCTTGCTGCCACGTGTCTCTGACAGATCGTGCTCCCAAGCAACTGCTCTGGACCAGGCTCCTGAAACCTGAAATTTCAGAGCATCCGCTCAGTCCCTGCGGTCCTGAGGATGCTCGGTCTTCCCAGATCACTTACCAAAAGAGGAGAAGGGCCTGGGCCCCCAACAGTGGAAGCTCTGAGTGGGGATTTCTGTGCAGCCCAGGGACTCCACGTGGGGACTGGCTGTGGGCCACCTGGGAGCAAGCTTCAGGGACCAGGTCACAGCAGAGGAGGAAGGAGGGCAGCGGGAAGAAGGGAAGGAGGCGTCTGCTCTTCACCAGACGAGAAGCCCAGAACGCAGGACACCCAGCTCAGCAGGGCCCCCAGCCACTGGGCTTTCTGGGCCTCTTTGGGGAGCGGAGACCAGCATCTCACCCCAGGCCCCCTGCAGCCCGATGAGAAACGTCGGGCTCAAAGGAGAGACAGGACTTCCCAAATCACACGGCAAGTTAGCGTCAGACCTGTGGCTGGAAGCTGGGTCCCAACCCTACACCTTTCTGTCCCCACTCCTGGCCCAAGCCCTGCCCCCCGCTCCTCCGAGGCAAGCTGAGGGCCTTCCTCCGTCCCTCTGCAAGGACTCCCGCTCCCATCCCCCACCCCTCGCCCCCTTTTCACACTGCAGATCCCATGTCCAGGGCAGCAGCTCTGGGCCCCCAGGAACACTGGGCGCAGGGGCTTGACCTGGCAGCTCCCTTCTGCTCATCCAGGCTGGGTACCCAGCACCAGGTCTGGGACACAAGCGGCCACGACTGCAAACCCAGGCACAGGGGCAGGCAGGGGCCCTGGGCCAGCTGGCTTTCGCAGCAGAATAAGCCACCCAAACCAAGAGGCTCGTACACGCGTACACGGCCATTTACTGAGCCTGTGATGTGGGCTCGCCCCCCGCGGCGTCCGAGGGCAGCCTGAGTAGGAAGCCCTCCCGACACAGCCTTTCTCTCCACGCGTGTCCCGTCCTCCGCAGGCCAGCCTGGCCGGTGCACGCGGCAGTGGGCAGTGCAGGGGCCGCGGTGGAAGGTACGGGCCTCCTGAGACCTGGGCTGGGAACCAGACCCCCCCCCCCCCCGCCACATCCGCTGAGCAACGCGGGTCCAGCGGCCCAGAGGCGGGGGAGGGGGGCCCTATGGGAGGGGCTGCACCACAGGGCAGGGGAGCAAGGGTGCAGGAGGGACTGGGATCTTTTTGTGAGCAGTCGACCACAAACTGCAAATACCTGGCGAGCATCAAGGGTGTGCTTTCTGCAGGGCACCTACATCAGGGCTCTAACAAACCGTTTTCGGTTCCATTTTGCACAAAAACATGACTGAGGGCCAGATCCTGCTCAGGGCTGCCAGCTCGAGCCCTCTGCAAGACACAGCTAATGAGTGTTTTTTAGCAAAAAAAATGAATGAAAATGCTTCCCACTTTAAAAGATGCTTGGAGACTTCTGGTACCAGCAACCTGGCAGACTGCAAAGCCTGACAATCCCCTGCTGCAAACACACAGAAAGAGTAGATAAAATCCAACAAATATTCCTCTAAAGGCAAGAGGAACTGGTAGAAAACGGGGGATGGGGAGAGTGCCAGGATCTAGACCCAGGAGAAAAGTGGAGCAGCCACAAACAAGGGGAGAGCGGCAGCAGCACGAGAACCGTCGGTGGGGAGGCGTGGCTGCGCGAGGGGCAACCTGCTCTCGCAAGAACAGGGCTCAGATTCCAAGGCTCCTGCAGGAGAAGCCTTGGCCTTGGGCAGATGTGGGTGGAAAATGAGACCCCTCACAGGGCAGAGACTGAATACACAAACAGACCATGGCCAGACCACATACAGAGACAGAACTCGGACCCACAGTCCGCAGCAACCAGCCCAGGGAAACGGACCACCACCTACAGACAAGGGCCCAGGTGGCCAGCCTGCCACCTGCAAGTCAGACCACAACCTCCAGCAACCGGTCCAGGAAGCCAAACAATAGCCGGTCATAATCGGCCCCAAACAGCCAGGACTGGATCAGTCACGCACAGCTTCCCTGATTTTGTCCCTGTTTCCAACTGAGCACCAACCAGAGACCCTGACTGACCCCGAGGGTGCCATCTCCAGCTTCCCGGGCCAGCAGCACACCTGGAGCCTTCCCTTTTCCTGGGTGAAGCTCTCCCACCCCTCCGCCTGCCTCTGAGTCTCGGCCGAACGCAAGGGATGGTGGCCGACGCTCCTGCTACAGAAACCTCTCTTGTCATTCAGACGGCCTTCATTTATTTCCACGGAAGAAAAAACTGCCCCACAGGCTGGACCACTTCCAGATAATCATCTCCAAATAGGTGACCCAAGTAACTCTCTTCCAGCAATGTAAGGCTGTTCACATGAAAAACAACTATTACCACATTTATTCCCAACAGACCAAAGGAAAAACCATAAGATCATCTTCATATACGTACAATAAGCACTTTAGTATGAGTTAATGTCCATTCACAACAGAAACTCTTAAGAAAATAGGAATAAAATAGAACTCCTAAGAGTGATACAAAGGATATACGAAAAACCCACTACAGAGTCATGATGAATGATGAAATATTAGGAGCACGACCCAGTAAGAGTCAGGAACGTGACAAGGACACCCACTAGCACCACAGCTACTCAACGTTGAACGAAAAGTCTCAGCTTGTGCAATAAGACAAGAAAAAGAAATTAAATGCGTAAGGATTGGAACGGAAGCAACGAAAGTTTTCATCATGCACAAGTTACAAGATCAGCTCCACTGAAAGTCCCAGAGAACCTACAACAACCTGGTGCAGGTGGTAAAGGACACAAGGCCAAAGCACAGACATAAATCATATCTCCAGAGCACAGCAGCCGGTGGTCAGAACGTTTAATTTAAAAAGGCACCAAGAACAGCAACAATACATTTATATGATTAGAAAGAAATCTAACAAAAGATGTGTATGATCTTTGTAAAGAAAATTATAAGACTTTATTGAAAAACATAAAAGAAGACCAAAGTAAATCAGGCAGATAGGCCACGTGCACAGATGACAGGACTCAGCACCGTAAAAATGACAAGTCTCCCATATTGATCTATAAATTTAATTTAATCTCAATTATTTTATTTATTTATTTTTGGCTGTGCTGGGTCTTCATTGCTGCACACTGGCTTTCTCTCCTTGTGGTGAGCGGGGGCTACTCTTCATTGAGGTGAGTGGGCTTCTCATTGCGGTGCCTTCTCTTGCTGCGGAGCATGGGCTCTAGGAGCACGGGCTTCAGTAGTTGTGGCAAACAGGCTCAGTAGTTGTGGCTCGTGGGCTCTAGAGCGCAGGCTCAGTAGTTGTGGTGCACGGGCTTAGCTGCTCCGCGGCATGTGGGATCTTTCCACACCAGGGATGAAACCCATGTCCCCTGCATTGGCAGGCAGATTCTTAACCACTGTGCCACCAGGGAAGTCCCTATGTAATCTCAGTTAAATCCCAATAGGGAATTTTATAGAACATGACAAACTAATCCTAAAATTTATGTGGACGAACAAAGGACTAAGAATAACTATGACATCCTGAACAAAGGGGTGGGGACCTGCCAAGATAGTTATTAAGATCGACCACGAAGCTTTAGTACCTAAAATGGTGAGATGTCAGCACAGTAAGAGGACACCAAAGGGACAGAGCAGGGAACCCAGATGCAGATCACACAGAAGGAAAAGACCTGCAGACCAGTGGGGTAGGTGACAGAAGATAGAAACGGTTATCCCTGCAGGAAAAAAAGGAATCTTTAATCCAAATCACGCAGTATTTTTAAAAGATACATTATAGAATTAAACTGCAAAGAAGAACTTTAAGGCTTATAAAAAAACATGAAAATATCTTTAAGTTTTCTGGTGGGGATTTATTGAATAAGACACAAAATCACAAACTACAAAAGAAAAGATTGAGATCTTTGTGTACATTAAAATTTAAAGCTGCTGTAAGACAAAAGGCACAATAAACAAAATGAAAACACAAGCTCAAAACTGGGAAAGATATGTGCTATGCACATAACTGACAAAAGATTATTGTTCAGAATATGTAAGGAACTGCTACAAATCATAAAGAAGATGCCTAACAGCCCAGCCAGAGGACAGGAAAAAGACAGAAACAGGTAGTTCACGGAAGATGGAAGGGGGTGGCCAGTGAACAGGAGGAAAGGCAGTGGGGCTGTAGGAACCAAGGAGGTGGGAGCTAAAGAGCATTTCGTGGGGCTTCCCTGGTGGCGTGGTGGTTGAGAGTCCGCCTGCCAACACAGGGGACATGGGTTCGAGCCCTGGTCCGGGAAGATCCCACATGCCGCAGAGCAACTAAGCCCGTGCGCCACAACTACTGAGCCTGCACTCTAAAGCCAACGAGCCACAACTACTGAGCCCATGTGCCACAACTACCGAAGCCCACACGCCTAGAGCCCATGCTCCGCAACAAGAGAAGCCACTGCAATGAGAAGCCCGCACGCTGCAACAAAGAGTAGCCCCCGCCTGCCGCAACTAGAGAAAAGCCCACGCGCGGCAACGAACACCCAATACAGCCAAAAAAAAAAAAAAAAAAAAAAGAGCATTTCGTGCCATTCTCTGCATGTTTACTGAGCACCTACAATGGGCCAGGCATTTTCCTGCCACTGAAAGTCTGGGATTCCCAGAAAGACCCACCTTCGATGCAAACCCAGGCCAGATGTGAGAACTAACCCACCGCATATGTGAGCCTCAAGATCAAAGGTCTGTGGCACCTAAGGTAGTAGAGGAGGCCTTGTGATCTTTCAGATCGGGTGGGGGTGACTGATACCACACCCCAAATCCAGACCTTCGAGTGTGAGATTGGGGCTTCTCTGCATGAAGGGATGGGGGCAGGCAGTGCTATGACCTTGGCAAACCTTTGAACTATGACCCCAGCACTGAGACTTCAGTACCGGGGACTGCTGAGTTCAGGTCAGAGCTGCTATGGCTTCTGGTAAAGGCCTGGACTTTGGGGGGCGGGGTCACCAGTCCTTTGGGGGTCTGCAGGGGACCCTGCCTGAGAATGGCACTTTCCTAGAGTAATGTGCAGGGGTCAGCTCCTCAACGTTCCAGAGCCTTCCTCCCTGGAAGCGGGAGGGCCATGGCTGCACTCAGCTGGGCAGCGGTGCAGGCTCTCTCCCAAATCACCCACGTAGTGGGAGGACAGCTGGGACGCAGGCCCCCATGGGTCCAGGCCTGGGGCCCCTACCCCATACAATTAAATGAATGTCTGGAAACATCGGCCACTGGCAAGAGTGCAGAGAAAGCGGAGCTCTCCTGCACTGCAGACAGAGCATCTGCGGGTCCGCCCTTTTGTGATACCAGGTAGAGAGACCCTGAGCCCACGACCCAGCAACTCCACCCTAATTCTCACACGTGTAACAAGGAGATACCCACAGAAATTGTCACTGAAGCTTCGTTTACTACAGAGAAAAGTGGGGAGCAACCCAGACGTCCACCAACCAGGTAACGGAGCGCGAACTGCGGTCTTTCACTGGGTGGAATATCGTGCAGCAGCTCAAGGGTCAAACCTAAGACTCATGCTTAGAGCAGAAAGCATAAGACGTGAAAGGCAGAACTATACATTATTTAGCGATGCAAGAACCCAGGCAGTCAGAGAATAAGGGTACGCGTGGACCAGAGAAATACCGAACTCAGTACAGAGGGAGGAGGGTGGGAAAGAGACTCAGGCAGCTTCTGGCGAGGTTCCGCTGCTTTAAATCACACACGCACACACATGCATGCACACACTCTCTGAAACACAGAGGCAGAATGCTGACAAACCGTGTTTTGTTTACGAGCGCTTGTCATTTTACTCTCAACGTTTTTTGTGTGCTTGCAACATTTACAATTTAAAACATTTAAGTCCCTTGTGAACACATGTGGGACCCGGTGGGTGAAATGTCAGGACACTGGGGTGACGTATCTGAGAGTGGACGCCTGACCCTCGTGTGCTGGCAGCGCCGCGGTGCAGGGCTGAGCTTATCAACCCACCTCCATGAGGGCTCCACTGTCATCACAGGACAAAAAGGGGCTGGAGGTTGTGTGGCCAAAGCAGCTCGTCAGACACTGGATTTTCCTCACTGCAGGACTTCTCAGAGCCTTTAACAAGCCAATATAGATGGTGGCTCTCCAAGAATGGGGACCCACTTCCTGCAGAACAGTGTGGAAAACGCCAGTCCGAGGACAAGCGTGTTCCCACATTTTCCCAAACACCCAGTCTTCTGTGTGCTGGGATTCCTACATCACAAACCCCAAGGTTGTCAGGTTTCCCTCCAGTCCCTTCACAGTGCTGACCTTACATGAACATTCCCAGCAAATCCAAAGTCCATCAATGAGTGTATCTGTACGACGGGTACCACTCGGCAACCAAGGGCATGAACCTCAAGGGAACTGTGCTAAGTGAGAGAACGAGACAAAAAGGAGCACAGACTGTCTGTTCTACTTGTAAAAATTTCAGAAAACTCAAACTAATCTATAGTGGCTGAAAGCAGATCAATGGCTACTGCCTGTGGGCGGGGGAGGGGCAGGAGGGAAGGAGGGCAAATTGACAAAGGGACGGACATCTGGAAGCTCTGGGAAGTGGATATGGGTATGGTCTTGATGGGGAGGTGGCTTCACGGGTATGTACTAGGTCAAAACATCAAACTGTACACTTTAATTACGCATACATCACTGTATGACAATAACATTTCAATAAAACTACTTTTAATGGATCAGCTAATTTAGGGCCTCGCAAGGAGAGGGGGTCCCCTTGATTTGGGGCCATGAAAGACCAATTTGTCTAAGCTTCTCCATTCCCTAGGATGGCGCCTAACTCAGTCACTCAGTGAGGAGTGGCTGAATGAATGGACGGACACACAAAGGAATACATGATGAATAAGCGGATAGCCTCGGCCTGAACCAGCAACAGCAGATGGCTCTCAGCTGAGGGAGCAACGAGTGAGGACAAGCTCAGATCCCCAAGTAAAGCCAAGAGCCTTCTGGAGGCCAGGAGGATGCAAAGCTGACTGGACATAGCCCTGGGTGGTGGATCTGGTTATGCCATGTCATGTGTCCCCCAAACTCACATACTGAAGCCCTAACCTCCAATGTGATGGATTTGGAGGTGGGTCCTTTGGGAGTCACAAGGGTCAGATGAGGCATAAGGGTGGGGCCCTCTGGATGGGATTAGTGTCCTCAGAGGAGATAGGTGTTCACTCTATCTCCTCCATGGCGGGGGGGGCGGGGGGGGGGGGGGGGGGGGGACACAGGCAGAGGTGGCCTTCCACGCACCGGGAAGAATCCTCACCAGAAACTGAATTTGCCAGCTCCTTGACCTTGGACTCACCTGCCTCCAGACTGTGAGAGAGAAATGTCCGTTGTTTACGCCCCCAGTCTAGGTTACTCTGTTCTGGCAGCCCAAGCAGACGGATACAGCACCTGATGGCTTTGCCCACCCAGCACCCTTCTGGTGACCGTACCCCAATCTCTTGGGAAAAACCACGTCCTGCTTTCACTTCATGTAGTATGAAAAGAGCCGAGATTCTCCCATCCACCCCAGCCCTGTCCCCACTCCCTTCCAAGAAGAGGCGCCATAGTCTAGGCCTGAACTTTCAGAGTCAGACAACTGGCTCCATGAAGGACACAAGACCCGGAGTCGACCAGTGGGTCAGGCTGGGATTTGAGGGCCCACTTCCCCGGGTTTGGGAGCTGGTAGAATGGAGGCTGTGGCCATCGGGACCCAGAGTGAGGAGAGCCTGCCTGGGAATGAAGCCACGTAGAAGGAAGGAGAAAGACGGGGTGTGGCGGGACCCACTCCTGATGGTGCCAGCCTGGACCAAACAGCCTCACCAGAATCTCAAGACTTTAAGCCACATGTGCTGATCACGCCTGCCCTTTGTTAAGCAAAGTAAGGTTTCCTTCACTCGCAGCCGGAGGGGTCCTGACGGACACAGGACGCTCTGGCCAGTGCAGGACGATGCCGCATGTTGAGCTTCCCTGGAGCAGTATCTCACCTGCATGTGACTCTGTGTGCAGAGTGCAACCCCTGCTTCTCTCTGACCTTGGGCTTCATAAAAGTGAAGAACCACTATCCCCATATCAGAGACGAGAAGGTTAGGGCCCAGAGAAACAACACAAGTTCAGGCTGAGGGTGTAAACTCCTTGCTCCCATCCAAGGCGGCAGGTGTCCCCCAGGCAGCTTCTCCCACGACCTCTGCTGAGACACGACCTCTGCTGAGACACGACCTCTGCAGTCTGGGCCCGCCGGCCACTCTCAGAACCTCCTCAAATCTGAATTCTCCCTCTGCCCTTCCCGACAGCACTCGGGAGTGTGCTCAGACCCCCACAGCCCCTGTGTGGAAGCTTTGGGGGAACGTGAGTCCTTATCCTAGACCCCTCCCAGGCCTCTGGATGCTGACGGACGCCCAGAACCCAGACCCCCACTCAGAGGTGGGCTCATCCCACCAGGCAGGCAGACCCACAGGGCTCCCTCGACTCCATGCAGAGGACGTGGCCTCCCTCCAGGTCAGACCCCAGACCCGAGAATCAGGTGGGCCTGAAGAGCAGCCACTGTGAACCTTTCCTGGACCCCACCCAGGTCTGGGCAGATGCGACCAAACCAGCTGTGTGGCTGCAGGTAGCAGATTTAGTCTTTCCTAATGGACTGACATCCTTGGGGAATTAAGTGCAGGATGTACTTAATAAAGTCATTCTGCCACCAGCTGTGCAGGATAGGAAGATGACAGGCAGAAGCGGGGGTTTATGCTAGGAGGTCTCCAGAGCAGGACAGCTAATTGCCAGAGCCACAGACCCCTCAAACCTCAAACAGAACAGGGCCCGGGCCTGCAGACAGGGGTCTGCAGAGCACAGGACTCATTAAATGGAGCAGGTACAGAAAATGAGGAGCTGGGAAGCAGGTCTTTCCTGACTTTCCCCACTCAATACAGCTAGACTCCTGTTCTGATATCCAAGCAGGTCTCTCTGGCTTGAAAAGAAGTGGGAAGAAGGAACACTCACTGTGGTAAAGAATGCACCACTATAGCACCAATGCACCACTGTAGCACCAATGCACCACTGTAGCACCAATGCACCACTAAAGCACCAATGCACCACTGTAGCACCAATGCATCACTAAAGCATCAATGCACCACTGTAGCACCAATGCACCACTAAAGCACCAATGCACCACTGTAGCACGAATGCACCACTATAGCACCAATGCATCACTAAAGCACCAATGCACCACTGTCGCATGAATGCACCACTATAGCACCAATGCATCACTAAAGCACGAATGCACCACTGTAGCATGAATGCACCACTATAGCACCAATGCATCTCTACAGCACGGATGCACCACTGTAGCACAAATGCACCACTAAAGCGCTAATGCAGCGCTACAGCATCCACTTTCTCGCCTTCCAACGTGCTGCTGCCTAGCCACTGGGGGTGGGAAACCAAACTGATTATAACTGTATGTGAAGTAAGAGTCAAAAACCAGTCAGAGATGTTACAGCAGCAAAAACGGCTAAGGACCTCCAACATTTCTGTCCTGCATAACAGCGATGAGAATTCTGGCCAATATGGTCAGAATCAACATTTCAGAATTCTGGGGTTTAACCAAAGGTGTGCAGCAATCTTTTAAAGAGTGTTTATAACTGATTCTCAGTACGAGCAAAAGGGGCTTTGTGCCTCTTAGCTGGTCCTCGTCCGTCCCGCCCTGCCTGTAGCTCCATGATACCTTGAAAACCAACAGCCCACCACTGTGGTGAAATCCAGCAGCCAGGCAGGCGGGGGGTGGCAGCATGGTGTGGGTGCTCCTTTAAGGCCCCATCGTCATTTGGCCTGTCCAGTGGCTACCTTGAAAAGCCCACTATCAAAACTGTCTGCATTTGAACTGACTCAGAGCTCACCCCAAGCAAACAGCCTGTCTCCTGGAGTTATTCGCAGAAAACATCAAAGGCAACTGTTGAACCTTGCCGATGCCTGAGTAACAGCTGAGGCAAACAACAGGTTAACCAAAAAGCTTAAAAGGAAAAGCTAGGGAGTGACATGTCCACAGGGACACTGAACCTACGGAGTCCTGGGATTCTAGATGACCATGCGGGTGTGTAGGACTGTGTGGATGTGCAGCGCCGTGCACTTGTGCAGAAAAGTCCTGAGGAGCCCCTAAGCTCTCACCTCTGGCTGACTCGGAGAATCTGCAGGGGCAGGAGGTGAAGGCTAAGATGCAGTTGTAGACGGCCCGGCCAAGAGTCGAGGCCCTAAAACACACACACAGCCCTCAGCAGGGACTGGCAGACGCACTGGTTCCGTGAATAGAAAATCTCTGGCCAAACATAGGCTGACCACTAAGCTACCAAGTGGAGAATTCAGTAACCACACATGACAAAGAATACACGCACTACAGAGTTAGTTCAGAAAAATCACAAATAATTTTTTTAAAGCCACAACCAAAAAACTTCTGTGATGGAGGGAGAATATGATTTCCACAGCTGATACATTAGATTATTTTAAATGTCCATTTTTCAACAAAAAATGCGGAGACATGCAAAGAAAGAAGAAAGCAGAAAGAAAACAACAGTCAACAGAAATATCCCTGAGGAAGCCCACAGCAGGCTTACTTGACAAAGACTTTAAGTAAGCTATTTTTATTATGTTCAAAGAAATAAAGGAAACCATGTTTGAAGAACTGAAGGAAAGTATGAGAACAATATCTCACCAAATAGGGAATAAAAATAAAGAGACAGAAAAAACGACCAAATGGAAATTCAAATAACAATAACCGAAATGAGAAATTCACTAAAAGGGCTCAAGAGCAGATGTGAACAGACAGAAGAAAGAATCTGCAACAATGAACTTCCTATTTGGTAATCAATTGAGATTATCTAATCTGGGAAAGAGAAAGGAAAAAGAACGAAGAAAAAGCCCCAGCAGCCTGTGGGGCACCCCCAAGCGTATCACCATGAATAGAAAGGACGAAGCAGAAGAGGAGAAAGAAAGGAGCAGAAAGAATAGGCAAAGAGAAAAATGATTGAAACATTCCCAAATCTGATTTCAAAGGGTTAGCCTACATCTCCAAGAAGCTCCACAAATTCCAAGTAGGATTAGCTCAAAAAGATCTGCTCCTAGACACATCATAATCAAACTGTCAGAAGTCAAAGACAAAGAGAATCTGGAAAGCAGCATGAAAGAAGCAACTCTCCATGTACAAGGAATTCTTAATATTATTAACAACTCATCAAAAGCCATGCAGACCAGAAGGCAGTGAGGTGACATATCCAAGAGTTAAAAGAGACTCCAACCCAGAGTCCTATATCCAACATAATTATTCTTCAAAAGTGAAGGAGAAATCGAGACATTCCCAGTTAAACACAAACAGAGAATTCATTAACCCACAAGAATACTAAAAGGACTCCTTCAGACTGAAATGAAAAGACAGAAATTTGAATCCACATGAAGAGACAAAGAGTGCCAATAAAGGTAACTGCTGTACATAGGTAAATACACAAGACAGTGTAAATGTCAGTATAAAATATAAATTTTCCATTCGTAGTATTTTTCTCTCTTAGCTGACTTAAATGACAACTGCATAAAGCGATAATTATATGTTGATGGGCTCAAAGTGTATACAGACATCATCTGTATAACAGTAATGGCACGAAGGAGGGAGAGGAAATAAAGCTATACTGAGCAAAGATTTTGTATACTATTGAAATGAGTTGGTATTAATCCAAACTAGATTGTGGTAAATTAATATACTGTGTTCTCCAGACAAGCCACTAAGAAAACAACTCAGAAAAATATAAAGGAAAAGAAACAAGGGAACTAAAATGACACACGAGAAAATATCTATTTAACACACAAAAAAAGGCATTAGTGGAGGAATAGAGGAATAAAAAACAAAGAGCAAAATGGCAGAAATAAATCTTACCTCATCGGTAATTATATTAAATATAAATGGATTAAACACTCCAATTAAGAGACAGAGATTGGCAGAATGGATGATTTTAAAACGCATGATGCCTACAAGAGACACACTTTATATTCAAAGACACAAAAAGGTTGAAAGTAAAAGAATGAGAACCCCTACTTCACAATACATAGAAAAATTAATTCAGGATACCAACTGAGTCAGAGGTTCTGAGACAGAGCTAAATGTAAGAGCTAAAACTATAAAACAATTAGAAGAAAACACAGGGATAAATCTTTGTGACCTTGGATTAGGCAATGGTTTCTAAGATATGATACTTACGGTACAAGCAACCAAAGACAAATAGATGAACTGGACTTCATCAAAAATTTAAAGTTTGTGCTTCAAAAGAGGAAAGTGAAAAGACAACCCACAAAATTGGAAAAATATTTGCAAATCATATATCTGATAGTGTTCTAGTACCCAGAATCTATAAAGAGCTATTACAATTCAACAATAGGAAGATAAATAGCTCAATTAAAAATGGGCAAAGGATTTGAAGAGACATTTCTTCAAACATATATACCCAGCAGTTTTCTCTGTGGGTCTCATGGCACTCAGCTGTGTGGGCCACAATCTCCATTTCAGGCCAGCTGAAACTTTATGATTTTTCCCATTGTTCCCAGCTGTCTCGAAACCTCCAACCCACTCGGTACTCCATGTAAGATGGTGTGTCCTGCTGAAATCAAAGTATGAATGAGGGTCCTGGTCACTCATTTCTGCCTGCTGGTCCTTTCAACCCCTCCAGAAACGCTGCCTTTCCCACTGCGAGGTGGACAATGCAGGTGGGACGTAACAAGCCAAGCACGAAAGTGCACATCCTGGGGGCACGGGAGCTTATCCAGGCCAGCCCAGCACCCTAGAGTCCACGTGCCCAGTCCCAGAGACATGAGGCCAGGTCGCCCGCTGCAAGGGTGTGCCCACACACCCCACCCTTCTCTGCTCAGAAGTACAGATTCCTGCTTCTCCCAGAGCAAGCCAAGGAGCTGGGGGAACGGACGAAGTGGGACTTTCACCCGACAGCGGCCGGCGGGCTTTCACTTCATCAAATGGCTCACGCCAGTCCTCCATGGAGCCAGCCCCACTTCTCCCACGTGCGACCCTGCCTGCTCACCCAAAGCTCCGTCCCCTCCCTGGCACGCGCTGTATGGTCACCGTGTGCGTCGGGGGCTTTTCGGTGGGAAAAGGGTGCCAGGCGCTCCAGCCCCAGCCTCTGACCCCCTGCCCCCCTCCCAAATGAAGCCCTTCACTGGACCTGCTGACAGGCGCCCTGTTCCTCGTACCCGAGAGATGTCACGTCACCCGGGGCCTTCGGCATCACAACCACCAATCACGCAGCCACAGGGATAGCCTCCTGCGTACCTGTCTCGTTATTTCTTGGCCCAGTTGGTGACGAGAGTCCCATTTAATCCTCACAACCACACCGAGGACAGGAGCTGCCACCATCCCGTGAGCAGATGTGAAAACTGAGCCTTGGACATTGGAGGCAAGTCTCTGGGGACCCAGCCACAAAGGGGCCTGGTCACCCCAGGGGCACGGGGGTCCCACGGGGGCCGAGCTTGTTCTGAGATTAGTTCCTTCTCCCCTTCAAGGGCTCATCCATCAAGGGGCCACCCATCCTCACCGGCAAAGACCAACAGGAAGAGGTCATACTTGCAAAAAATAAAAAGACTAGCAAAGTCACTTTTCATGATGTATTTGATTTTACTGAATGTGTCTGAAAACCATTGCTTCAATATGTAATCAATGCAGAAATTCCCAGTGAGATATCCTACCTACTCTTTGTCACACTGAGTCTCTGAATCCTGGTGCACCTGAATGCAGATCCGCTGCATCTCCCGTGCTCAGGGGCCGCTCGAGGCCGGTCTGGACCCAGAGCCCGCCGTGTGCTGCAGGCTTCGCGGCAGCAAGCAAAGACCCTGCGCGGCCTGGCTCACAGAGGCCTAGGCGACTGTGTTCCTCCTGCTTCCCTTCCTGCTGCTCTTCGAAGGCACCTTGATTGTAAGAACTAATGACTCTGTGGCTGTCAGGCCCTGATCAGCGGCTTTTCCCTGGTTCCCTCGGCAGCGACTCTGCTCCTCCGTTTGCACACAGTTGAGCTGCTTTCTACCTGCCTTTAAGCAACCTGCTTTCTGCTGACAGGAGCTGTTCCTTTTCTTAAAGCAGCAACACAGATGTCCTCCCTAACGCCTGAAGTTACATGGAGGCGGTCTGTGTTTTGTTTTTGCAAAAGGACGGGGTGATTCCCTCAGGGGCTTGGAGCGGCTGGAGAAGTGACCAGGAATCTGGGCCACCCCTGGTCTTTTCTTTCGAAACTGCCCTATCGAGGGCGAGGCGGGGTCTGCCTGGCTTTGTGGCAGTGGGACAACCCCCTTCTTTTCCCTCACAAGCAATGCCCACTGTGGATGGCTGCCTGCAGCCCAGGACAAGGACAAAAGGACAGGGAATTCAGTATTGGGGACCAGAGCCCCAGAAGCAGCGAGGCCTCAAGTGCCTTGGGATGGGGCCAGCCCCTCCCTCCACGCAGGTGGAGAGGGAGGCAAGTCCACCCGTTCCCGGGGCAGGGATGTTGCGGGCCGCTGCCAGTGATATGCCCGCAGAGCCACACGGCACTGCCAGAGCTGCTTATTCTCGTTCTCACTCACTGACAAAGGCTCTGCTTGGCCAAACTTCAGTCAGGCTCCTGAGACCACCTGGACCCGTCCTGCACCTCCTTGTAAAACCCATTTTTAGCGAGAAAACTGCTAAGTCAGTTTAACCATGGACCCCCACCCTCGATATGTGCCGGCCCTGGGAGCTGACTGGGCTCCACCCTCCACCGCTTCCAGGGGGTGTCTGACCACCTGACTTGAACAGTTCAGCCAGAACTCCCCACCCTGAGTTTCCTCACCCCCAAGCTGCACCCACCCTGCTCCTTGGCTGTGAACCCCCAGTGGTTCACGCATTCAGAGTTGAGCCCAGTCTCCTTTCCCACCGTAAAATCCCTACACCCATCGCATCAGGCTGGATACAGCCTGCCGTACCATCTTTAACAAGTGTCACTGAATTTTTTTTTCTTTTTTGCGGTACGCGGGCCTCTCACTGTTGTAACCTCTCCCGCTGCGGAGCACAGGCTCCGGACGCGCAGGCTCAGCGGCCGTGGCTCACGGGCCCAGCTGCTGCGCGGCATGTGGGATCTTCCCAGACCAGGGCACGAACCCGCGTCCCCTGCCTCGGCAGGCGGACTCTCAACCGCTGCGCCACCAGGGAAGCCCTGGAAACATATATATTTTTAACATTTACCTCGAAACATCCGAAGCCCTGAAATCCTGACTTCAGCTGCTGGGCATCCTTTGCGAAACTCTATGCAGGTAAAGGCACAGCTACTGAAAACAGATGCTCTTCAGCAACCACCCAAAGCTTCCCGGTTCCCGAGAAGCACACTCTGCAGTGATGCTCCAAACCGCCGTGTGCCAAGGCCAGAGCCGGGAGGAGGGCTCTGGGTGCTACTGGACGTGGAGCCCCGCCCACTGCTCTCAGAGGACCAGCTTACCAGCCCCTCCTGGCTCCGGCCTCGCCCTCCACCCAGCCCCTTCCAGTCCCAGCTCCCCTCAGATTCGGAACTCCTCACTTGGTTCCTGTCTGCTATCTCTTCCTCCAGCCTGGACCCACCCCAGGGTTTCCTAGAAGCAGAGGCTGAGCAGGGCCTCGGAGGCAGTGAGGGCCAGGGCAGGGTTGGGCCAGGAAGACACGGACCTGAACACCGTCCCAGCAGGAGCCGCATCCCAGTGCGCTCGGGAACGAGGGGAACCACAGCACACGGAGCGGTCCCCAGGTGGAGGGCTGGCCCTCTGCCCCCGACATCCATCATCACTGGCAGTGGGGCTTCGGAGCAGGGGAGGGGGAGGCGACCCCCAACAAGCAGCTGCCATGAGGCTGAAGGCCATCTTCCCAAGGCAGGGGGCTGCCCAGAGTCATCAGGCCCTCCCAGCAGCTGACCCCCAGGCGCCTCATTACCCGCCCCACCTGGTCCCCTGCACAGCTGAGCCCACCCTCACAGAATGCAAACGGGACCTTGGCCCAGACATCCCCTGGACACGTCCTGGACTCCAAGCCTAATGTGTGGTCTGTTGAACACTGGCTTCTGTTTGCTACTGAGCACAGGCAGGCAGGGGACAAGGCCCAGACAGACAGGAGGACTCAGGACAGGCCTGGGGCAGCCCAGCCTGCCCCAGCCTGGGCAGCAGACACTGCGGCAGCTGAGCAACTAAGTGGTTAAGGATCTGACCCTGGAAACTGGGTTTCGTCAAGTGGGGAAACCGTCATGTCAACAGAAAGCCAGGTGGTGAAAAGCAGGAGGGCTGCAGAGATCTAGCACAGAGTTATGTGGCTTTGAGGATAGCTAAGGGCCCAGAGGAAACACTGAGGCCATCCTGAGAACAGTCCGGCACTGTCCAGACCTAGCACCTGGACCCACAAGTTACCCCAGCGCAGGGAGAGGCCGAGCGGCAAAGACCGCAGGCCCTGCCGCGCACCCGACCGAGAGCCCTCCTCCGGCCAACGCCCGTGGGGAGAGCAGAGCAAAGCATGGAGCCGCAGGGCCACGTGCAAGATCTGAGAGTCCTGACAGCGCCACTGCTAGAAGATGCGAAAAGTCAGCATCTCATCGGGCAGTGACTGAACCGGCTGAGTTTCGTGAAAAAAAAGGTACTTACTTTACGTGCAGGTGTTTCTGTTTCTTTCAATAGTCTTCTATATTACAGTTTAGCTTAAGTTGCTAAAAATTAGTCTCAATGACTGAGTTAGTCAGTGTCATTCTGGGCGCAAGTGACAAAATCCCCACTTGAACTTGCTTGGGCAAAAGGATGGTTATTAGATTGAGGACATTATGCTCAGTAAAAAGAGCCAGACACAAAAGACAAATACCGTGTGATCCACTAATATGAGGCTCCAAAAGCACTCAGATTCATAGAAACAGAAAGTAGATGGTGGGGGCCGGGGCTGGGGAGGGGAGGGAAGGGGAGGGGAGGCGGAGGGGAGGGTTAGTGTCTGATGGGGACAGAGTTTCAGTTTGGGAAGATGAGAAAGTTCTGGACATGATGGCTGCACAACAATGTGAACGTGCTTAAGGCCACTGAACTGGGCACTTAAAAACGGTAAATTTTACCACAATTTTTTTTAGCTAAAAAAATAAACGTTTTCTTAAAAATAGACAAAAAAAGGATAGTTCTTAGAAAGATCCAGGTATCTCATGCAAAGGGGGGTGGGAAACATCAGGAAGAGGGGGTCACCAGCCATGGGACCTGTGCCTGCCCCCCCCGCCCAGGATGGTGCCCTCTCTCCCGGGCGACTAGCTTCC
>NW_006792080.1:680495-696095 GCF_000442215.2 Lipotes vexillifer | reverse complement strand
CTGAGTTCCAGTCCTGACACTTCCCAGGGAAGCCCTCGGGTGGGCCAGGCTCAGGCTGAGGACCCGCCCCTGTACCAACCACGCCCAGCGTGGTGGGTGTTACAGAAAAACATGCTGCCCCCTTTACAGCCACAGAGAAAGGGAAGGGACAGGCAGAGAGTGCTAAAGATGGCAGTGACAAGCCCACCAGGTCTCATGTGAACAGGCCCCCAGCCAGGACCAGGGACTCTCATTGCTCCAGAGGACCAGCGGCTTAAGTCTTCAGAATGGAGGACACAGGAGTGTGTGTCGGATGGAGCTCGGGCTGCAGGGCTTGCCGGTCCTGACCCAGGTGAGCTCCAGCGTCTGCGGAAATCGCGTGTGTGAGTGGAGGCCAGTGCCACAGAGGGGACGGACGACACGGCACCACTCACACCCTCCCGTCCAGTTTTCTCACCTCCTGGTCACCAAGAAGCCCACCAGCAGGTGTCACCTCAGCTTCCCCAGTAGGGATAGTGGGGCGCCACGGGGGTTAGTGAGATCAGGGCGTGACATCACCCTGCATGGGGCCTGGCTCCTTGAAGGGCTGTGCCCGCACCGTGTGTGACCTCGCTACTAGAATATAAGCCCTGGATGTGTCCGGCTCACGTCTGCGTCCAGTGCCACCATGAGCTTGACGGATAACTGACAGATACGAACGTGCTTATTCTCGCCCCCCTCCCCCTCCACTCGGTGGCCTCATCACCATCACAGGTGAACGGAGCCCACAAACCTATTTTCGTATGACGCACTTAGTGTCTTATAAAAATCTGAGTAAGTTGCCAACATTTAAAAATGGGAAGTCTTTGTTCAAAAATCAGAATTGGGCTTCCCTGGCGGCGCAGTGGTTGAGAGTCCGCCTGCCGATGCAGGGGGCGCGGGTTCGTGCCCCGGTCCGGGAAGATCCCACATGCCGCGGAGCGGCTGGGCCCGTGAGCCATGGCCGCTGACCCTGCGCGTCCGGAGCCTGTGCTCCGCCACGGGAGAGGCCACAACAGTGAGAGGCCCGCGTACCGCAAAAAAATAAAATAAAAATAAAATAAAAATCAGAATTACCAATTTCTTTTGAAATATCTAAAGATTTACACCCCTGGGTAGCACTCCTGTTTGGGAACAGGTGTCTGGACATGAGCACGGTCCCCATCTAGTGGGGGCGCTTCCCAGGCTGCCCCAGGCCCCACCGTTCCCTGTAGTCTCATCTCTGCCCACCTCCCCATCAGTGTTATCTACTGGCCTCTGTAGGCATCAGACGGTGTAAGTCCTGGACTCAGGTGTCATCCACGATTAGCCCAGTGTGTGCGTGCACGTATGTGTGTGCATGTGTGTGTATGTACGTGGCCCCAGAGTGCCCTCCAGTACTCATCTCAGGGGTCACCCTCTCCAGGAAGCCTTCCCAAGTTACCTGTTAGTTAACTGTCATCCCAGCACAGTGGACCCCCTCAAGGTGGCTGATGTCTCTATGACCCCAGAGTCCAGCATCAACCCTCTTAGATGGCCCCACAGCTCACCCTCGAGATCTTGCCTGGGCAACCCCACGTCGCCCACTGCTGGCCACCTCTGAGTTCGCAGAATCCCGCCAGCAGCTGAGGAGCTGTGCTGGGAGACTCAGGGTTAAGGTGGCCCTGACAGGAGGGTGGGGGTCAGCAGTGGCGAACCAGGACGAGGTGAAGACTGCATGGCAAGGCGGGGCCCCCAGGAAAGCAGCCACAGGGAGGGCCGTCCCGGGGTGATGCCAGCAGTGCATGGCTGCTCTGTGTGCCCTCCAGGCCCTGCCCCCTTCTGTTCTTTCAGGAACCCCTGCCGCCCAACTCTCAGTGCTCATGGCCCAGGTGGAACTGACCCAGCCCAGTTCCTGACCCACACCTACTCAGCCCATGACCACAGTGACCAGTTGAGGGTTTCAGCACATAGCCCACTGTGAACCGTCTTTACGACCTTCTACAGCAGCTGCTGGGAATGAGATACTTACTTTCTCGTGGAAGGCTACTGGCCTGAAGTTACCACTGGTCCCCTTGGCTACCACACGGGGAAAGCCTGCCTGAGAATGAATATGACCCAGAGGAAACCAGAACTGAGAGGCAGAGAGATGTCATTTGAGCACCTGGATCCAGCCATGCCTGAAGCCAATCATCCTGGACTTCTAGTTACATGTGCCAGTAAGTTTCCGTTTTTGTTAGAGCTGGTTTGAGTATTTTGTCACTTACAATCCAAAGAGCCCTGAAAGAACACAGGTTCTATTACGGGTGATTTACACGGTCCTGAAGGACTCCAGAGGGATGAAATGCTTTCAAAATTCAAAGGAATCTTAACGGTGGTGTTTGAGGCATAAGGACAGGTGGTCATTGGTATAGATCAAGGGTTGGCGAACTTTTCAGCAAAGGATCAGACAGTAAATATTTTTGGCTTCGCAGGGAGGCCACACAGCCTCTGTCACAATTACTCAGCTCTGCCATTTACGGTCCCGTGGAAGCGGTGTGAAGGGGTGTGGCTGTGTTCCAGCAACACCTCATTCACCAAAAGAGGCAGTGGCCCCTGCTCTGCAGTCTCCAACTCTGGTGGAGAGGCCTGCCCCGCCTGCTGGTTCTGGCTGAGAGGTCGGTGAATGGGCGTCCCCTCCTTCTCTCAGCCCCCGGGCTGCGTGGTGGTGGTGGCGGGGGCGGGGCGGGGGCACGACATGCTCGTGGCTTCTCCCCGTGCCACCTGTCCTTTGGAGGCTCACTGTGTGCCTGGGCTTCGGTCTCTGTCATGCTCCTAAGCTCCCAGCAGAGTGCAGAGTGTGCAGGGGGACAGACCTGAATGTGAACCTCTGTCCCTCCTCTCAGGAGCTGTGTGACCTTGGCAGGTGACTTCCCCTCTCTGTGCCTCGCCCGGCAGGAAAGAATCACAGCCTCTTCCTTACTGACCCCTCAGGGTCACTGGATGAGGAACAGCGCTGCCAAGGGCAGTGGACACCTACCACGCGTGGCTGCCCCCAACCTTCTGAGCTCTCTCTTACGCTCACTATCCATTGATCCATTCATCCACCATCAGCTCCCTGGAGTACATATCCGGTTTTCCAAATGGGGATTTTAAATACCCGCTTCCCAGCCTCCCTGGCTGCAGTGGTGTCAGCCGGGGTGAAGGCTCTGACACTGGCCCCACTGGTTGCTTCAGGCCACAGGCATGGCCTGGCTCCAACACCAAGAAGGGAAGGCGTTATGGAAGGCTGCGATGCGCCCAAGCCCAGCATGGCGCCAGGCTCTGAGCAACCTCTGTCCTGCTTCCAGGTCCAGGGTAAGGCAGGCACGGAACCCAGATGTGATCCCAGGCCAGCCTCCTGCAGCTGTAATCTCGGGCCGAGCACTCACCCTGGGGAGCCCCTCCCCTTTTGTCAGACAAGGGTTATAAGAAGCACCTCTCAGGGTTGCCCTGGTGACTGAAGGATGTAAAGTGTAAAGCAGCTCATTTGCGGCTTCAGAGAAACAAGCTCTCGTAGAAAGACTGACAATACAGCAAACATTTGCTGAGCATTTACTACGTGCCGGGTGTCTGCGCGGTTTCCCAAAGCAGACCTGAGACAAGGATTTGGGTGCAGGCAGGTTCTTGGAAAATGACCCAGAAAATACAAGAGGGAGAGGCGGTGAGAGCAAGAGGGGGAACTGGCACAGGGCGTGACCGCGGGCAGGGGCCCTCCGAGAGCCCGTGGAGAGCATGCCTCAGAGTGCCCGCCGTGGGGGTAACCACTCGTGTACATGGCCAGCTGGGCTTTGACGAGGGGCCAAGGCCATGCGTGGGGAAGGACTGTCTTCTCCACAGCTGGTGCTGGGAAGACTGGTTGTCCACAGGGGAAAGGATGAAGCTGGGCCCATACCTCACGCCATGTACAAATATTAACTCAAAATGGATCTAAGACCTAAACGGAAGAGCTGAAACTGTAAATCTCCTAGAAGAAAACACCAGGGAAAGCTTCATGACATTGGATTTGGTGACAGACTCCTAGATGTGACACCAAAAGCACAGTCAACAAAAGTAAAAATAAATCATGTGGACTGCTTCAAAATTAGAAACTTCGGCGCATCAAAGGACACAACCAGTGGCGCAGCGGTTGAGAATCTGCCTGCCAATGCAGGGGACACGGGTTCGAGCCCTGGTCTGGGAAGATCCCACATGCCGCGGAGCAACTGGGCCCCAGAGCCACAATTACTGAGCCTGTGCGTCTGGAGCCTGTGGTCCGCAACGAGAGGCCGCGACAGTGAGAGGTCCGCACACCGCGATGAAGAGTGGCCCCCGCTCGCCGCAACTAGAGAAAGCCCTCGCGCAGAAACGGAGACCCAACACGGCCATAAGTAAATAAATTTTTTTTTTTTAAGTTTAAAAAAAAAGGACACAACCGAGTGAAAAGGTAAGGTAACCTATGGGACAGGAGAGAATGTTTGCAAATCACATATCTGATAAAGGGTTAATATCCCAAAGTACATAAAGAGTGTCTACAGCTCAGCAACAAGAATAACCAACAGCCTGATTAAAAGATGGGAAAAAGACATGAATAGATGTTTCTCCAAAGAAGACACACAAATGGCCAAAAAACAAATGAAAGATGCTCGACATCACTCATTATTAGAGAAATGCAAATTACAACCATAAAGAGATGTCACCTCAGAACCATTAAGGGGCCACGATCAAGAAAGGAAGGAAGGAGGGGAAGGAGGGAGGGAGGCATAAAGTCAACGTTGGTGAGGATTTGCAGAAACTGGAAGCTCTGCGCACCTACTGATGCAGATGCAACATGGTGCGGCCACTGTGGAAAACAGTAATGAAGGGTCCTCAGAAAGTTAAACACAGAGTTACCATATGACCCAGCAGTTCTGAGTGCAAACCCAGAAGAACTGATAACTGGGTTTCAGATGTTTCTACACCCACGTTCAGAGCAGCATTATTCACAAAAGCCAAGTGACCATGGAGGGATGAATGGATAAGCAAAGGGTGGTCCATTCACACAATGGAATATTATTCAGCCTTAAAAAGGAAGGACATTCTGACACATGTGACAACATGGATGAACCTTGAGTACATTGTGCTCTGTGAAACGATCCTGCCACAAAAGGACAAATCCTGTCTGATTCCACTTACAGGAGGTCCCTGGAGGAGTCACGTCCACAGAGACAGGAAGTAGACGGCGGGGCCGGGGGCCGGGGGCGGGGCTGGGGAGTGACTGTTTAATGGGGACAGAGTATCAGTTTTGCAAGATGAAGAGCTCTGGAGACTGGTTACACGATAACACGAATGTACTTAACATCACTGGGCTGAACACTTAAAATTGGCAGGTTTGGTAAATTTTACATTATGTGTATTGTACTACGATTAAAATTTCTAACAAGCAAACAGTAATCAGACAGTATATCCTTAATGAAATAAACCTAAGAACTACATGAGGAAATAAGGGAGAGCTATACAAGAAAAAATAAAAATAATGGACTTGAAAAAAGAACTGCCACAGTGGACTGCAGGGCGGGGAGCTGGGCGCTCATCTCCCACCTCCCGTCCTGCCTTGACTGACGGCTAACCTTCCAGGCCACCCCGTCCCCAGGCTGTTAAGCCCCTGTGACACAGGAGCGCAGGAGCAGAGGGACGCAGGCACGTGGGCGGGTGGGACGCAGAGGGACGCAGAGGGACGTAGTCCCGGTGCAGCCCAGACCTGGGGCCGCAGAGGTGGGGCGAGGACGCCCCTGGGGTTACCGTACTGCCCGTCAGTCAGTCCTCGACAGAGGCTGCCGTGCTCCTCCCACTGTTCAGATGAGGACCCCTGATCAGGGAGGTTGGGTGACCTGCCCAAGGCCACACGGCCAGGAGCCCGTGGGCTCAGCCTCCGCTCTGTGGTGCCCGGGGCATAAGGCTCTGGTGGTTGGGAGGACCCCACTGGCGTGGCTCACAGGTGTGCCAAGGATGAAACAAAGGTGGGCCATCCACAAGGAGGTGTGTCTTCAGGAAAGGGCAGCTCCAGGGCTCATGTTTTGCTCTGCTTGCAGTCAACAGATCAGAAAATAACCACCCAGCAACTTGGCCCAAACCAGCCCCCGTGTGCCAACTGCTACCCTCTGTCCCTCAGTGTGAAGGCACAGACCCCACTCCTGCCCCTGACAGTCAGCTGGCCATCCCGTGGTGGCCGTGCCAGCCCAGCTCTGCCCACCAGTGGAAGGCAGACAGGCTGAGTGGGGCTCCTGGGAGCAGTTCTTTGTTCTTAATTCAAGTGTGCCATGGCTAGGGTGTAGCCAGGGCGGGTCAGTGCCACGGGGGCTCCTGAGCAGACTGTAATTAAACCTCTCTCCTGCCATTTCTGGAAGCTCCTGACGAGGAGACACCCACACAGCAGTGGTAGGAGGTGGCCTTCTTTCCACTGAGGGGGGCAGTGGCATGAGGGACAGGTAGGGTGCAACCCAGTGTCACCCACTCCCACCCATGGTGGGGCTGAGCTGTTGGGCCCCAATACCCAGGGGAGTGGTGGTGGTTTCTGGGGTGGGAGGTGGGCATGCAAAGGGTCTGGGGGTCTGGCGGGAGGCTGAAACTGTATACAAGCCCGTGTCCCTGTCCTCTGAAATGAAAGGCTTTCACTTCAGTCTCCCAGGCCTCCTCTGGGCCTCAAAACTGCTGGCTCAAGAATTAGTGATTAAGGAAATGTAAAGATGTAGAAACAAAGCATAGCTGTTGGACCGGGCAACTGGGAACAACTTAGACTCTGGACCAGCCCCGTAGTAGAGTCCCCAAATTCCCAGTTCCCTGAAAAGTACAGACAAAGGCCCGAGACACCTTCCTAAGCTGTCTTTACAGAAAGCCGACCCCCAGGTGAAAGCTGCTGACCGCAAGCACGTAGACCCCAGACCACTTCAAACCAGAAGGTTGGTGATGCTCGAAACTTCACCTTGATGCCAGCCAGTCTGGGAATCGTCCAGGAGCTGCTCACACACCCTGCAGCCTCTCCCTCACGCAGCCTTTAAAAACTCCCCTGAAAACCATCAGGAAGTTCGGGTCTTCTGAGCAGGAGCTGCCCGATCTCCTTGTCTGCCTGTACGATAACCGCTGTACTTTCCTTCACCACAACCCGGGGTCAGGAGGTTTGGTTTGGCAACAAAGGCAGACCTCAGCCTTCAGAAGTGGGGGGTCTCCCCGCTCCTGGCCTTAACCCAGCCGGTGGCTTCCGAGAGGGAGGGCTGGGGCCTGCTATGTTGGCAGGGGGGCCGGGGGGACACACGCCCCTTGGCCTCGGCCTGGGGTGTCCAGGATGGTGGTCACTGCAGTGCAGGTCAGGCTCCTGAGGTCAGAGGCCAAGTGGGCGACAGGGAGTGAGTTTAGAGATCACCTTTCCCCAGTGCAGGTAGGAGGAAAGGAACTATGCGTTTCCAGAGCCCACCTGGCTGGGTACTCGGTGTGGGGGCAGGAGGCTTTCCCAGGGGCTGGGGGTCAGGAAAAGTGATAGCCATGCCAGGTGCCCGTGCCTCCCCCTCCTCAGCTCCAGGCCTCCCACCCTGGGCCCCGGGCCTCCCCATCCTGGACCTCCCCCAGCTCACAGAAGTGTTAAGAGGCCTCTGTCCACTCGGGGTGAAACACTGCAGGTCTCATGCCCACAGGCCCCGCCCTCTCAACCCTGGCCAGGGTCCCAAATGCCAAGCCAGCTGAGTGGATCCCATGCTTCAAGGGAAGCCAGAAATCAGGATTTTTATGCAAACTACACAGAAGTCTGTTGGCCCCAAATTAACACAAACAAATCTTGGGAGGAAAGACGTGGTATCTAGCCACCAGTTCCCAGCCCCAAGTTCAGGAAGGATAACCGTCCAGGATGGGGAGGGCGCAGAGGGTGAACCAGGGACAGCAACCCACTGCGGGGAGGGCAGTGCCCCGTGGCTCGGGGAGGCTGTCATAAGCGGGGGGACAGGCCCAGGCGGCTGAGCTGCAGCCCCAGCACACAGCTCTGGTGACGGTCAGCACAGGCAGGTGGGGGCTGGCCCGACTCTGAGCTGGGCGCTGGGTCGGCTCCCCAGTGTGGGGAGTGCTGTCAAGGCCCATTTCACAGACTGCCCCACCTCAGTCCGTTGCTTCCCCTGCAGCAGGGGAAGGCAGCCCTCGCACCCCGAGGTGGCTGATGCTGGGCCCTATGGTGACTGGCCAGCGCCCAGGTCACCGGCTGTCGCACACTGGGGCCGTCTCCCTGCTCTGGCCCACAGCAGACGGTCAACTCAGGTCGGCATCCCCCCCACACACACCCAGCCTTTGAACCCAGACTCCCTCTGCGGGTCCACCCACAGTCCTGGGCTCCCCAGGCACTGCGTCAGCATTGCCCACTTGACAAGAGGATGGCTTGGGACCCTGCAGCCCTCAACTGGGCACAGGAGGTGCTGGCAGGGCCTTTGAGCTGGGTTTCGGATCAGAAAGCAAGCTGACAGAGGGCAGCTGCCTGTGGGCTGGTTGGTAAGGAAACCATCAGAGGAGACTTGCCAGGCCTATTGATCAGCGGAGAGGAAAGGACCTGGGGGAGCTTCCCGGGTAGAACTGGGGAGGGGCGCAAGGAGAGGCTGCGCCAGAGGTGGTGGCGTTCGGGCAGCAGCAGTGTAGCTCAGGGGTGGCGTCCGTGGGGATACCGACCACACCCACTCCCGGCTGCGGTGAGGACGGCCGGAGCCAGCGATGGGAACACGCTTTGAGCGGAGCCCAAACCTGGACGTTGGTCAAGGGCCTCACTAAGCCAGGCTGACTGCGCCCGGGGCTCCCAGGTGACGGAGGTGCCGAATCAGCGAACAGCGCTGGACCATACGCGCGCACGCGCGCAGGCAGCATCCCTGTGCAGGGTTCTCACCCCGCTTTCTTGTGAATTACTCAGTGTGTGTATAAAAGTATATATAAAACATATATTCAATTTAAAGAACTGTTATAAAGCGAACTCCACTACCTGCTTAAGACGCGGAAACCGTCCCCTGGGGCACCCTGCGGGCCCTTCATAACCATAACCCTCCCGCCGCCCACCACAAACAACCACGATCTTCCATTTTATGCCAGCTTTTCCGCACAACTCCCAATCCCGTGTGTATTCTTAGACAACATGTTCAGTTTTAAAAAACTGAGTCTCAGTCTCAAACCCAGCTGAGTAAAGGGCAGTTTGCACTGCTGAGCACAGAACAGGCCTCCTCTGGGCACAGGGAGCTGGGACCCGGGGCCCGATCACACCTGGACTCCTCTGCTGTCGGCCCACAGGTTTGGGGGCCCCAGGGGGGTACAAGCTTCAGGCGCGGCTCAGCAGCATCCTCGGCACCCACCTCAACCTCCCACCTCTCGGGCCAGCCTGTCCCTCCTGCCGGCCTCTCCTCGTGGCGGACGGGGCCCCTACCTGCCCCAGGCCCAGAGTCTCCAACGTCACGTGTGGAAAGAGTCCTTCGCACACCTGCCTGCCCACCTCTGAGCCAGTCACTGCAGCCAGGAACCACGTGTTCTGACCCGGTGCCTGGCAGGCAGGGATGACCCAGGGCACCCACCCCTCCCCAGGGGCATCCTGACTGCAGGCTGCAGGAGGACCTCAAGGCTTGCAGGGTGCTTTCACACCCAGGATCGTCAGGGCCACAGGCTCTTGTACCTGCCACCCGCCCCAGGGACCGCACCTTTGCCCCTCCCCCTCCTCAAGTGCATCCCTTCTTCCTGCCATGCACTCTCACTCTCAGTTTCCGTGGTCTTTGCCTGCCTGGCGTGCACAGTAACTGCCCCAGGCATTCGTGGGGTCCCCCCAGCTCTCAGGCCACACGGTTTCTTGGTGCGGCCTTCATCCCCAGCTCCCAGGTGTGACCTGCCCTGGCCGGTGGGGGCGCTGCGCTTCCCTGAGTTGGCATTTGGTCATGGGCACGTGACCCTGTCAGAGCCAAACAGGCACAATCCTGGGACGTAAAGAGAAAGTTTCCCACTTTCTCTTTGTTTGCTGGAGGGGCTGAAGAGACCATAGTCAGGCCGTGGCCTGACCTGCGGGGAGCTGCCCCAGAGAAGAGCCGAGGGATGGAGAGAGGCCTGGGACCCCTACAGAAGCAGTTGCTCCAGCCACCTCCAAAGGCTCCCCCTTTTCTGCCCTGGGACCCCATATATGCTTTTCTTGGGCCACTTTGAGTTAGTTTACCGTCCCTACTGTCCCTGGAACCAAGAGTTCCACCCAGGGTCGTCTCCAATGCTCTGGGTCTCAGTTTTCCCACATATAAAATGGGAGGGACAGAGATGCTCTGAAGTCCTTCCCAGCTCTGACGCATGGAAGGCAGAAGACCTGAGATCTGGGTTGATTTATCAGGACCCTTTTGGTCCCAACTGGCATAAGCAGAAAGAGGAGGAACAGACTCTGGCTCATGACACTGAAAAGTCCAAGGAAAAGCTTCAGGCGCGGCTTGATCCAGGCGCTCACCCAGTGTCATTAGAAACTCAGCTCTCATCTCCACCCTCCTCAGGGCTGGCTTACACTTCAGGCAGTGCACGCCTGGCTCGGCAGTTCCAGGCTACTGTTTAACCCTGGGCTATACCAGACCCCCTGCAGGCTGTGACTGGCTCTTCATGGCTCACAGAAACCAACCAACCAACACCCACCCCCCTACACCCGCTCAGAGATGAGGATGCTCTTGGCAGCCAGCTTGGTCACGTGGCCGGGTTAACAAGAAGATGGAGCCTTGAAACCCCACCAGTTGGGGTGGGGGACACTTTTGAAAAGCAAAGGTGCCCACAGACGTCCTCCACACAGGCCCCCCTCCTCCTAGGTGACTGTGAGGTCAGGATGGTGTGCAGGCCATCTGAGCCGAAGTGCCACCCAGGGTGGCATCCCTGGAGCCTCCCACCCCCACCCACGGGCTCCCGGGTTTGCAGGGCAGGATCAGAGACGCTTCGCAGGAGCTGCCCAGAGCTCTGTCTCCTGGGACCCCGCTAAAGAGATTACTGGCCTGTCTTTCAGTGAAACCCTGGGCCTCTGGGCTGGCTCCGCTAATCCCAACAAAGGATAACAGGCCCCTAATTAATTCTCCGAATCTGATGGCAGCGCCAACACCAGCCAGTCCACCCGCCTTAATGAGTTTAATCGACTGGACTTGATGATTTTATTTGAAACCTAGGGCCGCAAATTAAGCTCTTAAAAATGCACTTGAACTTGACTGGCAGCAGTAATCCTAACGAAGTCTGTTTAATCCTTGGGCTGCCTGGTCAGGAGCAGCCAGTACGGGACCGGGGGCTCCGGAGCGCCTGCCACGTGCACACAGGCTCCCCCTTCCTCAGCTCTAGGCTGGATTTCCTCTGCCTTCTGACTCCGGGCTCAGGAGGGGGACCCAGGAGTCCCCTGCCCCACCCTACTGTCACAGGTGAACTCCTACACATGCTTCAATCCCCTGCCCAAACCTCTCCCCAGGGATCCTCCCCACATCTTCCATCAGATCCACGTGCTCTCCCCACTCCCAGGAGCCACGGCCGCATCGTGCCCGTCACCGTGTGCTGTGTCCTGTGCGCTGAGTGCTGGTGGTCAGCTCTGCACAGAGGGCCCGAGCACGCCTGTCCTGCTGCAAGAGATGGATCCCAGTGTGGCCGCACGGCTCCCCCTGCCTGTGTCCACAGCCTGGGCCATGTAACAGCATAGAGTGTCCATCAAGGAGTGGAGTCCACGTCTCCACCTGAGAGTCTGGCCTGCCCTGGCCTGTGATTCACTCTGGCCACTAGATGGGGGGCGGGTGGACAGTGGAGATGACACTGTGCCAGTGCTAAGCCCACAGCCTCTGTTCCAGGGCCAGCCTCTGCCCGAGGACAAGCCCAGCCAGCCTGCCGTAGAGTGGGAGGTTCTGTGGAAGACAGCCAGCTGTCCCAGCAGAGCTAACCTAGACCAGCCAGCCCCAGCAGGCCTGCAACTGATCACTGGTGCTCAAGCAAGCTCGGCCCAGCCCAAGACCAGCCTAGACCAGTCCACACCGGCCCACACCAGCCTAGCTCAGCCCACCCACCTCCACTTGGAGAAACGGTAAACGCTCCAGCTGAAAGCCCAATGTCCGGAGGTGGCCTGATAACCCGCCCCAGCAGCACACCGCCACGCCTCCCTGGCAAGCGGGTGCTGCCCCTTGGTCCAGGGAGCACCCCGCCTCAGCACACTCTCTGCCTGCCAGGGCCAAGCCAACCCCACGGCCCAGCCTTAGCTGCACCCACCTCCCCGCCCAGCCCTCACTGGGGCTGGCCCCTCGTCACACAGACGCGCCAGCCAGGTCCCCCTAACTTATCTCGGGGAGCAGGGCTGAGGGCACGCGTTCCCTCCCCACAGAAGGCAATAGGCTCTGCATTCACATTAAGCCTCCTTCTGCTCCGTGACTGGCCCTGCAGATTCAGAGGTTGGCATGCTTTGAGTAAGACACACACACACACACACGTGTGCAAGCACATACACCAACAAGGTTAAACAAGCTTGTCACCCTCCGGTCACAGGACAGCTCATCCTGCCACTGCCTGCTAAGAAAGTGGCTTGAAGAGGACAGGGAAAACCAGTTTCTTTATAGTTTTCCAAATGTGTCCCCATCAAATTGGCAAATCTCCAGGTGTTTGCAAAGCGCTCTGTTGGCGAGAACACGGGAAACACACACTGCCTACACTGCTGCTGGGGGCGCCCCACGGAGCACCCCGTGTGAGGGAAGCCGGGGGATGCCATCTAACGGACCCCGCGATCCCATCTCCAGATCTGCCCTGCGGACGCACCTGCCCACCTGCAACGGCACCTGGGCGAAGGTGTCCCCGCAGCGTTCGTGGCAGCAAAGGAACAGGAACAGTCCAGCATGTCCACCCTTGTTTTTAAACTGTGTAAATGCATCATCTGTTTTTAAATAACAAAGAAAGTGCTGCAGAGGACAAGAGAGTGGATGTGTGCTGCCCAGTGCCGGGGGCAGCCCTGCCCACTCACTGACCCCTATTCCTGCCGACCCCGCACCTCAGCCCCGCCACTGCGCATGTCTGCACACCAGGGGCTCCCCTAGTTCCCCCCAGCCCGTCTGCTCCTCACCCGAGTCCGGTGAAAACCCAGAGCAGCGTCCAGTGCTGGCCAGGCAGCATGACGGCCCTAGGCCGCCCCGGGGCTCCCAGCACCGCCCTCCTGACTGTGAGCCCAGGAAGCAAGCAGCTTTGATGAAATTTTCAAACTCCATGCATCTTTCAGGAAGAGGACCGGGATGGGGGGAGTTGGGTGTGGACTGGGAGGCTTCGGGGACACTCCCTGCGAAGTCGGGGCGGCAGCGGGGGAAGGGGGCCGGGTAAGAGGCGCACCAGCCAAGGCAGACCAGCCCCCCGACACCTTCAGCCCTCCACCCTGTAGTGGTCAAGGGCTCTGGCCCATGACACGGGCAGTGGGCAGGCAGAGGGCCAGCTCCCGGGCGCCTGTGTCCCGAGAGGTGCTCCCGATGTGGTTCCAGCAGCAGTGACCTGCTCACCTGCAGGCCTTAGTGCGGAACCTTACCATCTCCTGGGGCCGGGCTCCACACGCCTCCAGGCAATTCTGCCACAGGCTCGCAGCTGGGAGCCTCTCTCACCCGGTCCTCTGTCCATCCATCCGTCCATCCATGACATAACCAGGACGGCCCAGTGGCTGTAATTCGGGGAGCTCCGCAGGGTCCACACTCAGAGGGAGGGGGACGGGTTGCAGGGGCGACAAGATGGCCAGGGTGGCCAGGGTGGCAGCAGGGCAGGTAGAGCACTGGGCCAGAGTGGAGGGCTCTGAATGCTTCTAGAAATCCCCCACTTTGGGGCTCTGGGCTTTTGGAGGAAGAAAATAGGATTTTACAACTTTTAAGCTCATTATCTGTATGTCACTTTATTGATGTCTGTGGTTTGAACTGACCTTACTTGCATTCTTACTTAACCTGCCCTCTTCCGACTTCCTTCCTGGTTTTATTTGAGGATGGCTGGGTTGCTTTTGTGTTACCATGGTGGGTTGGGGGGGGATCGTTTAAAGTATTGTTCTTTTATTGTATTTTTATGTTCATTTTCAGTCATAACAACTCAGCCCTTAATTCTCACGTTCAATCTACGGTTTCATCTACTTAAAACATCATGTCGTGGGTGTTAACTCCAACCTCATTCATCTTTGCTCCAGCACCTCACTGGTTTCTTCCTTCATCCCTTTATCTTGAATCTCATTTTCATATCTTTTATTTTATGATTTTTTACGTTCTAAAGGTCTCATCTTTCCTTAAATCCCTTGTTTCAAAATCTTATGTTACACGTTATAACAAGATCCATTCTTTTACTGTTATGCTTAATTCTTTATTTTACCCTCACCAGCCTCCCTCTGAGTCACCTAATCTGCATCCCCTCTTCCCACTCTGTGCCTCTTGTGCCTCAGGGGCCTCTTCACAACCGCAGGTCCACCGGGGGACCAGGACGGGACTGGCAGCGCAGCGGGGAGCAGGGCGGTGGGCGGAGCCAGCAGGCAGATGGGCGGGGCTGCTGGCGGTGCCAGCACTTTGGGGGACCGGTTCCTTCCCCTCTACCAGCGGCACCTGCGGCCCGGGCCCCTCTCTCTGGGAAGAGGTCCCCATGGTTTTCTAGGACTGAGGGGCCTCCACCACCACGCCCAGAGGACACACCTGGGTGCACATCCTCAAGCCCAGGCTCGCCCGTCTGCCCATCGTTCAGACGTGGCTGTGGGGCAGGGAGGCGGGGGGGCCGAGCTCTTGACAGACAGCCGGTGGAAAGGAGCCTGAGCCCACGGGGGACCCGGCCCAGCCTGCCCATGCCCTGACCTCTCAGTGGATCTTCTTTCAAAGGCTCAGAGCAAGATTTTCTCAAAATGCAACATCCCCAGGCTTCATTTTTTAAGTATTTGCGACAGTAAGATAGAAAAGGGGGGGGGGGGACACCTAAATTCCATCACTAGGCACATGCGTCCAGAGGAGGACGATGCAGCCTTGCAAAGAGCGAGGTCGGCCCACCCGAGTTAACGTGGGGAAGGTCTGAGCGTCAGTGCCCAGTATCGCCTTGGGTCCTTCCTTCCTCCCCTCATGGTCCTGGCGGCCAACTGCAGCACCAAGGCCAATCCTAAAAGCTGATCCCCACCCCGTGCCCCAAGGCCTGCGTGTTGATTTCCTGTGTTGCACACATCACCACAAATGTAGTGACTTAACACCCATTACGATCCCTCAGCTTCTGTGGGTCAGGTACCGGCCTGGGTTAGCTTGTCTTCTGCCCGAGGGCTTCCCAGGCTTAGAATCAAGGTGCTGGCCGGGTCCTCCTCCAGGTTTACTCGTTGTTGGCAAGATTCATTCCTTGCAGGTGTGGGACCGAGGTCCCGGCTCCTTGCCGGCTGTCAGTGGGCACCGCCACAGCACAGCCCCACTTCCTCACAGTCCAGGAGAACGCTCTCCAGCTGCTAGGACAGAGCCTACTGGACTCAGCATGATCAGGGGAGTGACCATCCTACACACCCCTCTGCCATGTAATGTAACCTAATCCAGGGAGCAGCTATCCCACTGAATCACAGGCTCTGCCCATTTTCAAGGGAAGGAGATCACACAGGGTGTGTCACAGCCCGTGGGGACAGGCATCTCGGGCCGTCTCAGAATTCTGCCCGCCGCAGCCTGCAGG
>NW_006792080.1:674868-680485 GCF_000442215.2 Lipotes vexillifer | reverse complement strand
CATTCCTGAGGGCTTACGATCAACAGCCTTGAACTCTTCATTAATTATGAATTTTTGCCTAGCAACCATTGCCAAGCAACAACTCTTCAGAAAGAAACGCTGGAAGAATTTGGTGGTTGCTTCATGGTCGGGATGAGGAAATGAGTGTCACCGGGTGCTGGGCCGGCCTGCATGTGGGCAGCTCTCTGGCCAGGCTGGGCTGCCTTGAGAAATGCCCATTACCGGCTCTGGATGTCAGGTTCTCATCTGTCAAACTGGGATCACGTCTAAACTGTCTTACTTGAAAGGATGCAGGGAAGCCAAGATGGGATAAAGGCAGAGCCACGGCTGCACATGGGAGGGGCCCTGAGGGTCCCCAAGTGCATCAAGAGAATGACTGGTCCCAGCTTGAATGTTCTTTCTTCGACACTCACTCAGCACCCGATTTGTGCTGGGCCCTGGGCCCCGGTGATCCCTCATTCTCTCACTTATTCACTCAGTGACTCGTGACTAAGCACCTACCATGTGTCCGGCATTATGGCACAGTCTCATTTAGGGGAGGGGAAACAATGGACAAAATAAGCAAGTAATTATATACTATGTCAGCTGGTAAAGGTTCAGCGAAGATAATTAAAGCTGGAAGCGGGGAGAGGGAGTTATCAGGGGGACATGGGGCTGTAATTTTCAAAAGACTGGTCAGGGAAGGTCTCCCTCCAAGAGGGAGCTTTGAGTAAAGACCAGACAGAGGTGAGGGAGCAAACGTGCAGTGCAGGAACCTGGAGAAACAGTGTCCAGGCAAAGGGACCAGCTGGTGCAAAGGCCCTGAGGCACATGTGCCCTGCCTGACGGGCCAGAGGCAAGCAGGAGGCAGACCTGCCCGGAACACACTGTGCTAGGGCATCTGTAGACAGAGCTCAGGAAACCCCGCAGGGAGTGAGGAGCAGGTGACACCCTGGCCCAGGTGCACCTCCGCTTGTGAGGCAGCCTCCCCTCCCGCCAAGACGACCCCGAGTAGGATTCTGCCAAAAGGACGGCAGGTGTAGGAGGAAAGTTGTTCACTGAAAACAGAGGAGTGCCCAGAAACAGACCCACATGTCCGTGGAACCTCGTTTTATAACCCCGGTGATGCTGCAGGTCAGCAGGAAAAGACCAACTGGTCAAAACACAGGATGTGATCACGGGTGATCCACACGAAACTCAGAATAAATCCGAGCCTGCCTCACACCCTAGGCAGGAATCAGCTCCAGGTGATGAGAGGCATAGATGCAGAACTTCCAGGAGGCTGGCCAGAAGAGTGTATCATGACTTCAGGCCAGAGCCCTTCCTCCAAGAAACAGAAAACAGGAAAGACAAAGTCAACTGTATCAAAATGACGAGTTTCTGTTCACAAAACCTCATAGAAAGTGAAATCACTAGCCACAACGTAAAAGAAGATATTTGTAACGTGTGTACCTGCAAAGGACTGATATCCAAAATATATAAAGGAGGCCAGAGGTCAAGAAAGAAACAGTGTAGTAGAAAAATGGGCATTTCACACAAAGGAAATCTAAATGTCTAACAAGCCTTATTAGTAACCTTGGAAGTTCACATGAAAACTCCGAGATCCATTTCACACCCATCAAATGGGTAAAAAATAGAAACTGGACAAAAACCAAGTGCTGCTGGAAGTGGAACACCGGAGGTGCTGGTGGGAGAGCAGCTGCCTCAGCCCCTGGAAGACAGTGGTGCGCAGCAGCCACCATGCTGCACAAAGAGCCCCCGTGTCGGCAGCCTGTGGGCCGAGGTGTGTGCTGGGCATCTGCAGCAGGGAGACGAGCAAGGCCTTTCTAGGATGTGTGGTTTTGCGATGAAACTACTGATAAAAGCTGTAAACTTGTGGCACAAATTATGGAACAGGGAGTTGCTTTGGGGGCTGGGGGCTCACAGGGCCTCTGAAGGACCATCTACGCCCCTGTGTTAGCCTGAGAGTGACGCACAGGTATTTGTTCTGTTACAAATGTAGATACACGTATGCGCTATACACACACTTTGATGTAACATCACATAATTTCATAAAACAATTCAAAACAAAGATGGCTGTAATGTGCATTTGCTACTATACAGTTTGAGAACATACAGGAGAAAAGTTTTGTGAGGCATTACGTCAGCCACTCACTGGTGACACCCATCGGGGCCCCTCTGGTCCTCTTCCAGAGAAAAACTGCAGCCGCTGCTGGCTGCTGATTGGCCAGCTGGCTGCGACAGCTCCGGGCTGGCATCCTGGCTCTTGCATCGCCAGGAGGGCCAGCACGTGTCCTCGGCCCCCTGACCCGTCCTCTACTCTGGTCCCCCTATGGCACCATCAGCGGGGAGGGAGCCTGGACATCGGGGCATCTCAGAGCAGATGCAGGGAGTATGGGCATCCCTCCCACCTCTAGCCACTTGCTTCTTGTTGTGTGATTTTTATTTATTTAACAAGCCGTGCGCTTTGGGCATCTGCTATGGTCCATGAACCTCTGCTGGTAACCTCTGGGTATGCACGCCCATCCTACAGACAGTGTAGTCCCATTGCATCAGGTGGCTTTCCACACAACACCCACTAAACTAAAAGCAGGGGGGGAGGGCCGGTGCTGGACTGCTAGAAAAAACACTGTCCAGTGTCCACTCCTGGCTATGTTGGGGAGGAAGGGGAGAGTCCATGAAAGGGTCCCCAGGAACAAACCCCTGCTGGAAGGGGCGGGATGAGAAAGGGGAGCCCCCCTCCAGACACTGAGAAGAATCAGGGCTATGGGGGGGGAGGGCGGGGCTCAGGGTCACAGCAGGCAGGGAAGGAGAGACCAGATGACCGATTTAACTGTGGGTGACCAGCATGGAAAAGGGGAAATATTTTTAAGAATCAAGATGTAAGAAATACCTGTCAAAATCCTACAGCGACATTTGAGGAGAATGAAATTCATATTTTTAAAATTCTCTGATTTGTGTAGAAATTCAAACAGAGCTAAGAGAGCGGCGTCTTCCCCGGGGCCTCCCGGGGCCTCCCGGGGCGGGTTTAATGAGTGGGCAGGAGTGGCATGTAATTACCTTGTCGTTGGTTTGTGTGTAAACAGCTCTCCAGAGCCAGGCCGGCGCAGCCCTCGTGTGCCTCCGTCCCCGGCCCGCTCCCCTGCCTCTGAGCGCAAGGGCTGCTCTACGGGAGAGGTGTCTTGGGGTCTGTGGTGCATGTATCCTGAGTGAGCGGTGCTAAGAGAACATCAACAGATGCACACATTGTTCGGGCACCAGTCTGTTGTGTTGAAACATACAGATTTCAAATATCACAGGATTTTTAGTAAAAAGGAGGGCGCGCTAAAGGTCCATCAGAAAGAGAACAGCGCGAAGTAACTACACTACTCTGGCTGCAAAGCACTATACGGACGTTAAAAAGGACGGGGCGGTGGGACTTCCCTGGCGGTCCAGTGGTTAAGACTCCACACGTCCACTGCAGGGGACACGGGTTCCACCCCTGGCCAGGGAACTAAGATCCCACATGCCTGGGCGCACAGCCCAAAATTTTAAAAAGAAAAGAAAAAGAAATAGGCAGGGACAGACCTACGTGCATTGACGTGGAAAGACGTCAGGGTGGGGAAAGAGCAGGTCTGCTGGACCCCGCAGGCGGCAGCTGTGACATCAGGGGGGTGCTGAGGCCTGGCAGGAGGGCCACCTGGGGAAGGAAGGGCGAGGCAGGGCTGGGCGGGGGCCCCCATCTCCACGCAGCCCCAGAGTCTGGCCGCCCGGCGGGAGCTCCGGAGCCAAGATGGGCAGGGCCGGTGCCTCCTGCCGCTGCTCCTGGCCCAGGCTCCCCAAGAAGGCACGATCTTGCCTTAGAACCAGGGAGCCCCTTCTAGAAGGGGAATCCAGGGGGCACGCCACAAGTCTGCGTACATGCTGCGGTCACAGGCTGTGGGGATGTGCCCACACAGGCGTGTTCTCTCAGTCTGTAATGACCCACGTACATCGACAAAACACCGGACATGGTACATTCCTAACAGTTGATAGTGTGACATCTGGGAAGTGGAAAAGGGGCAGAAGGTAGTGGGAAAATGTCACCTTTTTTCTTTTACTTTACATGCTGCTGGAATGTTTAAAGTATTTCTCTATCTACTAATTTATATTTATTAAATAATTGAGGGACTGGGGTTAAAGGTGATGAGTTTCTTTCTGCTTTCACCCAAGACCATACTAAAAGAATTTAAGAGGTTTAAAATTTTAAAGACATAAGAAACATCAGAGGGAACATCAGTGGCTAGAGGTTTTCTCACCCTTTGGAAGGTGTGAAAAAGGACACCTGACTTAACAGGCCAGGAAAGTCCCGACCCCCAAGGGACAGTGAAGAGACCTGCTGAGACTGAGCCCATGTCCCCGCAGAGGCGCAAGAGCCCCAGCAGGAAAGGGAAGGGGCTCCAGGAAGAAAACCAAGGCTGGACTGGAGTCTCTACGCATTACAGCAAGTCCCTTGCGACACCGGGCAGGACTGCAGACTCCCTCTGTGGGGGTGCTGAACGGGGAGGTGAGTGCATGAGGCCACAAGGATGAGGCCCAGGGCTGATGCAGAGTGGGCATCCCCACCAGACTGCCCCTGCACCCCACATACAACACCAGCAGGAAGGAGGCTGCCCACCTCCTCTACCCAGCAGGAGACCAGACATCTGGCCTCCCCCCAATAAAACAGCTGCTCCTGACCACTCACCAACCAAAACGCCCAGCCCGAGAGCGCAGAGCATCCAATTAGCTCTTGATTGTGAATGGAAAGCCAAGGATGACCAGACATATGCAGAAAGCCCCAACATGAAGGACAGAGAACAAAATGCCCATAGAAAAGAGAGCTGAAGCAACCAAAGTAAGGTAGGAAACAAAAGGACACTTGCAAAAAAGGCTACTTAGTATTCTAATGGAGACAAAAGAAATGCTACATCCAGTGCATAAAACGACAACACTACGCTCGTTTTCTTTTTTGTTTCTTTTTTTGTTTTTTTGCGGTACGCGGGCCTCTCACCTCTGTGGCCTCTCCCGTTGCGGAGCACAGGCTCCGGACGCGCAGGCTCAGCGGCCATGGCTCACGGGCCCAGCCGCTCCGCGGCACGTGGGATCTTCCCGGACCGGGGCACGAACCCGCGTCCCCCGCATCGGCAGGCGGACTCTCAACCACTGTGCCACCAGGGAAGCCCTATGCTCGTTTTAAGCAACAGGAACTCTCATTCGCTGCTGGTGGGAACGCACAACTGTAGAGCTCTTCTAGAAGACTGGAGGTTTCTTACAAAGCTAAACATAGTCCTCCCATATAATCCAGCAACCATGGTTCTAGGTATCTACCCAATGGGGTTGAAAACTTACGTCCAGACAAAACCTACCGCTATGTTTATAGCAGCTTTATTTATAATTGCCCCAAATTGGAAGCATTCAAAGTATTTGTCGACAGTTGCGTGGCTAAACAAATGTGATACATGCATACAAGAGAATATTATTCAGTGATAAAAAAGAAAGGAGTGGGCTTCCCTGGTGGCGCAGTGGTTGAGAGTCCACCTGCCGATGCGGGGGACGCGGGTTCGTGCCCCGGTCCGCGAGGATCCCACATGCCGCGGAGCGGCTGGGCGCGTGAGCCATGGCCGCTGAGCCTGCGCGT
>NW_006792080.1:670499-674784 GCF_000442215.2 Lipotes vexillifer | reverse complement strand
AAAAAAAAAAGAAAGGAGCTATCAAGCCACAAACACAAAAGTGTATATATATGGAGGAACCTTAAATGCCTATCGCTAACTGAAGGATGCCAGTATGAAGAGGCTACATACCACATGATCCCAAATCCATGACATCTTGGAAAAGGCAAAACTACAGACAGTACAAAGGTAAGCACGGGCATTTTTAGGGCAGTGAGACTACTCTGCATGGGACTGTAATGGTGGACACACAACTATATGCATTGTGAAAACCCACAGAATGTACAACAGTAAGTGTGAACTATGGACTTCAGTTAACAATAATGCACTAATATTGGTTCATTAATTGGAACACGTGCACCACCTTCATGTAAGATGCTTATAATAAGAGAAACTAAGTGTGAGAGGCAGATTTATAAGGGAACTCTCCAAACAATTGACTCGATGTTTCTGTGCATCTAAAACTGTTCTAAAAAAAAATAAACCTAATAATCAACTTTTTCAGATGATAGCTGCAAAAAAAAATGAACTTCAGCCTCACCTGTTATATAAAAGTTAACTCAAAATGGATCATGGGATTTATGTAAAAGGTAAAACCATCAAACTTTTCAGAAAAAAAAAAAAACAGAAGAAAATCTTCATGCTCTAGAGCCAGTGCTTACACTTGTCACCAAAAGCATGATCCATAAAAGGAAAAATTGATAAACTGGAATTCATCAAAATCAAACATTTTTGCTTGCAAAGGGCCATATTAACAGAATGAAAAGAAAGGCTACAGACTGGGAGAAATATTTGCAAACCACAAGTCCAACAAAGGACTAGTCTCTCGAATATATAAAGAACTCTCAAAACTTAGCACTAAAAAACCAAACAATCCAATTAGAAAATGGGCAAAAGACATGAACAGACATTTCACTGAGGAAGACAGACAGATGGCAGATATGGACACATGTGCAACACCATCGCCACTAGGGAAATGCGAGTTACAACTGCAACGCGATACACCTACCACGATGGCTAAAAGTTTAAATAGTGATAACACCAAATGCTGGTGATGATGCAGAGAAATTGCATTGCTTTTACATTTCTGTGAATGGGTGCAGCCTCTCAGGAAAACAGTGGCTGTTTCTCATAAAACTAAACACGCAACTATCGTCAATTGCACTCTTGGGCATTTCTCACAGAGAAATGAAAACTTACGTTCCTGCAACAATCTGAATATGAATATCCACCGCGGCTTTATTTATAACAGTCAAAAACTGAACCAACTCTGATGTCCTTCAACAGGTAAATGGTTAAACAGACTGTGGTCCACCCGCACCGTGGAATCCTGCTCAGCAATAAAGGAACAGACTACGGACACACAGGACAACCAGGGTGACTCTCCAGGGGATTACGCTGAGTGGAGAAAAGGCAATCACAGAAGGCTTCACGCTGCGTGATTCCATTCACATACCCTCTTGAAATGACAAAATGATAAAACTGGAGAACAGCCAAGTGACTGCCTGGGACCAGGAATGGAGGGAGAGGTGGGTGTGGCTGTACAAGGGTAGTACAGGGATCCTGGTGGTGGAATGTTCTGCACTTTGACTGCATTAATGTCAGTATCTCGGTTTTGATACTTTCCTGTGTCACCACTGGGGGAAACTGGGTAGAGTGTACATGAGATCCCTCTGTATTATTTCTGATAATTCCACAGGACTATCTCGAGATAAACAGTTTAATTAAAAATGTAAAGCTATGACAGCTGTTTTTTAAAAATCTACGTGAGGACTGGACCATAAAGATGAAGAAATCTAACAGGGAGTAGAACAAAAGCAAAGGGAGATGAAAATATGAGAGAAAAAAGAAGTCTCAGAGAATCAGTCCAGATGGCCCCTCACTCACTAATCGGAGGCCCAGAAAAACAACAGAGAAGATACAGGGAGATGAACACTGTTTGGATGCCAGGACTGGGGAAGCCACGCAGAACCCACCTCACAATCAAGAGTCCCAGAAAGGCTGCAAGTTGGAGATGCAGGGTTCCTTGGAGATGGGTCTGGTGGCTGGATGGCACGGCTCCCCACCGACCTGCGCAGCCAGGGGACCCCCTTCCCCACCCCAAAGAAGACAGCAGCTGTACTCTCTGCAGAAGGTGAACCAGAGGCTCTCTGGGGCAGACGGGAGCCTCCTTACTGAGAAAGCGGGGAGCAGGAGAAAGTCTGCACACGGGGTCACGAGACCCCAGACCCCTGCCTGGTGCACTCGCAGCACGTGCACCAGGGGGAGGGCGTGGGGTCACCACCAGGAGGGGTACCCATCCACAAGCCCCTCCCCAAACACAGAGTTTCATTCATATGCTTTTAACTGTGTTTAAGTATAATCCATGCACGGTGATGTGCACACATCACGTGTGTCCGGCTGGATGGATTTTCGCTAACCCAACACACCTGTCACCAGCATCCCAGAAGCCCCTCATCCCCTGCCAGCCCCACTCTGTTTCAAAGACAACCACTGTGCTGACGTCTGGTGACACAGATTCCTTTTGCTGTTCTTATGGTTCTGTAAGTTGAATCGTGTGTGTGCACGGCTTCTGTTGAACATCACATTTATGAGAATTGCCTGTACGGATGTGTGTACAGATCACTCACTCTCACTGCAACACAGTATCCGTTGTGGAATACACGGCTTCATCCACCCTACTGTTGATGGGCACTGGAGTAACTTCCAGTTTCAGCTCTAATACTCATTATGTGTTTAATCAGCTTTTAGTGCCTCCCTTCTAAATATGAATAGACGGGCAAGGATCACGGGGAGAAAGCTTCAAACATGGAAAACAGAGAGTAAAACAGAGGGTCTCAGAGGGCCTCTGATGCAGGCAACAGAGCAAAACTTCAAAGTAAAACTAAGATGAATACCTGCAGAGCAATAAGAGAAGCTCCTAGAAGGAAACAACAAAGGAAATCCAGGGAACAACTTCTAAGGAGCTCTTAGAAGTTAAATTTGTGGGAGCACAAATTTTAAAATTAAATAGGATGACCGGAAGACAAACGAGGAAATCTTCCAGGGAGTAAGATAAAAGGACGAAAGGGAGGAAAACATAAGAAAATCAGATACTCGATCCAAGATGTCCAACGTCTGAATAACAGGAATTGAGGGAGACCAGAGAAAACTAAGGGCAGAAAATTATCCAGAAAACAACAAAAGAGAACATTCCAGAACTGAATAACATTAGTTTCCACGTTGAGAGGCCTCATGAAGGGCCAACGAATGAAAAAGGATCCCAACTAAGACACATCAATGCCGCAGACGCTTGCGTCGGGCCAGCTCAGGGCCACAAGCTCAGGAGGCCGGGGCGTCCACCTTCTCTGCAGCAACATGGAAGCCGGACGATGCCCAAACATTGAGGGAAAACATACTCCCACCTGGAGTTCAGGATAAGTGGAAAACACGCATTTTAAAGAGTATGTAAAATACAGTATTTCTGGACACCAAGGTCTCAAAAACTCTGCCTTCCCATATACACACTTATGAGGGAGCCCCCTGAGAATGCACTCGGCTACACGAGGGCACAAGCCAGGGAGGGAGAGGCATGGGTACCCCAGACCCGGGATGCACCCAGGACCGGAGGCGACCACCAGGTAAGCACCCGGGGCTCCGGGGCTGTCGTCCATTTAAGTTGGCGGATTACGGGAAAAGTGCCTAAGAAAACCATGGGGGTCAGGGAGACTGTGAACAAACACATCCACACCCAGAGCAGCAGAACCTCGGGACAGTGACTTAACCCGAAACTGTGATGTTTCAGGTTAAATGCAGGACATGAAGGGGGCATGTGCATGAGGCAGTAGGGTATAAAAAGCGGCATCCTGCTCCTATAAAGATGACCTTAGCAGACTATGCCTAACACCCAAGTGTCCAGAATCAGCAGTTCTGTCCTTGAGACCGAGAAGGACACACATCTGAAAGGACTGGGAAGAGTTGCCGCAGGGGAGAGGTCTGGGTAGGACAGGGCACAGGATTTTTGTTCTAAGCCTGATATGCTACAATCTGAATTTTTAAGCTATACCCATTTTATTAGGTTAAAAAATAAGCACAGGAGAAGTCTCTGTTCACAATTCAATACAATCACGTAAAACCAATATAAAGGCCCTTTACCTGGAAATTTTAAAGCGCTCTCTTAAGCAACATTTGGATTAAAGAAGAAATCAAAACCCACATTTGGAATATCCAGATATACTACAAACAGTACGTCGGAGCTAATGTTCCTCAGAGGAAAATTCATAGCCTTAAATATTTATGTTAATAAACAAGAAGCAATGAAAATAAT
>NW_006792080.1:668198-670489 GCF_000442215.2 Lipotes vexillifer | reverse complement strand
CTACAATTCCGATACCAATTCCAATGTATGTGTTTTGTAACACAACACCAAACAATTCTCCAACACCAGCTGGGGATCCTGCAATTCAACTCAGTTCCGACCCTCTCTACCTGGAGGGAACGTCAGGTTAAGGGCTCAGCCCCATGAGATGCCCCGGGCCCCCGACCCCAAACGCAAGTCCAGGTTGTCACCTGTGCTTCTGTCCCGCCGGCTGTAGATCGGAGTTTCCCACGACGCCCCCTCCCCGGCTTCGGTTAATTTGCCGGCATGGCTCACGGAACTCAGAGAAACCTGTTGCCCATGAGATTACGGACTTACTGTAGAAGGAGGTGACTCCGGAACAGCCGGACGGAAGGGACACGCACAGGGCGAGGCAAAGACAACAGGTCACCAAACGTAGACGTAACTCTGGTCTCGGCTCGCCCAGCAATGCGGTCTCAAACCAGACCACCAGCACCTGCCTGGGAGGGCCTGCCTCCCCTAAAGGGCAGCGACCGCGCCACAACCAACCCGCTTTCTGCCTGTGTAACTCCTTCTGCCTGCTCAGCCCCTCAGCTCCTTTCCATCTGCCGACTGCACGATGCCCGCCTCACCAATCCACAATACAGCCAATCGGCGCTTTCAAACGGGCACAGCTGAATTCTGTTTTTTTAACAGGGAAAGGGCACGGGCTTCAGGACTCTCCCCAAACCCACACCTCTCCGTGAATCACCACAGGCCCACCCACCAGGAAGCTCTCCGAACCCTCTCGTTGGGGCTTTAATGGAGGCCTCGTGACACAGGCACGGCTCATTAAGCCATTGGCCTCTGGTGAGTGGACTCCATCTCCAGCCCTCTGCCCTCCCCTCCACGGTGCGGAGCGGCGTGGCGGCACGCTGGTGTGGCTGAGGAAAAGGGAGAAGAGCAGTGTGGCTGGGCTGGGGGGGGGGGGGGGGGGGGCGGCCTTAAAAATTCCACCCCCCTCATCATCAGCCCGCACTCTATGGGACCATGAGACTTTCCAAAAGTCACCTCGGGGGCAGAAAGACATCCTCACCCCTCTCTTCACTCAGGAAACTCCAAGGGTTCTAGGAGCTCCAGGCCAGGCATGGGAACAGAGAGCAAACACAAACTTCTTACGATAAATCACAGTATCACCAGCCCACTTAAGAGGTGAGGAAAGGACAAAATGACCCTGGCGGTTTTTTTGGCCGTCCTGCTCGTGAGCAGAGCCCCCCGAACAGCGGGGCTTACCTTCCAGCCCCCGGGGCGTCACGGTGCGAGCTCGGGGGGAGCTGGTGCCTCTCCACCTGGACCGGGAGCGGCCGGCAGCCCCGCGTCGGCCCCGGGATCCTGTCCGTCGGTGTCACGGCCCCGGTCATCCTTCCCGGTCGGAGCGGCCGAACTGGGTGACGACACAGGTGACTCTGGAGGCACCGGGACTTCGTCCTGGCTCTCTGGACCACCTGCTGAGTTGTACGACACTCGAGAGGTCCCACGGGGCCGACCGGCGCTGCAGTGAGGAGCTGCCCCACCTCCGGCCACACCAGCAGTGACGCTCCGAAACGGCGCGACTCAAGAGATGTTTCCGTCTTTAGCACCTGTGGCTTGGAGCGACCGGTCGTGGCGCAGCAGATAACTGGGAAACCAGGACCGAGGCGCACTCGCTAACAGGCCGCTGCCCCAGGCCTAGGAGTCGGCAGTGCGGGAGGCGCTGCCCCGGGCGCCCGCGGTCCACCGAGAACAGGCGGCCACGCCGCAAGGCCGCAGCCCGCGCCACGGAGGGTCAGAGCAGCCCCCTGCGAGGACGGGTGGCGACGGCCCAGCAGCCGCGTGTCCAGCCGCCAGCACCGGGCCAGCGGGGCAGGGCTGCGGGGAGCACTCGAGAAGGTTCTGTGAGCCCAGAGCCTCCCGGGGAGCTCTGGTTGCCTTTTACTCAGAGTTTGCTCCGTGGAGTCCGGAAGGTTCTGGGAGCCCTATAACCCTAACTGCGAGGACCAGAGGCGTGGCTGGCGGGCAGGCGCCACACCCAGAGCCGGGGTGGGCGGCAAGGGCGGCGCAGCGAGCGCCGGGCTCGATCGACTCCGGACTCGACTCCAGACAGGGTGACTGTACGTGCCAGCCGCGGGGACGGCAGCGCGGGAGTCTGGCGCGTGCGCTGTGCCGTGGGGGCGGGGCCGCGCGGCGGCAGCAGGAGGTCGCACGCAGCCAGGTGCCCGGCCTCCCCCCTCCGGCAGCTGGGATTTCACACCGCTGCAGCTGCTTTCAGGGTCCAGCTGTCCCCGCGGCATCTGGCGACCCAGCTGGGGGGG
>NW_006792080.1:654300-668166 GCF_000442215.2 Lipotes vexillifer | reverse complement strand
GGGGTCCTGAGGAACACTCCCCCACGCGGGGCCCCAGCGCGAGCTCTCAGCACAGACGTAGATTCGGTTTAGCAGAATCTTCCAAGCCTGAGCAGAAATCGGCCTCTTCAATTTACTGGCACAGAACTGGCCACTTAGCAGTTTGCTGTTAAAGGCTGAGAACTAACGGTGCAGCCGCCCGGGCTCTGCAGACCCGGCCTCGACTGGGAGTGGGTGATCCTTGGGGTGGAGGAGGGGCCGCAGAGAGGAGATGCGGCGGACCTCGTCAGCCCCTGAAGCATGCCCACCCCTGAGAGGGCGGCCCCACAGCGCCGTCAGCTACTGCCTCTGCATCAGCTGGGTGGTCGTTGCAAATACCACACAAGGGGCGGCTTAAGCAACAGACGTTTACTTCTCTGAGTCCTGGAGGCCGGGGGTCGGAGATCCAGGGGTCAGCAGGGCTGGTTCCTCCCGAGCCCTCTCTCCTTGGCGTGTAGACGGTCTTCTCCCCGTGTCGTCCCACGGGCCACCGCGTGTGCGTGTCTGTGTCCCGATCTCCTCTCATAAGGACACCAACCAGACTGGATTAGGGTCCACCCTGATTAACTTATTGGAAGTTCATCATCTCTTCAAAGCCCAGTCTCCAAATACGCTCCCAGTCTACAGTACAGGGGGTTAGGGCTTTAACGTATGAATTTGCGGGGGGGAGACACGGTTCAGTCCATAACACTGCTCTTTAACTAGGGGTGCCAGATTTAGCGAATGCGAACACCACGACACCCAGTTAAATTTGGATTTCAGATAGGCAACCCGTTTCTGTAGTTTATCCGGGATTCAAATTTAACCAAGTGCCCCGTGTTTCATCTGGCAACCTGATGCTTAACAAACCACTCCAAACTCTGTGGCTTAAAATCGCACGCCCTAGTTACTGCTCACAGGCCGGCAGGCCAGCCGCGGGGGGTCAGCGGGCTGCAGGCTGGTCTTGGCTGGCCTCGGCCTGGGCAGCCAGCCTCTCTTCCACGTGGTCGGCCATCCGCTGGCCGCTCGGCCCGCGTTTGCTCCCGCCCGTCAGGAGAAAGTGGCCGCTGAAGGGCCTCGAGGCCTGCCTTCAGGACCGGCACACCAACACCCCAGCCGCACTTCCTGGGTCAGAGCAAGTCACGGGGCCAGCCCAGACTCCAGCGGTGCGGGCACGGGCCCTGCATCCTCAAGGGAGGGGCAGCCTAGCACGTAACAGGGAGGAATAAGGGTGGGGGACCCTTGTTTCTTGTTTCCGCTGAAGGGAGTTGACTTAGGGCGCTGTGCTCATTCCTGCCGCGCAGCAAAGTGACTCAGTCAAACACCACATACACACGCTCTGCTCTATGCTCTTTTCCACTGCGGTTTATCGCAGGGTAGAGTGCCCTGTGCCACACAGCAAGACCTCGCTGTTTATCCATCTAAATATAACGGCTTGCATCTGCTAGCCCCAAACTCCCAATCCATCTCTCCCCCACCCCCTGCTTGGCAGCCACAAGTCTGTTCTCTGTGTCTGAGTCTGTTTCACAGATATGTTCGTCCGTGTCATATTTTATATTCCAAATATAAGCAATATATGATAATTTTGTCTGACTTACTTCACTTAGTATGATGATCTCTAGGTCCCTCCATGTTGCTGCAAATGGCATTATTTCATTCTTTTTTATGGCTGAGTAATATTCCACCGTGTACATATACCACATCTTCTTTGTCCATTCATCTGTCGATGGACATTCAGGTCGCTTCCATGTCTCGGCTACTGTAGATAATGCTGCTGTAAATAATGCATGTATCTTTTGCAATCAGAGTTTTCTATGGATAGATGCCCAGGAGTGGGATTGCTGGATTATATGGTGGCTCTATTTCTAGCTTTCTGAGGAACCTCCGTACTGTTTTCCACAGTGGCTGCACTAATTTACATTCCCACTAACAGTGTAGGAGGGTTCCCTTTTCTCCACACCCTCTCCAGCATGTTATTTGTAGATTTTTAATCATGGCCACTCTGACTGGTATGAGGTGATACCTCATTGTAGTTTTGATTTGCGTTTCTCTAATAATTAGTGATGTTGAGCATCTTTTCACGTGCCTAGTGGCCATCTGTATGTCTCTATGGAGAAATGTCTATCTAGGTCTTCTGCCCATTTTTTGATTGGGTTGTTATTGAGTTGTGTGAGCTGTTTGTTTGTATATTTTGGCAATTAAGCCCTTGTCAGTCACTTCGTTTGCAAGTATTTTCTCCCAGTCTGTAGGTTGTCTTTTCTTTTTATGGTCTCCTTTGCTGTGCAAAAGCTTGTAAGTTTGATTAGGTCCCATTTGTTTATTTTTTGCCTTTATTTCTGTTGCCTTGGGAGACTGACCTAAGAAAATTTTGGTATGATTTATGTCAGAGAACGTCTTGCCGTGATCTCTTCTGGGGGCTGTGTGGCGTCCTATCTTATATTTAAGTCTTTAAGCCATTTTGAATTTATTTCTGTGTACAGTGTGAGGGAGTGCTCTAACTTCACTGGTTTACACGTGGTTGCCCAGCTTTCCCAGCACCACCTGCCGAAGGGACTCCCTTCCGCATTGCATATTTTTACCTCTTTTGTTGAAGATTAATTGACAGTAGGTGTGTGTGTTTATTTCTGGGCTCTCTGTTCTGTTCTGTTGATCCATATGTCCGTTTTGTGTCAATACCACACTGTTTTGATTACCATGCTTTGTCGTATTGTCTGAAGTCTGGGAGGGTTGTGCCTCCTGCTTTGTTCTTTTTCCTCGGGATTGCTTTGGCAATTCTGGGTCCTTTGTGGTTCCATGTACATTTTAGGATGATCTGCTCTAGTTCTGTGAAAAATGTCATGGGTAATTTGGGAGGGGTCACATTAAATCTCTACGTTGCTTTGGGTAGTGTGGCCATTTTAACACTATTAATTCTTCCAATCCAAGAGCGTGGGATATCTTTCCATTTCTTTGAATTATGTTCAGTTTCCTTCATTAATGTTTTGCAGTTCCCAGCATATAAGTCTTTCACCTCCTTGGTGAGGTTTATTCCTAAGTACTTTGCTGACGTAATTTTAAAAGGGATTGTTTGTTTACATTCCCTTTCTGGTATTTCATTGTTAATGTAAAGAAATGCAACCGATTTCTGTATTTCAATCATGCATCCTGCTACCTTGCTGAACTCCTTTATCAGTTCTAGTAATTTTGGTGTGGAGTCTTCAGGGTTTTCTATATATAGTATCACATCATCTGCATATAATGACCATTTTACCTCTTCCCTACCAATTTGAATACCTTTTCTTTTTCTTGTCTGATTGCTGTAGCTAGGACTTCCAATACTATGTTGACTAGAAGTGGTGGGAGTGGGCATCCTTGTCTTGTTCCAGATTTTAGTGGGAAGGCTTTCACCATTGAGTATTATATTGGCTGTTGGTTTGTTATAAACAGCTTTTATTATGTTGAGATATGTTCCCTCTTTACCCACTTTTATATAAGGGTTTTTATCATGAATGGATGTTGAAATTTATCAAATGCTTTTCCTGCATCTATTGAGATGATCACGTGGTTTTTAATGTCTTCTTTTGTTGACGTGGTGTATCACACTGATTGATGTGTGTATGTTGAACCATCCTTGTAACCCTGGATGAATCCAAATTGGTCACAGTGTATCATTTTTTTAATGTGTTGTTGGATTCAGTTTGCTAATATTTCATTGAGAATTCTTACATCTATATTCATCAAAGATATTGGTCTGTAATTTTTCTTTTTTGGTAGTGTCTTTGGCTTTGGTATCAGGGTGATTGATGGTGGCCTCACAGAATGTCTTTGGGAGTAGAACAGGGACACTCCTGCACTCAGTCTACCCTGGCAGCCTTGGAGCCACCCGAACTGACTCCATGGTGACTTCCGCGTGGGATGGTGGAGTTCGGACACAGAGCTAAGTGGGAGCCATAGTCATGGGGTTGGGGGGAAATGGTCCTCAGTGTAGGAGGGCACATGATTTCTCCAAAGCCCAGAGGTTCTGCTCTGAGATGGGAAGTTATCAATCACAATTAATAACAGGCATACCTTGGAGCTATTCCAAGTTTGGTTTCAGACCACCTCAATAGAGCGAATATCTCAATAAATCAAGTTGCGTGAATTTTTTGGTTTCCCAGTGCATGTGAAAGTTATATTTACACTATACTACAGTCTATTAAGTGTGCAATAGCATTATGTCTAAAGAAATGGACTTGCCTGAATTAAGACATACTTTCTTACTAAAAAATGCTAGCCATCATCTGAGCCTTCAGTGTTTTGTAATTCTTTTGCTGGTGGAGACCTTGAAACATTGCAAGAATTACCAAAATGTGACACAGAGGCACAAAGTGAGCAAATGCTGTTGGAAAAATGGCACTGGTAGACTTGCTCCAGGCAGGGTTGCCACAAACCTTATTTGTAAAAAGCACAATATCTGAGAAGCACAGTAAAACAAGGTCTGCCTGTTCAGGGTCCTGCACAACCATGGGAGCAGGCTGTGGAAACATAATCCTGTCTCTGAATGGGGGACATCTCTGCTCACCTGCAGGAGAAACGGATGCCAACGTACTGGCTTGAAGACGGGTGAGGCGTCCACATGGAAGTGCAGCAGTGCATGTGCAGAGACTGGGCATCCCCGCATCACTCATTCCACGGACATTTCCTGAGGGCCTACTGTGTGCCAGGCACTGTTCTAGGTCCAGAAGACCCAGCAGGGACCAAGACAGACAAAGCCCCTGCCTCACAGGGCAATCAACAAGACAAAGAACATGATGATGACCTATGCTTGGGAGACAAACAGAGCAGAGCAGAGGCTGAGACGGCTCTGGGGATACGGTTGGTCAGAGGTCTCGCTAGAAGGTGGCACCTGATTAAACGGATGGAGAATTCAGACTCACAAACCTTAGAATAACTAGACTTGATGCCTGTCCAATTTCTAGAATCCAGCGGTCATAACCCGGGACCCCGCGCCAGGGCAACAGCCCGTCTGCTCATCACGCCGGCCAGCCCAGCGGGTCTGTGAGCCCCTGTGCACGGAGCCAGGGACATTCCTTCTCCTGACTCCAAACCAGCCTCCCTGCAGGAGGGGTTCTGAGAGTCAGTTGCTATGGAACTATGTCAACTGGCAGGAATCTGAAAGTCAAGAGCAGCTGCCCGTCCGCCTTCAAGGGCCCCCACCCGAGAGATTTAGTGGGCTTAATCAGGCATGCTGGGAGCTCGCCCCTGCAGTGGAGTGGCTCTGAGGCTTAGCAGCTGCTCCCTAACCCAGAGCTGCCTGCCCCAAGGTCGTGCCGAGGCTTCGCAGCCTTCTCAGTGATGTCCAAGCAGGATCCCCAGCTGTCCGCTGACCTCAGTGGATGGAGGCAGAGGGGACAGTCTCACCCAGTGGGGAGTTCATCTGAGGAGCACTCCAACCTCTCAGCTGCTCGTGGCCACGGCGGCTCTGGACAGATGCCCCTGACACCACGCACGTATGGGCCAGGGGCTGCAGGCAGAGAAGGCACTGCTGGAAAAGACGCTCAGACTTCAAGGAAGGCCAGGGAGGAGTCCTGGTGGTTTATAAGGAACTGTCAGAGGCTGGGGCTGGGCAGTGACACTCCCGGACAACATTCTGTGCCTTGGTGCAGCTCACCAGAGAAATAATGGTGATCTGTGGGGTGGCCAACAGGGAGCCCCCTGGCCTCCCCCACAATGCTGCATGGGTAGGGGGCTTAGTAGGAACAAGGGGAGGAGAGAACTGGAAGCGCACGGGGGATGCAGGCTCCCCAGCCCCCCACCTGGGAACCATAAGCCCCGCCCCCCACGACCTTCCTCAGAGGCACTGGGGTCAGAGCTGGTGCAACTCAAACGAAAGGCAAAATGCAGCTCAGGGCAGTGTGGTCACCGGTGAGGCCCCATGGCCATGAGGGCTCCTTACACAAAACAAACACTCCAGCAATGCCATGAGAAAGGTGTTGAATGAGGGGAACAAAGCCCCAGCACCATGGCTGGAAAGGCCAAGAAACGGCCTCTGGGTGGCCCCCACTGGAAGTGTCGATATCCAGAGCATTCTGCCATAGCTCTGGTGTGACGATCAGGCAGACATGGGATGGAAAGTGCAGAACACCAAAGATGGAAAGCAGACACTAAAGTAGCCAGTAAAGAAGATCACCTTCAAGGAAAGACAGCCAACTTCTTGAGAGGAACGACGGAGGCCATGACAATGGCAGAAAATAACAACAGAATTGTGCACCTGGTAAAACTATCTTTCAAAGGAAAGGATGAAATGAAATTAAGATAATTTCAGAGAAAATAAAACAGTTTTTTCTTTGCACAGGCAAGAAAAGAAAAAATAGACAAACCGGACCTCATGAAAATTAAAAAATTTTGTGCATCAAAAGACGGTATCAACAGAGTAACAGGCAACTCACAGAATGGGAGAAAATATTTACAAATCACAGACTGATAGAGGATGAATATCCACAATATAGAGAGAACTCCTGAAACTCAACAACAACAAAAGTCCAATTGAGAAATGAGCAAAGGATTCGAATAGATCCTAAGAAGATATGCACATGGTAATAAGGAAACGGAAAGATGCTCAACATCACTGATCATTAGGGAAATGCAAATCAAAACCGTAATGAGACACCACCTCGTTACAAAGGCTACTATCAGGAGGAAAAAAGCCACACAGAAAATAACAAGTGTTCACAAGGAGGTGGAGAAATCAGAACCCCAACACATTGCTGATGGGAATGTAAAATGGTGAAGCCACTGTGGAAACCATTATAGCAGTTCCTCAAAAAATTAAACATAGAATCACCATAGGACCCAGCAATTCCACTTCTGGGCATGTGCCCCAAGGAACTGAGAGCTGGGTCTCAAGAGAAATATTTGCTCTCTCGTGGCGTTATTCCCAACAGCTAAAAGGTAAAAGTACCCCACGTGTCCATCCTCAGATGAAGGGAGAAACAAAGTATGGTCCATACACACAATGGAATATTAGTCAGACTTAAAAAGGAAAGAAATTCTGGCTCATGTGACAACATGGATGAACCTTGAGGACGTTATGCTCAGTGATATCAGCCAGTCACAAAAGGACAAATACTGTGTGATCCACTTAGATGAGGTCCCTAGAAGAGTCAAATTCATAGAAACAGAAAGTAGATGGTGGGGGCCGGGGCTGGGGAGGGAAGGGGAGGGTTAGTGTTTGATGAGGACAGAGCTTCAGTTTGGGAAGATGAGAAAGCTCTGGACCTGACGGTGCTGATGGCTGCACAACAGTGTGAATGTGCTTAACGCCACTGAACTGGACACTTAAAAATGGTTAAGATGGTAAGTCTTCTTACATGTATTTTACAATTTTAAAAAAATTAAAAGAAACAGAGTTTATCACGAAGTGACAGGTTTGAAGGCCTCAGGATCTTGTTTTTCTGAGTTCATTCTCCTGTCTTTCCCAGGCACCACTCTGCCTGCTTGCTCTAATCTGTTTCCTGGCTTCCATTCTTCACCCCTGAACCGAACATCAGATTCCCCGTTCTTTTATTAAAAGTTAAGCATTTAAAACACATCAAGAAAGTGGAAAAAAATTTAAAAAAACAAAAGAAAGAAAGTGAAAAGAGGGAATTCCCTGGTGGTCTAGTGGTCCGAACTCAGCATTTCCACTGCCGTGGTCCTGGTTCAGTCCCTGGTCCGGGAACTAAGATCCTGCAAACAAACTGCGTGGCACAGCCAAAAAAAAAAAAAAAGAAAGAAAGAAAAGAAAACTCAGAATCGGAGAAAAAATTTTGCACATCATGTGTCTGATAGTGAACTTGTATCTATAATATATAGAGAACTCTTACAATTTAATAATGAAAAGACAAATAACCGAACTTAAAAATGGGCAAAGGATCTGAGTAGATATTTCTCTAAAGAAAAATATATAGCCAGTAAGTGGCCAATAAGCATATGAAAAGATGTTCGGTGGCACTAGCCACCAGGGAAATGCAAATCGAAACCACAATGATACACGACTTCACACCCACTAGGCTGGCGACGGTCAAAAAGGCATACGATCACCAGTGTTGGTGAGAATCTGGAGGAATGGGGACCCTCGTGCACTAATGGTGGGCATGTAAAACGGTGCAGACACTGTGGAAACTAGTCTGGCAGTTCCTTAAATAACTAAACACAGAGTTACCATATGATCCAGCAATTCCACTCCTAGGTACAGGCCTAAGAGAATGAACACATATCCACATGAAAACTTGTACACAAATGTTCACAGCAGCATTGTTCATAAGTCAAGAACTGGAAACAACTCAAAGGCCCTTCAACTGATGAATGGATGAACAGTGTGTGGTCCATCCATGCAACGGAATATTATTCAGCCATAAAAAGGAACAAAGCACTGACACAGGCTACCACAGGGATGAACCTTGAAAACATTCTGCTAAGGGAAAGAAACCAGACACAAAAGGCCACATATTGTGTGAGTGCATTTATATGAAGTGTCCAGAACAGGCAGATTGATGGAGACAGAGGGCAGATGAGTGCGGCAGGGGCTGCGGGTGGGGAGAACGGGAGGAAGTGCAAACTAAGGAGTATGGGGCTCTTCTGGGGCAACGACCGGGTTCTAAAAGGGATTACAGTGGTCATACAGCTGTGTGAACATGGAGCACTGAGCTGTACACTCTGAATGGTGAACTGTGTGGTATGTGACATGCAGCTCAGCAAAGCTGTTTAGGAAACAAAAATGAGCATTTCCTCTCTTCCCCAGTTCTCTCCCCGAACTTGCTGAGATCCGCCACAGCCCAGAAAACCAAGAACCCGTCTGGTTAGCAGAACTCACTCTCCGAAGCAGCAGTAGTTAAGAGGGACACCTACACACACACACACACCCCCATGCTCTTTCATCCCTAGAGTCCCTAGAAAACTGGTCTAGTCCTACTCTGTGCAGGGGAAACAGAACACGAGCCAGAAATGCAATTTTAAATTTTCTAGTGGCCATATTTGAAAAGTTAACAGAAACAAGTAAAACTTAATTTAATATCACCTTATTTAAGTCTGTCTCTCCAACAGATTATCATTTCAACACATCATCAACAAAAACAATTTACTGAGATATTTTACATTGGGTGTGTACCCGCAGCACGTCTCAGGTCAGGCAGCCAGTCTAACACTCCCAAACGACCAGCGGCAGAGCATCAAGCAGCTCGGGGCTCATTCCTTACATTCCACGTGACAGATCCATTTGGGCAAAGCCATAAAAAAGAACGTGCTGGCTAATGTAACTGAAGGCCACAGCAGATCTTGTCTACAGGTGGGGCTGGGTCCGGGAGGTTTGTCTCTCTCTCCCTCATCTCTTGGGTCCACGTTTCTGAGTTGGTGTCACTCTTAGGCAAGTTCATGAATTCTGCCCCCCCCTGCCCCCAGAACACCCCACATTAAGGAGTATTCTCCCTTTTTAACAGTCTCAGGGAAAAACGTCATTCCTATCAGGCGACATGCTGAGCCTGACCAGAAGGGATGCTCTTATTGGCCAGTCGGGGTCACGTGCCCATCAGAGGCGTGGCAGCCCCACTGGAGCATCGCCCCAGGTGAGAAGCGAGGAGCAGCTCCGAAGACCAAGGACTCAGGCCCCAGGCAGAGCCCAACACCTGCGCCCTGAATCGCAGCCCAGTGCAGCCTCTGGGGTTGAAAACGCACACAGCTCTGCTGCTGTTTTGTTAATGTAACTTCTTAATTGTCCGTAACTTATCTAATCTTGCTCCCAAGCTTCTGCCCTACTGAGAAGCAGAAACAAACCTTAAACTTTCAAATATCTCCATCTGTGGTATTTAAACAGTGTCTTTCGGGAAAATGGCACGTCCAGGTCACAGTTCAACTCCCTAACAGGCCCTCCCTCCATTTTGCTTCTTCCCAGGAGAGTGGTGGGGTCTGAGGCAAAGCCGACAGGGATTCCTGACACTAGGAAGGGGAGGTCTGTTCCTCTGCCGGCCTCCAGTGCCAAGTGTCTCACGCACTCAGGGCCTCCCTGTACAGCTGCACAGGTTGTGCGCTGCACAACTCCACGGGGAACCGTCAGCTCAGACTACAGTGCATACAGGTCTTACTGTAATTGTGTGGGCAGCAGCCCTGATCCCACTCACCTCTGGCCCTCGGCCTCAGTCCTCACTGAACACGGGCGGCTTGCGGGCAGGTGCTCCTCTGTAGTGGCTCCGGATGCGGCTCTGGTCCCCACCCCCGCCCAGCAGCCTCCTCTTGCTGACTGCAGGCTCCTTCCTGCTGCTGCTGCTGGGCCCCTCAGCACCTCTGTGACCCAGGCCGCTGTCCCTCAGACCTTCATCCTACCCTTTCCTCACCAGGTGGAGCAGGGGCCTCAGTCGGCCGGCCCCCAGGCCCGCGCCTGCGGCAGGGACCCTGAGTCCTCTGCACACTGAAACTCTGCTTGTGGCACATGGGGAGGCCTACGGGGCTTAGGGCCCCTCCCTTCAGGCTGCGGCCGGGGCGAAGAGGGGATTCCTTGGCTCGAGGCGGCCTCCACCCTCCAGGGTAACGACTCGAACCGTCGGCCCGCAGGGTCTGCTAGAGCCGTTCTCCCCCTTTACCGACCAGGAGGCTGAGGCCGAGACACACACCCGCCCGCGGTCGCACGGCACTCAGCAGGAGACCCAGATTCCAAGCCAGGAGGGCGGACTGATCATTTTAGAGGAATGTGTGTCTGAGAAACTCTATTTGAGAAATCCATTCAAGGAAGAGAAAAGAGGCTCTTTCTTGCCCTAAAAGCTGCTCCGCGCCCTCCCCCGCGTCCCCTCCGCGGTGTCACACCTGTGTGTGTGATGTCGCAGGAGAGACCAGGCCACAGGGAGACACAGGCAAGGGGCGAGCCCTGGGGGCTTCCGGGCCCGGGGGCGGGATGGACGAGGCAGGAAAGGCCCTTGGGCCGCCGGGCGGGCGTCTGAGGGCGGCGGGGAGCGGGGGTTGCAGGGGGCTTCAGGGCACAGACCTGCCACCCACGAGCCTGCGCAGTCCTCCTGTCGGGAAGGAGAGGCCGGAGGGCCGCGGCGCAGAACCTGACCGGAAGCGGAAGTGCAGGGTGGGAGCTCGGGGGCGGGGCGGGGCGGAGGAGGGCGGGGCCGGCACGTGGTAATTTCACGCAGACAGCTGCTGGTTGTTAGAATTTCATATTAGTTTCACTTTCATCGTATTATTTTTATGGCCATTTTCTATCGATGGCAGGCGATACCGGTCATCCAGTGATGACAGCGCCATAAAGTTTCCGTTTAAAAAATGTCTTCGTGTTAAAACGGGACAAGTGTGTTTAGAGGAGGCGGTTTGAAGGACCCGCGAAGGGAGAGGCCGCCAGGGGTCGGGGCGGGGCCGCCAGCCGAGGCCTCGAGGGCCAAGGAAGGCGGTAACCGGAGCCTCGGACCCAGGGCCTTAGACGAGGAGGACACAAAGCCAAGGGGCCTCATTCAGCAAACCACCTGGGAAAACGCAGTTTTGAGACAATTGAGGAGATTCAAATATGCAAATACCAATTTTGACAATGTCACGGGGTTATATAAGGAAAAAGTGTTTATCCCCTAAAAGTAAACAGCGAGATGTTTGAGAGCTGGGCACCCAGCAAGGAGCACGTGCTGGGGGTGGGATCTTCAGCTGGGCGCAGCAATGATGCCTGAATAGCCGATTTCTCGAACTAAATAATTAGACCCCAAGCAAGCTGGTGGACAGACAGCTCTGTCCCCAGGTCCTCCTGTGTCCTGAATGCTACCAGCTTATAATGGTATGGTCTGGGCTGTGCTGCACAGTTCTCCAAATGTCTGTGCCTGCACAAGCTCACGCCATTCCCCCAATGCATGGTGGCTGGCGGCCCTGCTCTCTGGAACCCCCACTCCAGGAGAGAGACGTCCAGCGCAGATGTGACCCGAGCATCTTCCACTGACACCCCCGTGGTCAGAACGAGTGCCAAGGCCCCACCCAGCCATTTTCAGAAACGCCACACGTGCCATGAAGCAACATCACCTGACAGGCTACGGGGTCTCCAGGAGGGCCCAGATGCGAATCACAGCCTGCCCTCCTTGCTTCCCAAGGAGCCTAGAACAGCCTCTGCTCCTCTTGGGCCTGAGGCCCCCTCTCAGCGTGGACGATCCTTGGTCTTGCACGCTGCCCCCCCGCCAGCCTCTGCTCCTTGATGGAGCACGCCTGGGTCGCCCCCGCCCGGGGGACACTGTTCCCTCTTGGGTCTCCATGCTACTGCCCCTCCCCAGATGGCTCTCCCTGTCTGTCCAGCTGGCTGCCACCACATGCCCCCTCTGCAGTCGCCTGGGTGCTACCTAGCCTTGCCTATAACTTTATCTCTGCTCAGAGTCCCTGCTCCACCAGCCATCCCATCACCAGGGCTTAGCGCAGAGCTTGGCACCCAGAAGGGCTCAGCCCAACATGCTGGACCGTCAGCCAGCCTCACCGCTGCCGCCCGGACACTCCCACCCCGTGCCCTGCCCAGAGCGGCTGGCGAGCCCCGGCCTTGACAGCCGATGGCTGACAGCCGGGATGAGCCCACGTGCACGGCAATCAGAAGGCGCCACCCGCCCTGCCGCGTTGCGCTCCCTGCATAATCACGCTTGATCACCGTGAGTGCTGATTGCGCCCAGAGACGGCGCCTGCTCTCAGGCTGGTGGGGCTGGGGCCCTCAGCAGCCTAATGAGGGTAATTGAGGCAGGGCTGATTGTGCCGGAAAGCCGGAGGGGACGGAGCTGTGGGGACAGGCTGCGTCACACCCCAAACAGGTCCGTGTTTGCTAAATTTGTTTCCGATGCAATTTCATGCTGATTACACTGATTTTTTAAGTAATTGAGCCTGGTGCTGAGCTCACCGCCTGCAGCCCTGGCTGTCAGGATGGGCCCATGTTGGAGCAGGAGGTACTGATGATGATTTATGGTCCACTGTCAGAGCTCTTGGGTCGGAGGTACTGCAGGAAGGCAGGCTGGAGTGCCGCTGGGCTTCTCTGGGGACCTCTCTCCTGTGAGGTGGTGGCCGGCTTCCAGTCCCCCGAGACCACTGCCCACCATGCCCCTCAGCTCCCTGTCTGTCTGGGTCACTGTGAGGTCCACACAAGTTCACTGGCCGCAACAGTGGCCGAACCACGAGTGGGCCGTCAGCCTCATCACTGTAGCTGCCCGTGTCCGCCTGCAGATCAGGCACAGGCAAACGTGCAGGTCGCCCTTTGGGATCCATCACGCTCATCCCGTCCACACCCAGGCCTGCCTCTCCCAGCTGTCACCTCTGATAGCCACGCCCCCCGGGGCAGGAACGGCTGTCCCTATTGGGCCCTGGAGGAAACAGCCAGGGACAGATGGGGTGCTGCGCAGAGCCACACGCTGGGAGAGGCTGCACCGACGCCTTCTCCGTCAGGGCAGGAAACCACCTGCCGAAACCTTCATGGCATGGATCGATGGGCCTGTGCTGGGAGGGCCAGCATTGCCCAAACTGGGCCCCTCAGCTGCAAGCCTCCAAGTGGGGTGCTCCTAGCTGAGAAAATCTGGCACGTGCAGCTCCAACGCTGCTGCTCAGGGTGAGGAGCCAGGCCAATGTCCAGGCTGAGCTCGGGCCCTCTGGACTTTAACAGGGTCTCCAGGGACCGACTGCTCTGAGCCAAGGCAGAACACCCAGGGGACCTGAGAACACACTGTGTGGGCTCAGGTCAACAGGACCCCCTGGGTGGGGCTCGGGCCCTGTGTTTTCAGTCTCAGCTGAAGGTTCCCCGGTGGTCCGGGGGCCCGGAGCACAGGAGCTCTGTGATGCCAGTCCCCCTGAAACACAGTTGGTGGAGGATCTGCACCTGTGGTCCTGGGGAGGCCCTGCTGCACTGGCCGCGCCCTGAGGGCAGGAGTCCAGGCATCTAAG
>NW_006792080.1:648277-654290 GCF_000442215.2 Lipotes vexillifer | reverse complement strand
GCCGGGGGGGGGGAGCACAGGATGTGCCTGCAGTTCTGCTGGCCGTGTGGCCCCAACCCAGGACCCTCCCCCTTCCCCACCCCTGAGTAAGGAGAACCCAGAACCACGAGTTTTAGCAAAAATGTTTATTCTCTCCTTAATGTGTGTGTATTTACAAGTACTAAATCTGAGACAGTAAAATAGGAAATGGCCATGTATTTACACAGCCTGCGAGCCACACCGCCCCCGGGAGAGGCGGCGGCAGAGGGGCCGCTCAGGCTGCCGAGCGATCGCTCTTCTTTTGGCGGGGGGTGGGGTGGGGTGGTTTGCGGCATCAAAGGACAGCTAATCGTGGGCTTCGTCTTAAAAATATCTCTCTCTCTAAATATATCTATTCTAGCTTGTGTAGCACCAACGGCGTGAGCCCTCAGCTCCAGCACTGGCGGGAGAGCCAGGCAGGGCTCGCTCGGCAAGGGCAAAGCGGGGAGGGCGGGGGGACCTCTCCCGTGGGCCTGGGGCCCGGGGCCCGGGGCCCGGGTCGGGGAGTGCGGGCAAGCTCGAGGTATATGGAGAGGCCAGGCTCCCGACCGAGGCCGAGCCGTCCCTGGCGCTCCTGAGACGCGTGTGAGCGAGGGCGGGAGGGGGCCCGGGGCGGCGGGCAGTAGCAGCAGTGTCGGGGCGGGCAGGCATCCTGGCACACCGCCCCACACCACGGTCCAGACCCCCGGCCCTGGGGCTGCAGAGGGGCCTTGGGGGGCCACCCACCTGCACAGAGCAGCGCTCCCATGCCACACTCCAGCCACCCTCAGGCCAGAGCCGGAGCTTGGGGTCCGAGTGCCCGGCAGGAGGACGGGGATGTGACGGCAGGCGCCTGGGCCCAGTGCCGAAGGCGCAGTGGAGCCAGCAGGACCCTGGAGACGAGCCAGGGGGAGGACTTGGCCTGATTCCAGCCCCGGGAGAGGCACCCCGTGCTGCGGGGTGGACTGCAGGCGTGGGTCAGCGATCGGCTCGTGTGTAAACAGACGGCGCTAAAGTGCTTGCACCCGACCCGCACACGCACTCCACGAGGCCTCGCGCCCGCAGGGCCGGCTCCCCTCCTGCGTCACCACCGCCCGGCCCGCCGCCCGCGGGGCAAGCATGGGGCCGGGGAGGCCCGAGGAAGGGGGGCTGGGACTGGATTCTGAAGACGGCGGCGCAGCGGCCGAGGAGCCCCCTGACCCGAGCGGGGCTGGAAGAACGGGGGCGTCGATCAGAAGCAGCTTCAGGGAAGACTCGGGGGGAGCGAGACCCGCACCCGGACGGAACCCGGCCCCGGCCAGCGCCCGCCCGGCCTGAGCTCCCACTGGACACCCGCCACGCGGGGGGCCCGAGCCCTGCTCAGTGCCCACGGGGCCCAGGGACCCCTGCACCCCGGTTCCAGGAGCTTCCTGAGTCAGGAGGGGGTGGATTTCACCCCTCGTCCCGCGAGGGAGCAGCTCCTCAGCTGATGGAGGTGTGCGGTCTGGCTTACGCTGCTTGCGGGGGGTACCCAAGACGGGCGGCCGCGGGCGCGGGGCCGGCCACAGCTAGCTGTCCCTTAGAGTCTGCGGGAATTTGTAGTACCGTCGAAAAAGTGAATTGAAAAGGGGACAGGCCACTGCCTTCACAAGTGACTGATTAATTAAAAAACATGAAAAAAAGGCCTAACAACCTCTAGTATTCAACACTTGCAGTTTTAAAAAGATCAAGTCAGACTAAACGCTAGCACAGTCATGCAGGAATCCACGGCCCGTGTCCGGGAAGCTCTCGGCCCGAGAAGTCCCCTCCTTCTCACGTCAAAACGAAAACGGGACGAGCCGCAGGTCGAGGGCGGAGGCCTCGGGGATGCTGCAGCGGGGAAGCTCTGGCCACTTTCTCCACGACCATTTGGTATTGCTCTCCCGCTACCTTAATCCTCCTAAAGTGTAAAATTTCTCCTCCTCCAGGTAACTGTACAGGACCCCGCTGGGGCTGGAGACAAGCTAGAGCCACACACACACACACACACATATATATATACATATACATATATATATATATATATATATGGATATATATGTACAGGTTTTTTAATTAAAAACGCGCTGCTTTGCTCACTGAGAGCAGGACGGGCAGACCGGCTCTGCAAGCCCCCCGGTCACTGCGTCCTGCTCCCGGCCAGGCCAGTGGGTGTGGTCCGAGGCCCCCGTGGCCCCGCTGCTCAAGCAGAGCACGGCAGGACCCCCTTGCTCCCCTAAAAGACGAGCAACAGCCCCCAGATATCCCTCCAAACCGAGGGACCAGCACGCTGCTGAGGGGCCAGACTGACGCCGCTGGGAGGCAGGTGGGGGCTGGGGAGGGGGGAGGAGGGTGCTCGGGGCTGCTCCCGGGACCTCCACAGCTGAGAGCGCAGCCCGGGACGGGGGCGGGCGCAGTGGGGGGAATAAATAGGGGGAACGTGCACGCATGACCCGGAGCCCCGGGCCCCAGCGGCTCCCAGAGGCACAGCCCTGAGGACGGAACGGGATCCGAGTCCTTCTGGAAGTCACTTGGGCCCTGCGTGGAGCCGTCCTGCAGCCCCTCCATAGGAGGGAGCCGGGGGCCTCTCTCTGGGCGAGGTCGACGTGGCGCTCTGGCCTCGGCCGCGGAGAGCACGCGGTGAATCGGAGGATGGCGGCGGCGGTGCACTGCTGAGTGTGGTGTTGCCGGAACGTGGCAGGTGGGTGGTGACGCCTGGACCGACTTCAGCTCACCGTGGCTGGGCCCTGGGCATTCAGCCTCCCCGCCCGGCCGCCAGCCACACCCCAGCCCTCAGACTCTGCCTAGGGAGCCGGGCACAGCTGACCCCCTCCCAGCCCCTGGGCCTGGCCCTCCTGGCCTCGGCAGCCCAACCTCTCCCTACAGGAGGACCCCTGCCTCACCCCCGGGGCCTCAGCAGTCACCCACTGTCCTGAGAAGACCTCCGGCCATACCTGGGCTCCCCAGCCCCACGGTGAGCAGCTCTGGGCGTGGAGGGTGCTGCAGGGCACCATCTCACCAACACCAATTAAGAACCGGGACCCCCGCAGGCGGGAAGGGGACAGGGGCGGCGAGGGGGGCCAGGACTGCACACCCGGCCCCCAGTGCACGGCACCTGGCATGGTTGGGGCGAGGCTGCCTCCGCGGACCTCCCAGCTCTGGCTGCTGCACAGGGGCCGCCCCCGAGGGCCCTCTCACTCTCCTGCTGGCCAGGCAGTTGTGGCCGATGGCTCAGCTGCTCAGGGCCATGGTGTCCACCACCTGCTCCAACTTGCTCCGGAGGCGCTGCCGCCGTGCCTGCTCGTCCTTTTCCAGGGCCGTCAGGATCTGTGGAGGTGGGAGGGGGGCAAGAGGCCTGTCCGCGGCTCGGGGTCGCACACAGCGGCTGTGTCCAGAGTGGGCTCCAGGCTGAGGCCACTTCGTCCCTCTCACTCTCAGCTGAGGGGCCTGGGCCTGGAGCCGGGACCCCCAGACCCTGCGACCCTGGGGTCTCCATCCGCCCCTCATCCCCCAAAACCACCCGAACGGGGCTCAGGTCCCTGCCGGCCCTCCAGGTCCCCGAGCCCCAGGGCCTGCCCCCTGCACCCGCCGATCCTGCTGGGCTCTGTGCTCGCACCCCAGTCTCCTGCGGCGGCCAGTCAGCCCCCAGCACGTGGCCGTGCTGCCGTCTCCCTCCACAGCCCCATCGCCCCACGTCTCTGCACCCCTCGCAGCACAGCCCCTTGGGAAGAACCGCAGCCCGCCACCCCCATGCTCTCACCTGCCACCAGGTCTCCTGCGCTCACGGCCCCATCCTCTCAAACCCACACAAAAGTCGGAGCTGGCGCCTAAGCCCTCCAGCTCCTGACGTGGTCCCTGCAGCTGGGCAGCCCGGCCACAGCCCCTGCTCCCCCACTCCCCGCACCTTGCAGTCAGGCTCCGTCTCTGAACCCCTAAGGCTGTCTCCCTCGGGAGCAGCCCAAGACCCTGCAGCCTTCACACCCGGCGACGGCCCCGCCTCCCCCTCCTCCCAGGACATTCTGATTCAGCCTCAGGACCCTGCCCGTTCTGCATCCGGCCCGCTCTGGCCTCAGGGCCTGGGCTCTGGCCGGGCCCGCCCTGCCCCTCTGGCCCTGGGCTCTGTCCGTCCAGTGCAGCCCGTGAGTCAGTCGTCCGTCCCGTCCCGACGTCTCAGGGAGGCCCAGCTCTGCGCGCACCCGGCTCCAGAAGCAGATCGGGTGCCGAGGGTCGAGGATGGCCCGTGCCCTGCCCTGGAGACGCGCCCAGACCCATCAGGCAGCCCGGGCTGGGGCGGGAGCCTGCTCGGTGAGGCTGGCGAGCTTACCTCGTCCTTGTACTTGCTGATGTAGGAGTAAATCTCGTGCAGCGCGCTCATGCTGTTGAACTGGCTCAGGTGCAGCCGCGACTGCTCAGCCAGGTACGCGCTCATGTCCTGGTCGCTGATGGCGGGCATCTTGGCGATGTCCGCGTAGTACCTGCAGCGGGCGGGCGAGCGGGCGCGTGAGCTGGGTCCCGGCCCCTCCCCCGCCCGGCCCTGGGCCCGTGCCCCCACCTCTCCACCCAGCTCTTGTAGTTGGGGATGTCCTTGGCGTAGAGCAGCTTGTTGGAGGGCGAGTCCTTGCCCAGCTTGTGCTCGGACGTCGAGCAGGAGTCCATGAAGGTCTGGGCCACCACCGACAGGCAGGCGTCCGTGATGCTGCTCTTGTGGATGTCGAACACGAACTGCGGGTTCTTGATTACGTTCACCCAGAAGCGCAGGGGCAGGCTGCGGGCGGGCGGGCGCACGGTCGGACGGGCCTCGGCAGCCCTCGGGCCGGCGGGGAGAGGGGCTGACCTGTGGCCTCACCATCCTCCCGGCTCCGGCCTTCACGGTGACCGTGGATTTCCACGCAGCCAGGGAGACAGGCCCAGAGAGCTGGGCCGTGAGCGAGGGCTGCTCCTGCTGGCCAGCCCCTCCCCACGGCCCCAGGGGAGGGTGTGCACACCCACAGGCTCTCTCGCCCTTGGGCACCCACTGTGCCCGGCTGCAGTCCTCCAGGCCTGAGTGCCTGCTCACGGCTGGGCCGGCTCCCCATGAGTCTCGGTGACAAGACCAGGAAGGGGGCCAGAAGACGCAGCCCCACTACAGGTGACCCCAACCCGAAAGGCCACCTCTACGACAGCCATCAGCTGGGGTATCAACAGCCTCTAGCCACGTGTCGCTGTTTAAACTTAAATAAAGTTAAAGACTGAGGTTCTCGGCTGCACCAGTTACGTCAAATACCCCTAGTCACACGTGGCCACGTGCGTGGCACAAACCTAGAACTCTCTATCATCCCAGAAAGGTCCCCCGGACAGTGCTGACCTACACTGCCTCCCCTTGGTGCCCGGTGGACCCCCTCAAGGGCCGCGGGCAGCGCAGGTGGAGCTGGAGGCCCAGGGTGGGTTCGCTTGGAGAGGACCTGGGCTGCATCCCAGGCTTGGGGGGCAGCAGTGCACAGGGAGGGGTCAGGGCACGGGGAGGAAGAAGCCAGAGGCACAAAGCCTGTGAGGACCAGGCGGGCCCTGCCAGGGACCCGGGCAGCTCTGGAGGCAAAAGCCAGACCGGCAGCGAGGGGGCGACGGGACTGAGAGCCCCAGGAGTGTTTGCTGTCACTGCCACCCTCATCGCTGTAGCCAGCATGGGGTGGGCCTGTCCCACTGAGCCCGTTTCTCACGCAGAAGCCTGCACACCTGCACGCAGCCGCGCACGCCCAGAGACACGCACAGATACACGTGTGCACACACACACACACACACCCCCCCCCACCACCCACATCCGGTCCCACAGGTGGGTCAGCGGATGCCCCCGATGGCTGAGTCAGAGAGGCCCAGACGGAGAGGGACCAGCCGTAGCCCGGGGCAGTGGACGGGGCCAGCCTCCTGGCACTGCAGCCCCCAGCCCAGCCGGGCCGCCCCCCCCCCCCCCCCCTGCCGATGCAGGGGATACGGGTTCGTGCCCCGGTCTGGGAAGATCCCACATGCCGTGGAGCGGCTGGGC
>NW_006792080.1:642177-648186 GCF_000442215.2 Lipotes vexillifer | reverse complement strand
AGGCTTCCTGCTCCAGCGGGGACCTCGGCCCCGCCCCGCCCCCGCCCCAGGCGGTACCAGTTGCTCTTCCAGGTGTGGCGCACGTCCGCGTCGTGGATCTGGTGCTGGTCGGCCTGCTCGTCCAGGAAGTCGAACATGTACTTGATGGCCAGCGGCAGGGCCGAGCCCCGGTGCGCCGTGCTGAAGATGGTCTCGAAGAGGTCGTCCACGAATTTCTGCAGCGTGCCCTGTGGGGGGCGGGGCACGGCTCCAGCGGCTGCCCCGCCCCGAGCGGCCCGCCCGGCCCCTCCCTCCGCCCACCTTGGTGGCCAGCAGGCGCGTCAGGTAGATCTCGGAAACCATCTTGCTGCCGCGGTCGCCCTCGCGCTGGTCCAGGTGGTCGTGGTTCTTGACTAGGTGCCACAGCTTGGTGCCGCTCTCCAGGTCGGGCGTGATCATGGGCGTGCGCGAGCGCAGGCTGTCGGGGCTGCTGGCGGTGCGCAGCATGCTCTCTGCGGGCACCGCGCCGTCAGCTGCTGCGTCCCGCCCCACCCCCGCCCGCCTGGCACCTTGTTGGGCAGGCAGCTCCCCTGTGTGAGCCTCAGCTCCCCCCTGACAGCTGGGGTCATCCACCCCCACCTCCCTGGGTTTCTGGGGACGGTGCTGCCCAGGGAAAGGCCGAGGGTCCCCGGGACAGGCTGTAACCAAGCCGTCCCAGGCTGCCGCAGCGGCGCCCAGAGCGGCATTCTGTCCAGGTCGGTGGTCTGCCCATCGGCCCCGCAGGCCCTCTGCCCCTGCCGGCGCTCACCGTATCTGCTGAGGGACTTGGTGAAGGTGGATGAGTTGGAGATATTGTAGGCAGACGTCTGCTTGGGCACCAGGGCCACCGAAGACCCATCCGTCACCTACGGGCAGGGGGCCGGGTGACGCGTGACCCACCACCCGCGGCTGGCCTCTCACCTGGGCCTCAGCCGGCCCCCCAACCCTGGGCGACCCCCACATGTGACCCCACCGTGCCCTCTCCTCCTGGAGCGTGGCCCCCAGCCCTGAGCCCCATCGTGGAAAGCGGGGCCCGAGCCGTGGCCGCAGGTTGGGGGTCACCTGGTAGTGCGCCAGCGTGTTCAGCCTCTTCCAGTCGTTATCGATCTTGGTGGTGACGTCCTCATCCTGCAGGATGATGCGGGCCATGCGGCCCTGGCGCCACTCTGCGGGGGAGGGGAACGCTGGAGGGGCAGGGCGGCCGGCAGGTGCCGCCCTGCTCCTTGCTCCCTCCATCTGGACAGGCCCAGGGGGCAGGATCCCAGGGGCCCTGAGTGAGGGCCGGGCAGCAGAGGGACAGGCCCAGCCCAGAGCAGAAGCCCCGCACCCCTGATGCTGCCCAGCCCCACGTGGTGTGCCCACCTTCTGGAGCTCCAGGCCAGCCTCCTAGCCTGGCACTCAAGGCCTCCCTCCATCGCGGCCCCAGCCTCATCCACCAAGGCACCAGCCCGGTCCGGCCCGGCTCGGCTCCCCAGGCCCTTCCTACTTAGCAGGTGCCCCTGCCCACGCCCCGCTCGTGAGCCATCTTGAGAGCCCCCACCCGGCTCCAAGGGCCCTCCTGCTTCCTAGAGCACATGGGGACCCCACCCCTGCCCCCACCAGCAGGGGCGCAGCCCTCTCAGTGCCACCCTGCTTCCACCACCCCGGGGAGCAGCCTACAGACCCAGCCTGGGTCACACACCCCTTCCCTCCAACCCTCCGGGCCAGCGCCCAGTGCTTGGACAACGCGACAGAGCCCCTGGCGGACTCACCCAGGTCCATGTCCCCGGCCTTGGGCCGCTGGGAGTAGGGCACGCCCTTGTACACGGCGTCCAGCAGCTTCTCCTTGACCTGCGTCACCGTGTCGCAGTTCAGCCCCTTCACCGGCACCTCGGGCGCGTTCTCATTCTCGGGGTTCACGCAGTTCAGGGTCTGCAGGTGGGAGTGCAGGGCGTCAGCCCCCTCCTCCTCCCCGGCGGGCAGGGAGGGGCGGGTGGGCGGCGCTCACCAGCGTCTTGTAGTCGATCTGCTGGCGGATGAGCTTGTCCTCGCTCAGGGAGTAGCGGGCCTCGCCCGTGATGGCGTCGATGGGGCCCTTCTCCATCTGCTGCTTGATGGCACAGTACAGCATGAAGAGCGGCTCCCCGGCGCACTCCTGTGGGAGGGTGGGCGGCGTCAGGCGGTGCGGGACCCCCGGGCTCCGCCCCAGCCACTGCCCTGGCCCCCAGCATCTACACCAGCCCCCCGCCACGGAGAAAGGGCAACGTGGCCAAATATGAGAACCTTGGTTCCAAAGTCCAAGGAAGACGGTGAAAACCACCTGATGGCAGACCGTCCCCCACGAAGATGGGCATGAAAATCCCAGAAAAACACCTCAGCCAAGGGGCCAAGTGGGGAGGACCAAGGCCAGTCAACCCCGCCTGAGGCCTCGCCCGGCTCAGGCCTCGGCAGGACCACTGCCCGAAGCAGCCAGTGTTGCATGTGGTTGAGGCGCAGGCTCCGGTGCCGCTCCTACGGCCCAGGGGACTACAACGGGTGTGACCATCATCTATCAGACGGGGGGGCCCCCTCAGCTAGGACTCACCTGCAGGAGAGGGCCGCCCCTCCCTCCAGAGCACGTGGCCGACGCAATGACAGGTGCAAACGCACCAACCCAGGACAGGAGGCTGGCAGGGCGGCTGTCCGGGCACTCGGGGAAGGTCTGCGCTGCCCATCTCCGACCACATGCCGCCCCCCGCCCCCACTGCAGCCACTGGGCGTGTCCCCACCTCAGGGCCTTTGCACCTGCTCCCCCTACAACCAGAACTCTCCCCCTCAGGTCTTCACTGCCCCGTCCAGACCCCACCCGACGTCCCTTTGTCAGAAAGGCTCTCCCGGGCCCTGGGCCGAGCCCGCTGGCCCTCACTGCCATCACACAGAGCCAGCCCTCTTCAATGGTCTTCTTTGCTTTCCTGCCATATTCCCTCTGGAGTGGAAGCTGCCTGCTGCAGCCCAGGGCGTGCCTGGCCCCTCCCGCTATATCCCCAGTGCCCAGCACGGAGCGGGCGCGTGGGGGGGCTCTACGGATGCTGCTGGACAACAAAGACCGTTAACAAACAGCTGTGGAATGAGGGCTCCCGTCCCGCCCCCGCCAGAGGGCTGCCCCGACTGCAGTGACCAAGCTGCTGCGTGCCCTGCACAGCTGAGTCCCCACCTCAGCCGGACACAGGCCCCTCTCATCTCGGCCCCCCCCAGCGGAGCTGAGAGTGAGTGTGGCCCAAGCAGGCAGCTGCCGGCCTGCCCCCTGGCCCACCAAGAGCGGCCCTGCCCGGAACCAGATGCTCCAGGCAGCTTGTTAGCATCTGCGGTAATTAAAGAGACAGCTGCCAAGGAGTGGCAGTGAGCACAGGTCATCCGGAGACCCTCCAGCAACATGCCCATCTCTGAAATCATTTCATCTGCAAACTTGGCTGCGTTACATTAGCTAGGACAGAGGCCCAGCCATTGACAGCTGCCTCTCCCTGCAGACGCCACAGAGACTTACTCCTCTCAGAAGAAAAGGGGCACCTCAGGAGGTCAGAGGGTGAGGTTACACAGCAAATCACGAGAAGCCAGGATTCGAACCCAGACAATCTACCGCTAAAGCAGCTGGTCCTTAAAAGCCAAGCGTCCTTACAGAACATGCAGGCTGAGCAGGCTGTTCACTCTCAGCCTGGCTGGCAGGCTCTGACCCACTCCCACAGGCCCGCCCAGACGCTGGGAAGCAGGAACCAAGGAGCAGAAAGGCTCTGAGACTGGGAAGGCCCAGAACCCAGCCATTCCCTGCTGGGCCCACTTCCTGCACAGGGAGGAGGGCGACCCCGGTGACTCTCAGGCCCAGCCGGAAGAGATGTGCAGAAACTGCCAGTGAATCTCCAAGTGAAAAGGTGATACAAGGACAGGCTCTTTGATAAACGTTAGAACAAGCCCTTCTCCAACTGGGAAAGAAAATCGAGTGAGATCCCTGCCTCACACCATATACTAACAGAAAACATCCCTCAGCGTAACACAAGAGCTGTAAATGACAGAAAAGTTAAACATTCTCTTGGGACTTCCCTGCCGGTCCAGCGGTTAAGGCTTCACCTTCCAATGCAGGGGGTGCGGGTTCGATCCCTGGCTGGGGAGCTCAGATCCCACATGCCCCAAGGCCAAAAAACCAAAATGTAAAACAGAAACAATTCTGTAACAAATTCAACAATGACTTAAAAGAAATTCTCTTAAAAAAATTTTCTTTTAAACTTCTTTTTTAAAAGAAAGCGGGCCTTCTCTGAACCCCCTCCTCCAGGTTCCCAGAGACGCCTTAAGGAGCACGTGACCAAGTCACGCGGTCTGCAAACAGGTGCGCTTTACAGGAAAGGCACAGCTCTGTTGCTGCCACCTGTCCTGCGCGACAACAACGTCGTCGTACTCTAGGCGTCACTGAGCCACCACCCGCTGGGCGAGCCCCACCCAGCCCGACCCCCTCCCCTCTGGACCTCGCGCCCACCTCAGGGCCTTTGGTCCCCGTCTGGCTACCTCCTGCCCCTCCTCATGCTCACATCTCACCGCCCCATCCACGCTTCCACGCCCCTGTGGACACCCCGCCCCTTTCCCCATCTGCGCCCCTCAGCCCAGCCAGGACTCTGTCCTGAGCACTGTGCGCCGCAGCGGCCGGGCTCAGCATCCTGCATGGGGGACGGAAAGCCCCACCGCCATCCCCGACGCGGGACACTGCAGCGAGCGGAGCCTGCACAACCACACGGCCACACGGAGAGCAGACCCAGGCCGCCTGCGTCACGAGGCTCCATGGCCCACTCCCTCGTCCACCGTGGAGCGCTAACCAGGGGCCACCGTGCGAGGACCGGGCCCGGCTGCCAAGCCTTCGGGTTTTTCAAGGGAAGCCAGACAGACATCTGGGTCTGATGACCTCCCAGTTCTAAAATGCAGGCGACCCATCTAGCTGCTCACAGCCCTGACAAAGTCCACCTGGACCCACGTCTAGCCGGCCTGCAGGCTGTACCCATTCCGAGAACAGCCTGGCTCCCCAGGGTCTGTCTGGGGGTAGGGGCTCTCCCAGCCCGAGAGGGAAATGTCTGGGCAACGACAGTGGAAGCCCAGGCATCTGCCCGCACCCCTCACAGCAGGGCCAACAGGACCCACCGCCCCCGGGCGCCTCCTCAGGCTGGGCCAGGAGCTGGACACACACACGCCCCTGCCCGGGAGCTCCCTCCGACCTCAGGTCTGGTCCACAGGCACTGCGTGAGCCCCACTGGAGCCTGGACGCACGCCCCAGCTCAGCCACTTGCAGCTGCAGGACCCACATCGGACCCCGGCGTCCACCTCTGCCTCGGCGGCTGAGCGAGGACAGGACAGCCTCCGGAAGGGGCAGGGGAGAAGCTAAAGGACAGACGCGAGCCGGCGCTGGTCCTGCCGAGGCCCTGGCCCCTTCGTGTCTCGCAGCTGAGGGCCCACCGGTCACCCCTGGCCTCCTACCCCCACCGGGGGCCCCCCGTGGCCCACCCACCTTGAGGAACTTGTACAGAAGGAAGGTGAACCAGTTGGTCAGCATCTTCTCTGCCACCGACTCAGTCCTGGAACAGAACACATGCAGGGGCGGCCTCAGTCCTACTGCCAGGCCCGCCCACACCACCACCTCACCAGCCCCCCTCCCCAGGGCCAAAGGTCAGGCCTTGGCCTCAGAGCACGAGGGGTCCCAGACAAGTCAAGCCCTGGAGTGGGTCCCCAGAACTGCAGCGGCAGCGCCTGGGCTGCCCCGGTGGGCACGCCGCCGCAGGGGCAGGCACGGGGCGCGGACTCACCGCCGCAGCAGCAGCTTTGGGTGGTTCTTGCTTTCCAGGTTCTTCTCGATGAGGTCGGACAGCAGCTGCTTGAGCACGCCCGTGGCGTACTCCATCTCGCCCTGCAGGGCCGTCATGACGAGCGAGGCCACATTGCCGCGGTCCCGCATGGAGAAGCTACGCTGGGCCTCCAGCGTACGGATGAAGGTCAGCAGGA
>NW_006792080.1:611959-642023 GCF_000442215.2 Lipotes vexillifer | reverse complement strand
GGAAGTGCTTCTTGGTCAGCAGCTGCCCGAACAGTGTCAGCGACTTCTCCACGTTAGCCTGCACCTGGGGGGCCGCGGGCCTGCTCAGACCTCAGAGGGCACCGGCCCCTGCTGGCCGAGGGCCCGTCTAGGCCCCGGTACAAAGGGCAGGTCACCCTGAGGGTCCCTGAGCTGCAACTGTCCCAGCAGAATGGACGGGGCACAGCCTGGCAGCTGTGTGAGAAGCCGCAGCAGGCAGAGGCCCGGGGCACAGCAACGGGCGGGTGCAGAACAAAGGCCTGCTCCAGCCATCCTCCGTGTGGCCCAGCTCGTCCACCGGGCACCAGGAGTGCCCGACAGTCCCTCCCAGCCAGCAGCAATGCAGAAACCACCCTCCCCCTTCACAGAGGACACTCAAGTCCAGAGAGGGGAGCGCGCATGTTGCAGCCACACAGCGTTGAGGTGGGAAAGGGCCGATGGAATGCCAGGTATGGCTCGTTCCAGGTCCCTGCTCACTCTTACCTGCCCCAAGGCTTGCCATAGCATGACACAAGGCTCCCAGCCCAGGCAAGACGGGTGACAGGTACCAGGGAGAACACACAGTCACAGCTAAGAGAACAGTCAGACCAGCCGGGCAGACGGCAACGCCGGGAGAGACACCCGATGGCGGATGGGGCACCCCCAGCATGGCAGACACCCCAGCAAACAAGCAGGCAGTGAGCAGCCCAGGGCGCCCTGGGCCCGAGCCAGCGCGACAGGAAGGCCTGCTGAGGTGCAGCTCGAGAGGGAATGTCCCACCAACACAGCCACGTGAGGGGGCTGGCTCCCCAACATCCGAGGGGTGCAGGACGCGACACCCCCCCACCCCCCCGTAGAGCACAACAGAGCAGACTCGCTGAGCCCCTGCCCGTTCCGAGCTGGGGGCCCTGGGCGTCTGGCCGGCTGCTGGGGAGCCCGGGAGGATGTGGGTGCCAGGCAGCTTCCCCTCGGCAGGCTCGGGGGCCGCATCAGCCGCGCAGAGCCCAGCAGAGCGCCCGCATCTCCCGACACTCATGGCAGCAGCCCCCCTGGCCCAGTGAAGCTCGGCACCCGGGCCCACCCAGGAGCCAGGCCGGACGAGCTGCAGGTGGTACACAGTAGGCTAGGGGCCCAACGAAACAGAGCTGGGCCCTGGGGAGCCCAGGCTAAGGGTGGTCTGCTGGGGCGGGGCCCCCCACACCTGGCCCCCCTCCCAGCAGTCTCAAGCCCGCCCCCAGGACCCTGCCGCCCCAGCACCCAAGGAGCCCCCGCAGGCAGAGGCAGCGGTGAACCCCAGCCAGCAGCCCACCTCCATCTCCTTGAGCACTGGGTGGTCCTCGATGCCGGGGAAGAGGACCCGCATGGCGTACGTGCGGTAGTCAAGGAACGGGATGCCGGCACCGTCCAGGTCGTTGGTCAGCTCGTGGATGTCCGTCTGCAGCTCCGCAAAGGCTGTGGCCAGACGAGGTGTCACGGCAGCTGCCCCGGCCCCCGCAGCACCCCCCACTCCCCCCACACACACTCAGGGTCGGGCCAGCCCCTGACTCTGCCACTCGCCAGCTGGGTGAACTTGAGGAAATTCCTGTGCCTCCGTTTCCCCAGTCCTGACACAGAGGCTGAGCCCTGCGCCCCTGACCTGCTGCAGGATTCACCAAGACGAGAGCAGGGGTGGTGCCGGGATGGGGCTGAAAGGGGCCTCCACGTCCCGATGGGGCGGCAGGGGCCGGGACAACTGCGGCCCCCCGGCTCCAGCCGCAGAAGAGCGGGGATGAGGCCAGCTGGGAAGGGGCAGAGCCCTGCGTGCCAACAAGCAAGCCCTCACGCTCAGGCCAGGGGCCCCCGACACGCCCGCCCGCCCGCTCAGGGAGGCTCCGCTGCTTTCAGAACATTCCTGAGCCGTGAGGTGTGAGCCCCGAGGCGGCCCAAGGATGCGCTGTCTGGTCAGAAGCCGGCCCTTCCCCCCACCCCGGCACTGCTGCCTGGAGTCTGGTCACCTCCACCTGGCTGGCCCTGGGGGCCCGCACACACGCTGCCAGACACGGGCATCACAGGTCAGTCCAGACAGGACAGGCAGACGGTTGTCCTTGTCCCAGGAAGGCCCAGGCCGCCGCCTCCCACCCAAGCCCCCAACACGTGCCGGAGCCCCTCAGGGCGGCAGTCTGCCAGGGAATGCGGGGGTGCTGGGCCACGGGCCTTTGTCTTAAGACGGGCCAGGGTCCCGGGCAGACCGGACACCCCAGGCCAGTGGAATTAGTGACCACCCAGAACGAGGCCTGTTAGGCATGAGGCCCCCCAGGCAAGGCTTCCGACCCTGCCCAGCCCCCTGCCCTCATCCCCAAACGGGACGACGCCTGTCGTCTGCCCCAGGGCTGCCAGCGTTCACTCACGGACCCTGCAGAACACTCAAGTCCTCCCCTACCCCGGCACCTGACACGTGAGAGACCGCCAGGCACCACCCGCGCCGCTCTGTTCACCCCTCGTGACAGCCCTGGACCCTGACGGGGCTCCCAGAGGCACAAGTGAGCTGGGGCTCAACCAGAGCCCCCCCGCCTCCAGCTGGCTGGGGGCGCCCAGCCCTGAGGCCCAGCTCATGCCCGCCAGAAAGGCCAGCCGGGCTGGACACACGGAAGCTGAACCCCCCAGGGCCCCCGCGGCCCCGGCCTGGGTGCCCACCACTCAGTGCCTACCCACTGGCCTCCCAGCGGCCGCGACCCCAGTACTCAGCACCGGCGGGTACGGCAGCATCTGCTCCGTGGGGACCAGCCCTGGGCCTACTGGTCTCCCGGACACATCGGTCCCCGGGAACAGCTCTGTTCCAGCTGGAGGTTACCATCCTGGCCCTTCCCGCCGACCCGCCGGCCCACCGTTCAGATTTCCAACGCCGCCTGCGGCCCCGGCCCTCCCCACTCCCTGGGCCGCCCCCACCTGCCCTTGGGGTTCACCTCTCAGTCGGGAGCTCCCGGGGGAGCAGGCTTTGGGGAAGGGGGCATGTGACCAGATGTGGGGATGCCGAGCCTGTCCCCGTGGCTGTCCTAGCACCACGGGGAGGGGGAGCCGCAGAGGAAGGGGGTCCTGAGAGCGGAGTGAGGGCCTGGCTGGGCCCCAGACCCCGGTGAAGCCTGCCCACCGATGTGGCCTGAGCTGGTTTGCGTCACGTGCACCCCAGGGTGAGACAGACACACACCCGAGCAAGCACCCCGAGGGCAGAGGCAGCCCAGGCCCGGGTCTGGGTGCGCACAGCGGGGCTGAAGACAGGGCCCCTCCCTCAGTGCCCCCCACCGGCCGCCGGAGGGAACCAGCCGCACCAGCACGTGGACGAGCACGGCCCACAACACCTGGGGAAATGGCCCCCTGCCCGGAGCGGGCAGGCCCAGCGTCCCCGCACCTGGTGGTACGTCCGTCCTACAGAAGAGGAGACCGAGGCGCGGAAACGCCGTGTGCCCACCAGGGGCCCCACGGACAGGCTGGGACGTAAAGGGGGCTCTCTGGACAGAGCCCGCGTTTCAAGCAACGCCCCGTGATTGCGCCCAGTCAGGCCCCTGCCCAGCCCCCGGACCGAGCCCGGCACAGCGAGGCTGTGGGGAAGGTGGTAAAGCGAGAGGAGCTGGCAGGCAGCGCAGGCCCAGCCCAGCAAGCTCTGCACCCCCTGCGCCCCCCCACCCCGGACCCCTCCCCGCGGTTCCCACCCACCTTCCTTGCACTCGAGGGCCACGCGGGACTCCAGGTTGTCCATCTGCAGCTGCAGGCGCTTGAGGGTGCGGTCGGCGTCCCGTGACTTGCGCTTGTAGGCGATGAGCACGGCCACGATGACTAGCAGCAGGAGGCCCCCGCCCCCGCCGATGCCCACGATGGCGGGCAGCGTCAGCAGGCTGTCCGAGTACACCTGCAGCACCCCCGGCGAGAACTCGAAGCCGCCGGCCCGGACCTGGGGGTGCAGGCCACTCAGGGGGCGCCCCAGCCCCGCAACGGTCGGCGAGGGGGGGGCACCGGCACCCAGGGCAGACGCTGGGCCCGCCAGGGGCAACAGGGAGGGGCTCCCTCTGGGTGGGAGGCAAGTCTGGGGCTTGCTCAGAGCAGGGGCTGCCCTACGTGGGGCCCAGGAGGCCGGAGCTGCCAGGACCCGTGGACGCACCGTGACCTTGTGCTGCCCGGTGAGGTTGGGCGACTCGCAGAGCAGCTGCGTCTCCGACACGGTGAGGGCACAGGGCGTGGAGCCGATGAGCACTGTGTAGTTGAGCCGAGAGTTGCCGGGCGCTGGCGGCAGGAGGTTGCGGCCCTGCGGGGCAGCGTGGGGTGAGTGGGGGCTTCGCCGGCCCCCTGTGCAGGCCCCCCGCGCGAGCCCCGCCCCGCCGAGCAGCCCACCTTGAGGATGAGGGGCGAGCTGGGCTTCAGCTCCAGGAGGCCGGTGGGGCTGAGCGGCTCCAGCACGGGGTCCGGGTAGTAGAGGAAGGTGGAGGTGTTGAGCACGAGCAAGGCCCGCACGTCGTCCATGACGAAGCCCAGCTCGTCCGGCCGCTCGCCCAGCTCGGGCGGGCTGCGGGCAGGGTTGTCCACCGACGGGGCCCGGCACACCATGGTGGTGTCGTTGTACACTAGGCAGCTCTGGGGGTGCAAGACAGGGACGCTGGGCTGGCTGACCCGTGTAGAACCAGGCTGTGACACCGCGGGGCTGCGGCCACGCCCGCACACGGCCCCCACCCCTCCCAGGGCCTCCAAGTGCAGCCGGGATGGCAGGAGCTGCGGGGGGGGGGGCAGGGCCCAGGGGGGACTCACGTTCTCCCTCTCGACGCCTCCGTACTTGGCCCGGATACGGGGTTCCCGGACGGTGGCCAGGTTGGTGCCCGTGACCGTTAGCAGGGTCCCTCCGCTAAAAGATGAGGGAGATGGAAGTCAGGGGTGGAAGTTCCGGGGCCCTCTGCCCCGGCCCGGCACAAACGGGGGGGACCAGTCACACCACCCGGCTCGCTGCAAGACAGCGAGCGGGTCAGTCTCTCAGCACCACGTTCGGCGGCAGGGCCACAGGAGGGGGAGCGGAGGGCCTGGTGCAGGAGCCCCACACCTGGTGCTGGTCTTGGGACGGGGTTCGGGGGGGCTCAGGGAACCTCGGATGGGGGTCGCGGGGTTCAGGGCGGGCAGGATGGGGGCCCAGGCGGGCTCCCACCTGTTGATGCTCCACTCGGGGTCGATCCTCAGGATGGTGGGGTCCTCGGTGTAGTTGTATATGACCTCGGGGTTGGTGAGCTGAGCGCGGTTGATGTTGATGACAATGGGGGCGCTGCCGGGGCTCTGCCCGGGGGGCGTCAGGCATCGGATCTCCCGGGAATTCCTCCTGAGGACGCAGGTGCTGGAGCTCACCTCCGACGCCACCGAGCGTCCAGGCTCCACCACCAACAGGCTGAGCGCGAGTCACCAGCCCGCCCGCTGCATCTACCTACCTATGGCACAGGCCACAGCGGGCCTGTCTCCGGGAGGGGGCCCCTTCCCGTCAGCCCCCGCGAGGGGCCGGGTGCTGTCTGTGCCTACCTGGGCCGCAGCCTGGCCCTCTCCCCCCGCCGATGCTGCCCTGCGTGGGCGGGAGGCGTTGGCTGTCCAGGTGGCCCCACCCCCAGCTCCGCCTCCTTGGCAGCGTCAACCAGCAAGCCTGCCCGTGCCCCAGCTTGTGAGAGCCTGGCCCACGGGTGCCGAGAGCAGGCCTGCCGGGCGGGAAAGGGCTCACGGGGCCTCACGGCAGCCCTGCAGCGGCCCCATCAGTCACCCGGGGAGGGAGGGCAGGAGGCAGCCACAGGGCCCCTCCACGGGTGGGCCTCCTCCACGGGCGGAGCCCACGGCTTCAACGTCCTGGGAGGGCTGGAGTACCACGCTCAGTGCCAACTGCCGCTCCGCGGAGGGACGCACACGACACACGCACCCCACCCCCCCCCCGCCCCCATCATCCCTGATCTGAAAACAGGCTAATAGTGGGCCTGGGCCGTGAGTGGGTGAAACGAGCTGGCGGGGCTGGGGGCGCTGGGTCCCCCCCCAGGGCAGCCGCCGGTCACCGCCGGCACCTGCCCCATCCCCTCAGTGCCTTCACCACAGCCGCCTGGCCCGCGCACAGCAGGCTGCAAACACCAATAATTAGTCTGATAACAGGTAATTACCGCAAGAAAATATTTAAAGGCCCGCTCCATTATCATCCCTAATCTAAAATTATCCACTTCAGGGCTCCGGGCTTTTGTTAAGTTTTCCTTTTTCCCTCTTAAGAATTTTTCTAAACGCCCTTCTCGTGTTCCACAGGACTCCCCCAAAACGCAGGACAGAGCGGCTGTGCCCGCCCCTCAGACCCAGGCCCCACCCACCACCCTGCCTCCCGCGCTCAGGGGGAGCCTGCCTGTCTCCATGGTAACCTTCTCAGCCTCTAGGTTTCCAGAGTGATCACCCTAGCCCAGCTCTCCACAGCCCTCCAGCTTCCCAGGCAATGGGAGGGGGCACCAGCCATCTGAACCCACGACCACCAGGGGAAGGCAGCCTGTGCCTGGGGTCCGCGCTGCCTGTCCGTCCACACCCCGTACCAGGAGAAGGAGCAGGGCCGGCCGCCGACAGACACAGCCACGTCGCTGCCTGCGTTCAGGTGGCTACCCTCGATGCCGATCCAGGTGCCCCCCGAAAGGGGCCCGCGGGCAGGGCTCACACGGTAGAAGGTCGGCGTCTAGGGGGAGAAGGGACCTGCTGGAGCTCCAGGGAAGCGCCCGCATCTCCAGCCAGGCCCAGGCCTGCGCTCACTGGGTGTGAGACATCGCCCATAGGCAGGGCCCACGGCGCACGGGGGCCCCCCGGCATCAGGCCTGGTGGCGAGCGGGGAGGGGGCGGGGGCCCATCACTTGAGGCTGCCCGAGGTCCGGGCCAGCCCCACAAGCGAGCCCTCAGGGCACCCGTGGCCGCGGGAGCAGAGGGCCAGGCGGGCGGGCTTACCACGAAGGTGAAGCGCTTGGGCGACAGGGCGCGGTAGTGGGGGGAGCAGTCCCGCACGCACACCTCCACCAAGGCATCGTGGGCCCGCACCGCGCTGGCGTCCCCGATCTCGCAGACGATCCTGCGGGCACAGGGGGCCTCAGCAGCTGTGGGCACCAGGCCCCCGCCAGCTCCCCCCGCCCCGCCGGCCGCACTCACTGCTCAGCGCTGATGTACTCGCTCTCCACGGGGCTGCACAGCACCTTGCCCACGCGCACGCCCAACCGCACGTCCTCAAAGCGCAGCCCCAGGTTCTCGCCCGTGATGGTGAGCCGCGTGCCTCCCTGCCGCGGGCCCGTCTCAGGGGACAGCTGTGGAGGCAGAGGCTGGGACGCGGGCCGGGCGTTCGGAGCACCCCCCAACGCCCCCCAGGCCCGGGAGCCTGCCCACCTTGAGGATCTTGGGGTCAGCGCAGCGGCTGCTGCCGTGGCGGGCGTGCATCCAGGCGGCGGGCGAGTCCGCGGGGCAGTGGGGGCGCAGGGAACAGCGGCGCTCGGCCACACACCAGCCGCACTCGAAGCGAGGGTCGGCCTTGAGGCAGAGACCGCAGCTCTCCCGCAGGGCTGGGCACTTGTACAGGTGGGCTGCAGGGAGGGGCTGGGCGTCAGCGGCCACCCTCGGCCCCGCCCCCCAGCCACCCCACCCAGCTTACCCTGGATGTTCTGCGGGTTGTCGATGACGAAGTGGCCGTTCCACACCACAGACAGGTTCACGGGCAGGTCACTGACGTCGTTGCCCTCGTAGGAGTACTGCGGCGGCAGGAGGAGTGGTCAGGCCACACGGGCCGAGCCCGGGCCGCTGCCCAGGGCCTGTGTGTCCCTTGTGGCCCCCTGCGGGACTGGCTGCTGGGGGCCCGTGCTCGGCAGGGCGGGGTCTGGGGGCCAGTCTGGAGGCAGGCTCCCCACAGCGCTGCCCGCCTGTGGGCCCGTGGAGGGGGCCCCACCTGGGTCACCCTCTGCACAAGCACAGCCACGGCCCTCGACCTCCAGCAGCTACAGGGGCACAGCCTCCAGGGTGAGCCCCCGCCAGGAAGCCAGGACTCCCCGCACCCCTTGGACACACGTCAGGGTTGCTCCGTGAGCCTCGGCTCCGCCTCCAAACGGGCTCAACGAGCTCTCCTCTGGGACTGCCCTGAGGGGCGAGACGTGTGTCCCCTGTGCCCTGGCACCCCCGACCCCACACTGGGCTGGGCTCAGGGACTCAGGCCTCCCGGGAGAGCCCTGGCCCAGACGCCCAGCTGCGCCCCACTTTCTGCAGTTGAAGACTTGTGCTCCACCGCAGGGCAACTCATCATCATCTTATCTGCAGGAACGTAATTGGATCCTATCAAACTCTCTGACGCTCCCTTTTCCCTTTACACGAGGGCTGCGAGAAAGATAAATGTGGGCCTGGGGGGGGGCGGGGGCACAGGGACAGAGGTGACAGAGGCTCGGGGATGGGGGCGAAACCGAGAGACAGCTGGCCTCGGGGACGCGCAGAAAGGAAGGAGAGGGTGCAGGCGGCCAGGCCAGGGGAGCCGGAGTGAGGCGCAGGCGGAGGGTGCAGTGGAGAGGAGGCAGGACTGGACAGGCCGGCAGGCTCAGGGAGCCTCGGGCCCGGCCAAGGGGCCGACCTGTGCTGGGAGACTGTGGTGACCGCTGGACCCCAGCGCCCCCGTCAGCACAGAGCTGGTGGGCCAAGGGTCCACTGCCTCTGGAATGGAGCCTGACCTCTTAACCTTATGACCCTCCCCAGGGTTCCGGGGGCCTTGCAGGTGGCCCAGAGGTACCCACTCCCCACTCAGGGCCTTGGCTAGCCCCGGGAAACCCACTGCTCTCCTGGACAGATGGGCAGACTGAGGCCTGCTGGCAGTCACGGGGCGAGCCGGGGGAGCGAGACACAAGCCGGCCTCAGGACCACCAACTGGGCCCTCTCCCCTCGCCCACCAGGAGGTTCTGGCCCTGCAAAGACCACCGTCCCTAATTCGTGGGACGAATTAGATTTGAGGCTCCGAAGGTGGCTGCCTCTTGGCACGTCTGGGTCGGGGGAACGCGCCGGCCACCACGCACGGCTTCTGTGTCCGGACACAGTACGCCTTAAAGGAGCCGGTGCTGTCACCCTGACCTCGGCCCCCAGGGTCACTCCCCCACGCCCTCAACCCCAGCCCCCTCACCCAGGTCCCCAAGACGGCACACAGAGCCACGTCTGAGACACGCTCCCTCCAAACGCTGGCGTGGCTCTGGGAGGCCCGGGCCCGGCGGAGGGGCTGGCACGGCCTGGGAGCCCGAGGTGCCCCCTGAACAGGGCGTGGCAGACCTGACTACGCGCAGCCCTTTTGCTAAAGCAGAAACACGGCGCTCGGGGTCCTGGCGGCCCCGCCCGCGCCGAGTGGACCCACCGAGGAGTTCTGGCACTGCAGGCTGGAGCTGTTGAAACGCAGGGCGGCGACGCGGGCCGGGCCCCCCGGGAGGTGGAACAGGCACTCATAGCCCCGCTGGCCCGACTGCGGCTGCGGCAGGTTCCGGGCGGCCAGGGTGATGGGCTTCACCACACCCACCGGCACGTAGATCTGGGTGGAGGGCAGGATCTGCGGGCAGTCCTGGGGGACGAGGCTTCAGCTGAGCTGGGGTGGAGGCTGGCGGGCGGGCTGCGCGGAGCCCGAGCTCCTCCAAGACAAGAGCCCCGCGCCCATTTTACACACCGGCACACTGAGGACGTCGATGACGGCCAGCCGGGCCCGGGTTCTGGGCTGCACACTGTGACCTGGGCAGGCCCGCCCCGGGGGCCCGAATGCCCTGCCCCAGGATCCTAGGACCCCACCAGAGGGGCCCCATCTGGAAGCAGCCGAGAGGCCCCTGAGGCAGAAGCTGGAGCAAGCTCTCAGCTGGGGGCCCGGGGAGTAGGTAAAAATAGCCAGAGCGAGCACAGAAACAGCCCGGCCCCCGGGACCAGCGTTTCAGCAGCACTAACTGACGCAACGGCCCGGCTTCCTTGCAGCAGGGCTGCAGCGACCGTGGAGAAGCCGGCCCGCGGGAACCCTGCGAAAGGTGCTTTAAATAGAGACACTGAAAACAGACTGCAATCCCCATGCCCCACGGCAGCTCCCAAGGCACCACGGGCCGGCTCTGCAGAGGATTTGGGGGCCCCTGGGGGCACTGGGGGAGCAGAGCTAGCAGGGCAGGACTGGCAGGCTGACTACTGACCACCGGGTCTGCGGCTGCCCTGACGGCCACCTGCACACTGGGCACTGACCGGCACGTGGGCTGCGTTTGGAGCTCAGGCTGCAGCCCGGTGGGAGCTGCCGGTGTGCACGGTGGCCACCTGAAAGGGCACCCATGCCAGCGCCCAGCCCAGGGACGCCCCTGCTGCCCCTCCACATCCCTCAGCAGCCCCAGCTCGTCCTGGCCACCAGGCCCCGCTTACACTGTCCCCCTTCTTTGCACCTTCCCTCTCCACTGACACCAGCTCTGCTGCCGGGAGGCCAGCACCGCTGTCTGTCCCCCTGTGGGTCTCGGGGTGCAGGCTCCAGGCCCCTGCCAGGCCACAGCCTCCCTGTGGCTGGGCCTCGGCACCTCATGACCCCAGCCGCGGACGGGCGTCCACCCGGGCCTGGCCCCAACCTCCTCGAGTGGCCTGAGACCAGGCTGATCCAGAGGCAGCAGGGAGCCGAGATGCAGCGTGGACGCAGAGGCTCCGCTGTCCAAGAAATTCGGGGCCTATGAGTGAACGAGGGACCGCGACTCTGTTTTCATAACTCAAGTTAGGTTCTCCTAACCTAGAACCCCTTCTTTCACACAAATCAAGGAAGTGTCTGGAAGACTGAGCTCCATTCCGCTCGCAGGGGCGCCGGCCTCAGGCCCAGAGCCTCCTGGTGACAAGGATGCCAGTGGGAGCACACGACCCACTCTTGATCCTGGGGAGGCCGGGTCTGGGTGCAGGCCATCTCCCAGGGCTGCTCTGCTCTTGGGGTGCTCCACGTGGGACCCCTGCCGGGCCACCCCGTCCCCACCATGCTCTGGTGGCCGCCCCCGCCGAAGCCAACCAGGCAGACACGGGAGCATAGGGACCCCGTCCCATCCCGGGCGGGAAGCAGGGAAACCCTGGGACCGGGACCCTGCGGCCTGAGCACAAGCTGGGGAGGGGTCGCCCCGAGGACCAAACCTGAACCAGGGATGGGGGGACCGTGGAAACGTCACGCTCCTTAGGGGCATCCCCGCGCAACCTGGGACTGGCTGAGGAGGGACCGTCCATGAAGTCCATCCCCAGACAGCCCCCCTTGACCCCGACCAGCCCCCGCGGCCCCGCCTGGCGCAGGCGAGCTCCTGAGCAGGGTCTACCCCCCTGCCACTCCCCGGCCCCGGCCGACGCCCACGCCAGCCCTCCCCGAGGGCCCCGCCGGGCGGCCCGCTCCGCTGGAACAGCTCGGATGGGCAGAGAGCTCAGAGACAGCCAGGGAAGACCGGGCCCCCACCTCACACGTCCATCCTGCTGCCCCCCGCAGCTGGCTCAGCCCCCCAGCTTCCTGCTGCCCCCCGCCCCCTACCCCACCCCCAGGACCCCTGGGCCGGCTCCTCAAGCAGGCCGCACACCTGGGAAGCCCACCTGCCCACACCACGCCCCCGCCCGCTCTTGGTCCAGCCCCGCCAGGGCCATCTTGTCCTGTGTGTGGTCACCAGGGAGGGGACGAGCCAAGGCCCAAGGGAAGGGGGCGGGGCGGCCAGGGCAGGTTCTGTGACGGGCTGCATCCGTCTGCCCCAGGCAAGTGCGGCCCAGATGCAGCCCCCAAGCGCCCCAGGGCTGGTGGGACGCACACCCTCCGACCCCATCCAGCCAACAGATGCGCTATCTACCGCAGAGGCAAGGCCTGGCATCAGGTCCTGGCTCTGCACCCGAAGGCTGGACACGGGGAGCCCTGCCCCCACCCCCTGCCTGGCAGGCCCGGGTCAGTCCTGGTGCTCAGCCCCACTGCTCGTGATAAAGTCAGCGCATCGCTCGGCTCCAAAACAACTGCTAAGCGATGGCTACTGATGACCACGCGGCCCTGCAAGCGACTCCAGGAATGACCAGCCGGCTGCACCTCGCCCAGCCAGTTCCGTCCACGTGGACCCAGCCAGACACGCTCCAAGCCAGCTCCCGGCGCACTGGGAGGACGGTCCCTGCCCCCATCGTCCCCAGACGTGCCCTGGGTGTGAGGTCCCCAAGACAACACCATTGGCTGAGGTCCCCAGGCCGATACAGCCCCGGAGGGCGTCCCCCTATACCTTCCGGCCAGCATCCCCACCACCCCCAGGCGGCACCCAACTTCTCCACACCTCCAAACCCAGCCCACAGGACACCTTACCTCGGACACGTTGACGCGGCCCTCCAGGAAGGCACAGTCGGCGGCGTTGTGTGTGCACACGTGGCGGTACTTGCACCAGTGGCAGGGGAAGGAGCCGCTGACGCAGGACAGGCAGCTGCAGGCAGAGGGCGGGTGGTGAGGCCGCAGCCTGGGCCCGCACCTCGCTGCCGATCATGGAGCCGCCCCAGGGCCTTTGCACAGGCTGCTCCTCACTGCTCAGAGCTGGTCTGCTTCTGCCTGCCAGGGCTCCCCCCACTCCTCCCTCCATTGCCTGACAGTCCACCCCGGCGCCGGCCGACAGAACCTCTCAGAGACGCACACGTGTAAAGCCGGTGCCAGGCCACGCATGACCATCAGCGCTGGAAACGCATTAGTGCAGCCGAGGAGCACGTTTTAAAGTCCACCTCGTTCTAATTCGCTAAGATTTAAACGTAGGTGTTGAGTGGCGGCTGCAGGCTGGACGGCCGCGGTAGACGTCACCTCCCCGACCAGAAAGCAGGCTCGCCTGGCAAGGGCCTGATTCGTTCCACCGTGTCTCCAGGGCCTGGATGGGCCGCATAGCCCACACCTCACCTCACCGTCCCTGTAGCTCCACATAACCCACCGCCCTGCCTCTACAGAGACCCTCGACCCCTCCAAGCCTCGGAGCACAGTCCCTGCCCCAAAGATTCCAGCCCGCCCAGCATGGGGAGGCTGGACCCCGGTGCCAACAACACCCAGGCCTACGGTGGGCGCCCCACGAACAGCCAGGAGGGCTATCAGCCTGCAAGTCGGTCGACAAACGACACGATTGAAAAATTAAGCGCCTCGGCTCGAGGCTGACCCCCTCCGGGCCCAGGGCTCTGGCCGCTGCGGGACGCGCAGGGGGCCCTCAGCAATTCCTGCTCTTCCTCTGAGGCTGGCGCGCTCGCAGAAGACCAGAGGCCCGGGGAGATCGCCCACACCCGGCTGTCCATGCCCCAGGGGCTGCCCGACCCAGAGGGGACCCGGACCCCTCCTGCCCCAGAGCGGCAGGTATCCAATGCCCGAGCCCCGGCTGGTCGCGCCCTGCCTGGACGACGCAGCAGCGCCCCCAGCTCCCTGCCTTGCTCTGGTGCCCGCGGCCCACTCCCCACTCGAGGGGAATCAGCACACGTCACACCCCAGCTGCCGCTCCCGCCACCCGGCCTCAGGCCTCCCCCTCGAGGCCCCGTCCTGGCTCCTGCGACCCGACCAAGCGCTGCCCCACGGGACTCTGTGCAGGAGGCCAGAGACACTCACGACTGGTGGACGCTGCAGTTGTAGAAAACGAAGTCCACGGACGCGAACTTCTTGCCCGTCTCCTTGGATTTCAGGTAGAGCCTGACCACCCGCTGGTCTCCTGTACCAGTGGCACAGGTTCCGTCACCAGGGCCCCGGGGCCGCCGAACCCAGGAGCCCCGCGCAGAAAACACGCCTCGCCAAGGACCCTCCCAACGGCCAAGGGCACCGCCCCTGCCCCCGCCCCCGCCCCCCCCCCCGCCGCCCTGCGGTGCCTTCCCCTGACGCCCTCCACGGTCACCACGGGATGCCCACCCACCGTCCCAGTGACCGTCCACCCCCGACAGGAGGCCCCCGCGCTGCCCAGGCCGGCCCACTCGGCCTCACCCTGGCCCCGCGTGATGGGCGCCACCTCCCGCGCAGAGGGGGAGTGGCAGTGAATCCGGCCATCCTCCAGGACGCCCTCGGACTCGGTGAAGTCCTCAAAGGAGCAGTTGACCCCGGCCGAGAGGTCGGGCACGTTCCAGGCCTGCAGCACGAGCTGGGAGGCAGGGGAAAGGGTGACTGGCCAGTCCCCCTGCGCCCCCACGCTGCCCCACCCCGTCCCCAGCGGCCACTCACCGGAACCTGAAACGTGGTCACGGACACGTTGCGGGGCTGCACTGTCAGCTGTACGCACTGCAGCAGGTCCGCAGCGAAGCGCTGGGGCTCGGCCGCCCGCTCGCAGGCGTCCCGGCGGGAGCAGCTGTGGGCAGAGGCGTGGGGCGGGCTCAGGCGGGAGGCCAGCGGAGCCCCTGGCCCACCCTGCACCCCGTCCGGACCCGGGAAGCTGGGCTCCTGTCACTCAGCGGGCTCCCAGTGAGGTCGCCGGGCCCCCTGCCACCCCCACGGCCTGTGCGGACTCACGTGCTGTGCAGGACACACCAGCCGCAGTGGGGGTCCCGTGACCCCAGACACAGCTCACATGACGTGTACTGCACACAGCTCTCCACGGGCACCCGAGTCACCTGGAAGGAGGGGCCTCGGCATCAGGTCCTCTCGGGCCTGTCCCTGTCCCCCACACACCAGGGAGCCCCGTCTCAGGCCTTCCTCCTGCTCTGTCTATCCAAGGGCCAGTCCTGGGTGACCCTGACCCGGCCGAGCCAGGCCAAGCAGACCGGGCCGGTCTCCAGGGAGCGAGTCGGGGCGGGCGACAGCTCTGGCCAGTCCCTCTTGCTCTGCTGCACCCCGAGCTTCCCAGGGGAGCCGTGGGCTCTCCAGCCCCAGTCCTGAGCCCGGAGGCCGGCAGGGCACCGCTTACCCCAACCTCGCCCGCTTGACCCGAGACACAGAGCGACCGAGTAATAACCCGATGGCGGGAGGGGGCAAAGGGGAAGGGAACCACCAGGAGGGAAGGGAGGCCCGGCCCCACCTGCACCCCTCCGGCAGCCACGGGGTCACCAGGTGGAGCAGAAGGGCAGAGGCTGGCTCCAAGCAGGCTGGACCAGAAACACGGTACGCGACCTTGACGAGCCGGCCAGGCCAGAGACCGGGAAGTCGGGGGCCCCAACGGACACCCCAAACCCCCCAACACCACTACCCTGAAAACGCTCTCGCTGGGCATCTGTTCCCGTGGGTGTGCAGTCGTCCAGGGACCAGGGGCGGCTCCAGACCCTGCCAGGGCAAGCCTGGAGGCTGGCTGCACAGTGACGGCCCCGCTCCGCTCTCCGGGGCACCCACCTGCTTCTCCGTCATGGCGTACAGGTACTGGCGGTCGGGGCTGAGGACCAGGTCACGCAGGATGGGGCTGCCCTCTTGGGCCACCACGCTCTCGTAGGCCAGGGCCGGCCGGCCGCCGGGGTTCGCCAGGTCCACCAGCATCTGCGGCAGCGAGAGCCACGTGGTGCTGCCCCAGTGCCTTCCAGCCCCTGCCCACCCCCAGCCCAGGTGTGGGGTCGGGAGCGCCCCAAGCAACCCCCCCAGCCCTTGAAGGATAAGGCCGAGGCCCCCCCACCACGCCCAGGAGCTGGTGCAGGACCAACTGCAGCCGGCAGGCTGGTCCCGGCCCAGCCCCTTCGCCAGGCGTCGGGGTCTCTGGGGGCTGGAGAAAACCACAGCCCTCCACCCACCACCCGTCACGAGCTACACAGCCACATCCAGGGCAGAGGCGGCAGGAGCCCGGGGCGGCCTTCCCTGGGGCCAGGCTGGGCATCCCCATCGCCGAGGAAGGGCTATATGTGCAGAGGGGAGGGGGCACGAGGGGCGGCGGGCCCGCAGGGACGTCCAGTGCAACTGAGAAGAGAGACCAGGAACCTCCCAAGTGGGAGGCAGTGGGGGCCGGGTCCGAGAGAGGGGGCACCGCCAGTACGAAGGCGGGAGGTGGGGGGGGCGGACGGTGCATGCATAAGGAAAGACACGGTCTACGTCCCAAACACGCGGGGGCTCACTCAGCCAGCTCTCGCCCGCTGCGTGCAACGCTGCAAGTAATTTTAGTTGCTTCTACCAAACAAAAGTATTTAATTAACAGCGAGAGCCGGGGGGCTTTCCAGAGACGGGACTCGTGGGGCGGCCGGCTCAGCCTGCAGGCAGGCTCCCGGGGCCGCCAGCCCACCTCCACCTCGGCCCAGCGCCCCTCCTTGGCGGCTCACGCTGACTGGACAGGGCAGGGCAGGCCTGAGCGGCCAGGCGAACACCCCTGGCTCACCCTGGCTCGGGCCAGCTCCATGGCGGCTGGGAGAGGGCGGCCGGCCGGGGAGGCCAGGGGGAAGGGGGAGGGGAGGGCCGCATTCCTGAGCACCCGCGGCCACCCCCCCACTTCCGCTCAGCTGCCGCCCCGCCGGGCAGGCAGGCTTAAGTCAAACCAGACCCGGAAGAGCCGAGTCCAGCGCCTGCCGGCAGGGGAGGGAACCAGGACTGGGCTGGGAGGGAGGAGGGGGGCAGGGGGCGTGCAGCAGCCCAGCCTCAGCTCCCGCGGGTAGGGCCCGGAGGCGTGTGCTCGTCCAGCTGTCCATCCGCCATGCACCCAGCCTGCACCCCTCAACCCCAGAGCCTGCTGCCCTGCTCTCACAGGGAGCTGACTGGGCCCTGGCCACGGAGGCCGGGAGGCCGGGAGGCCGGGAGGCTGGCCTCTGCACCCACACCACCTGGGCCCAAGCCCTGTTCAGGCGCGTCCCGGCTGTGGGGCCTCTACCTCAGGGTCACCCCCACACCCCGGGCGACGGGAGCCTCCCCCCACACCAGAGCCACTCCTGGGACTAACTGACCCAGCAGAGGGTGCCCGGGGGGGCCAGGCCCCGAGGCAACTCCCAAAACCCAAGCGCCGGCCACAGAGGCGCAGCAAGGCCAGGCTGGACCACAGCCAGGGAGCGGGGAACTGGACAGCCAGAGGGCAGGGCAGGGCACCAGTGGGGACCCAGAGCTCCAGACTCATCTCAACACAAATGGCCCAAACCAGGGTCCTTTACGCCTCCTCCCTGCAGGCGCCTCCACCCGCTGCAGCCCCCCTGGAGCCCAGACCTGACACTGCCGGCCCCTGGGATGACCACACCCCTGGCGCTTGTGCAGGGGGCGCTGAACTGGGACACTGCTGGGCCCCAGCCTCTCCCACCCAAGCCCCCGGGGCCCGACCCCTCCCCGCTCAGGGCCGAGGGTGCAGGCTGGGGCGTGGACATCGCATCAGGGGTGCCCCCACCACCCCGTAGGGGACGAGGGGGACAGTTCAGGGAAGGGGGTACCCAGGGGAAGGCACAGTCCCGGGCAAGGTGGGAGGGCGGCCAGCCCGTCTCTAGAGTGCCCCCGCCCCCAGGCCCGCCAAGTGCCGCGACTCGACAGGTGGCTCCCAACAGCTGCGGCAGGAGTGTGTTCCTCCAGCTGTCCATCGCATCGACCACCCACCTGCCCTCCACTGGGCGGCCCCAGCCCTTAAACTCGCAAGGCTCCCCTGTTTCCGGAGGGCACAGAACAAGGTGGGGCGGGCCGGGGAGGCACGGCCCACAGGCCAGTGGGTGGACGTGCCCCATTCTGTGCGCCATGCAGCCCCGTCCAGACTCCGCAGGAGCCCCGCACACACACGTGACAGACCGGCTTTGGGCCAGTCCTCGGGACACACCTGCCACGGAGCCTGGTTTTCGGGCTGCAGGGCCCAGGCAGCACCGAGGTAAACGAAGGCCCACAAGGACCTGCCAGAGAAACCCCGGGCTCCAGACCGCCCGCTGCAGCTGGGGACGCGGAGTCTGCGCCAAAAGTGGGAGGAGGGATGAGGCAGGCCACCAGGAGGGCACCCCGGGGAGAAGGGGCGTGCAGGGCGGGTACGGGGCCCAGCAGCTGGCTGGACAGCGGGACACACACCACTGGCAGCGCGCGTGCTGATGCCACACCCCTGCCCACAGCAGTCACTCGAGGGCCACCCACCTGGGGCGGCGGCCCACCCTGGGCAGGAGACTCCTCATCCCCTGGTGTCCTCCCTGACCTCCAGCTGTCACCTCTGCTCTGCAAACCTTCCCCCCACGACCACCAGAACTCTCCACTACCAGCTGAGAGCTCTGCTTCCCCAAACCCAGCTCGGTCCCCCTGGCTTGAGTGGAGCCGTCCCGCTGCCCTGGCACGCCCGCCGGGCTGCACCAGGCCCAGAAACCCACGCAGCCCGGCTCTGACCCGGACCCTTGGACCCTGCTCACTCCTCCACCGGGGTCGTCCCTATCCCTCTGTACAAGGGGGAGTCCCCTGGATTCTGAGCTGAGGCACAAGGGCTGTCAGTGCCCCCACGAAGGGTTTGGGCCCCAGCAGCCTCTGGGAGCCATGGCCAGGCAAGGCGCTGACCACGGGCTGTGCACCTACTGCCACCACGGGCCCACCGCACCCCACAGACAGGCCAGGGAATGGGTTCACCTCGGCATCCCCAGGCCAGCAGGACCCTGGGGCCCAGGGCCCAACAGACAGGAAGTCCTGCACAGGGGCCCCTGGCCCTGGAGGCCCCAGCCCTAGGCTGGGCCAGCTGGCTGACCCATACCCATCACTGCGAAGCCCTGGCCAACGGCTGCGGGCAGGCAGCTGACGGCCCGGCCAGGTCAGCTGTCTGTCCAGCCCAGAGCCAACAAAGGGCCCATTCTCTGGGCCGAGGGCGGGTGTGGGCACCAGGGAGGATGTCTGGGCCGTCCAGGCTGCATGCCAAGGCCGGCACGCGCCCTAGCCCCCGGAGGCAGGGGGCTGCCCAGCTTTGCCCCTACCGGGAAGGGCAAGTTCCCTGTCCTGCCCACCCCAAGACAGCAGCCCCCGTGTCTATCTGCAAAGTGGGGCTGCCCTGGCTGAGCGAGACTCCTGGTCTCCGGACGAGGATGAGGGTAGGAGTAGGACAGGCCCTTGGGTCGGGGGACAGGCAGAGAACGGGCAGCGGCCAGCAGGCCACCGTGGTGCTGGGACTTCACGGGCACCCCCTCCTGCTGTAGATGCAGCAGCCAAACCTGTTCCCAGCCCCCTGGAGGCAGGGTGGTCCAGGGAGGGGCTACAAGGGACGGGAGCCCCTGCCACCCCTTCCTTCCCGGACAGGGCTGAGGCCGCCCGATGGGCCCAGCTCCCAGACCCCTCCCCACCCCCTCACAGGCCACCACAGCATCCCCCCTTCTCTGACTGGGGGCAGGTTCCAGGCCCCTTCCTGGGTCCGTTCTCAGAAAGGCCAGGAGGAATTTGATACTGGAAAAGCAATTAGCAATTTCCTCTCGGCAGTAATTAGGTAATTAAAACGTGATTTGCAGGCCTGATGGTTGTAATTGGGCCAGATACACCTGGTAAGGTTGGGGCGTGGGGGCCCAGGAATCTCATCCTTCCTATTCTCAACCCTCAACAGGCAGACAGGAGAGCAGGGACCAACCAACGCAAGCAGTGGTCCTCCCTGACCCTCAGTTTCCCCACTTGGCCACAGACACCCCACTCACAGAGCTGTGAGAATTAAGAAACTCACGCCCGCTAAACGCGGAGAGGCCAACCTAATTGGGAGGTGCTTGGAGGTGGGCCCCCAAGGCTGAGCCCTGCCGGGGGAGGAGGTGACAGCTGTCCTGGGGAATCTGTCCCCCTGCTTCTGGAGGCTGCAGAAAGTTGAGCCGGGAGGCAGCAGCAATCGTACAGCCTTCCATCACACGGCAGTGACACGGCCAGGGTGCCGCCGCGGCTTGCAACTCAAGTGGCGCCAAGGCCGGCCACGGATGCCGCAGCAGGCAGCAGTGACCACCCGGCCAGATGTCCTTGTCTCAAACCCGAGACCCCCCTATCCACTCTACCCCACCTGCACCAGCAGTTGACGCACCTCCTCCACTTTCCCAAAACCACCACTGCCCTCCAGCTCCGTCCCCAGGCCTGACCTCTGCAGCCTCTGATGACCACTGCAGGGTCACCAGTGATGTGTCCACCACACCCAGAACACCCTTCCCGCGCACTGCACAGCTCCTTGGCCTGTTCCGGCCTCCGTACCCATCTCCTGGGCTGCCAGGGGGCTCCCACACCCCACTGCAGATAGGCCCTGGAGGGCAGAGCCCTGTCTGCCCAGGGGGCAGGGGTCCTGCACTTTGTGGGTGGTAACCTTGGGCCGTGTGAGGCCACCCCCACCAGGCTGGCCCTGAGCCTGGGCACTCGGGGGGCCGGGCACAGGAAGGCCACTGCCGGCCTGCACCCAAGGGCATCGTTCTTTCCGAAGGTGCCCCGGTGCTGACGCTGGGCCTAAGCCTGACCAGCCAGACCCTGCAGGGAGGTGGACCTGGGGCAAGACCCCTGTGGGCAGCCCCGCTGGCCGTCACTGCATGTGCCCTGGTGCAACACTGGCTCTGGGGTGAGGGCTGAGGTGGGTCGGACAGACCCACAGGGTGACCAACAGGTCCCTGTGCCCGCTGGCTCAGCCCGCCGCAGCCAGCCAGCCTCGAGAGCCAGAGACCACATCACGTCCCCCAGGACACGGCAACATCGCGGGGCACCGTGCGACGCCACCCGCAGGTTCCGGGGACCCCCGCCCTGGGTGGGCAGGGGAAGTGCACCCACGGGGCCCCATGGGCACAGCAGCTGAGACACGCAGGAAGCAGGCGGCTGAAGCCCCTCCACTCCCCACCGACGACTCCTCGGGCAGGGAGCGCCACAGGGACCCAAAAACCGTCCACGAGGTGGGCTGCGTGCTGACCGCTCACCCACCCACCGCCGGGTGCTGGAAACGGCAACACAGACAGAAACAACGTCACGTCCGCCCAGAAGGAGGGGACGTCGTCAAGAGTGTCTGGAGCACAGGACGCCCCCACGGCACAGGACTGACCGCACAGCACAGGTGAGTCTCGCAGGGTGCGGAGCGGAGGAAGACAGACGACATCCCGGGGGGCTCGGGCCACAGCCAGGCCCAGGGACGGATGGTCAGGCCTCGAGGGGACCCACGGGAAGGGCAGCGCCCGAGCAGGTGCCCGCCGTGCTCTCCTGTGACACCTCCCGGGCCGGGCGCTTTCCTGAGGGTGAGTAACCTTCAGAGTGGATGCTGGGAATCAATGCGTCCTCCAGACTCACGAGACGAGCCCCAAGGGGGTGCAGGCAGCAGGCCAGGGATGCGGCCCAGCCAGGCCCTGCCAACATCTCTCAAGAGGTCAGCGTCCCCAGAGCCACGGGGCCTCCCCCACCCACCCCCCGCACAGGCCTGGGCTTTGGGGAGCAGGGGTCTCCACCGATGCACCAAGCACGGGGTCGGCCCGGGATGGGGGCGCGCAGTAGGGACCCTGCGGACGGGCCGCCCTGACTGCCCTGATGCAGAGACCTACCCACAGCCACTCGACTTCCAGGGCCTCTGAGTTTCAGAATCCTGGGGTGGGGGTGGGGGGGCGTGTGTGTGAAGGGAGGGGCTGCCATCTTTCAGAGGCAGCTTCTAAGACCGAGATCTCTGGAGGGTAAGGGACGTTCCCCTCCCAGCAACCCAGGCCCAGAGCGCTGCACTCGCCAGGCACGCGGAGCACTGATGCCCGAGGGGCCGGAGACCAGGCCAGCCCAGGCCTGCTGTGGGGACAGAGCACTGAGACCGCAGCCCGTGGTTTCTCCTCCCTACGGGATCGCCGCACAGGCAGCAAGCAGTGTGAACCCACCGGTGGGCCCAGCCTGGGAGTCCAGCTGCGCTGCCCCGGGGCCCACCCCGAGGCCCGGTGCCCCACGGGCCCATGATGCACCCCCGCCGCTCAGGCTGGCCCACGATGCTTTCTTAAAACGTAGGGTAGCTGCCAACACTTAACGATCGAGAGATGTCACACAAAACACAGATTTTCAGGTTCTCTCGGAAAACCGGCTACTCGGGGGGACGGGGCCATGTTCCTGCCTGGTACGGCCACCAAGCGGCAGGGCCAGCTGTGTCCCCAGCGCAGTCCGGCCCTGCAGCAGTGGCAGGACAACTGCCCTCACCACGCCCATGCCGCCAGCTGTGGAGTCGCAGGGCAGGCACCCCTGGCAGGAGTCCACAGACTGTTCTCCAATCCCCCACTCCCCCGCGGGCACCCAAGGACCCGGAGGCCACCGGGCAGGGGAGGCGCAGGAGGGGACAGGCAGGGCGGAGGTCTGGGGGTGTCAGCACAGGAGGATGACGGCCTCTGTTGGGGTTGGAGGGGCAGGTGGCGGGCAGGGCCTCTGGGGAAGGGCAGCGGACTCAGGGGGCACCCCTGCCAGCCCTCAGCGGCTCAAGTTGGCAGCTCTTAAATTAATCAGCTACAATTTTACACAACACCGTTTGGAGATGGCCCAGAGCCAGCCACGTCCCTAGGGCTGCCCGGTCGCTTTTTAAAGCCCGGGAAAGACCGGACGTGGGGAGGATGGGGTGTGTCAGCGCAGCGGGCCTGTCCCCGGGTGCAGGCGAGCCCTCAGGCCCAGGCTCCCGCTCGGGGCAGACAAAGGACACGAGACAGGGAGCCAGGGCTCGCGGCTCACGTGGTGGGGCCATGCCCGGGCAGGAAGGGCCTGGATTTAAACCCCGGAGACAGAGCCGAGGGCCCAACCCGCCCCAGGCTCGGAGGAGACAGCCAGGCAGGCCAGCAGGGAGGGGGCACCGTGCCGGCTGGAGCGCCCCCTGCCCTGGCTCCGGCCCCTGGACCACGGCCGCACCCACCCACGGGCTGGGTCAGGATGACACGAGAGGGACGAGGCAGGGGCGGGAATTCCGCTGCCGAAGGCCAGGCCCGGCCGGGGAGACGTGGACGCCAGCAGGGAGCAGCGCCCTTCAAGCGGGCCAAGGCCAGAGGCCTTGCCTGGGGACCTCAGGAGGTCCAGGAACCAGTGGGCCGAGGGGAAGGGAGCCCAGGCCTACGGGCAGAGAGGGGACGCCCGTCCCCCAGGCCCTCACACCGCTCCAGGCCCCGGCGCGGGACAGGGAGGCCCAGAGAGAAGAGGACTGGGCCACCCACGAGACCTGGTGCCCGGGCCGCAGGCCGTCCCCCGCCCCACGGGGCAGGGGAGCGCAGGGAGGAGGGGTGCGGCGGGCCGGTCTGCGGGCGAGGGGGCAGAGCCTCAAGCCAGCGCCGCCCCTGGGCGCGGCCGACCCCACACACCCGAAAAGGGCGCCGTCCACTCACGCGGCGTGTGGTGCCCAGCTGGATGCACCAGGGTGGATGGTGCCCTGGTAGGCAGGTGCGGGGGAGGGGCAGAGGGGCGAGGGGACCGCAGCTGTGGCTTCCTCACTCCCGAAGCGGCCTCTTCTCACAGGAAGGCCCAGGCCACCCCCGTGGTCCACTCTCGGGGCCTCAGTTTCCCCTCGGTGGGACTGGGGCAGGGAGCGAGACCGGCAGGCAGCAGAGGGAGGCTGCGCTGGACTCACGCCTTCCCCCAGCCTCACAGGGTGGCTGGCTACCGTGGGACAAGAGGGTGCCTGGCCAGCTGCCCGCCAGCCCACCAGCCATCAAGAGGGCCCCTCCCAGCCCCTGGAGTCCGGCCTGCGGCTAGGTGACAGGCTCCAGGGCCCGGCAGGAAGGTCTCCGAGTGTTTCACCTGCAGCCAAACCCCACGGGGGCCCTTGCCGCAGTGGGGCAGGCCCCGCCAGGCACAGCCCGCCAGCGCGCACCCACGGGGGTCCACGGTGCCTCTCCTCTGCTCCCCCAGCCCTGGGGCGGCAGCAGCGAGCTGTGAGCTGGGTAAGGCCCTACCCCTAGGAAGGGAGAGTGCCCTTCACCCAGGGCGCAGGCAGGATCCGACACCAGGCCCAGGACGGGGGGCACAGGGGCTGGCCCGGAGGGTGGCAGGGGCCCGAGCTGGGCTGCCACCACCCCAGCGGCCCCCAAGTCCTGTGAGCAGAGCTCCGCAGCACCCGGCCCGGGGGGCCCTCGGTCAGCACGGCCCCCGCTGCCCGCAGCCCTTGCTTCAGGCTTATTTCACAGATGGGAAAGCTGAGGCTGGGGGCCCTTCCCAGAGGCCATAGAGCCACAGCCGGCGGTGGGACGTGATTCCCAGGGCACCCAGCACGGCAGGGACAGGAGACACCCCACCCGGCACGCTCTGGGAGCAGGCAAGGCTCTGGCTGGCCCCAGGCCCAGGCCCCGCCCCTGCGCTGCTCCTTGGGGCCCCAGGAGCTTCCCCCGCAGTGGGGCGCCCGCCCCTGGCCTGGCCCCTAACCACCCACCAGGTCGCAGCTGAGCCATGGGGGCTGCTGCCCCAGGAAGCCCGCCGCTGCCCAGCCCAGCACCTGCCGGCGGGGACAGAGACCTGGAAGCACGGGACTGGCCCCATCCCAGGGGCCCACGGAGGGGCCCAGGAGCTGGCCTCCACTCCAGAGCGCCCCAGCACTGGCGCTCCAACGGGGGCGGGGTGCCCCCTTGCCCTGCCCTCGGTCTTGCCGTCTCCCTGCAGGATGGGGCCTCCCTCCAGGGCAGAGTGCTGCCTCAGCAGACACCGGATCCGGGAGGGGAGGGGAGGGGGGCCCCACAGGCCGGCCCCGCCCCCGCCGCCCACACCCGTGGGGAGCAAGGCCAGCAGCTCCGGCGTCACCAGGCCCTGACGCCCAGGCAGGGCCTTGGGCCGGACGCGGAAGCAGCCCACAGGGAGCGCGAAGGGACGGAGGCGGGCGCTCAGGCCCGGACCCGTGAGCCCCTGGAGGTCACCGGGCCCGGCACGGGGGAGTCCCCGCCCCCCGTCCACCGGCACACAGAGCGAGGCAGCTCGCGCTCTGCCTGCCCAGGCTGACCTTGCGGATGCGGCCACTGCGCGTGCCCACGAACACCACGGTGCGGCCCCGGTAGTCGTAGGCGGCCACAGCAGTCAGACCGTCGTCCTTGTCCACGAACAGGGGTGTCCCCTCGATGGTGACCGTGCCGCCCAGCGGCTGGTTGAAGTCCTGCCCGCAGAAGTCGTCGTCGATCTGGAGGGGCTGCGGGAGCGGGGGAGGGTCGGGGGTGAGGCCAGGCGCCTTGGGCCCTGGGGGGCGGCGCAGCCAGCACCGGCCTGCTCCCCTCACCAGGCTGGGGCGGGGGCTCAGGGGCCGCTCTCCAAGGCCTGCACGGGCCACACGTGGGGCAGCGGCCTGGGGGGAGGGCAGGGGTCAGGGATTCCTGGACCCACTTGACAGATGGGGAAACTGAGGCCCTGGAAGCCGCTTGAGGCCCAGGAGCAGGCGCCGGGGGTGGACACCTCTCACACACACCAGGCACAGGCCCTGCATCCACCGCTGAGCGGGGAGCAGGCAAGAGGCAGCCTTGGGTGTGGGCAGGGAGGGGCCAGGCCTGCTGCACAGTGAGGCCGCACAGCGGGTGGCCAGGGACTGGTGGGGCACTGGGATGGCTTATTCAAGACAAGACACAGCATTACACCTAAAAGGCAAAGGGAGGGGCTGGCTGAGAGGAGATGGCTACGTTCAGAGAGGAAACAATCGATAGCGTGAGGTTCCGGAGAAGGGCCTGGGGGGGCAGGGCAGACGCCGGGCGCTGGGGGCGCGAGTCTGGGCGGCTCCCCTGCAGCAGGCTGGGGGTCTGAGGTTTGCAGTGCACGAGGTCACCAACGCAGAAGGAGCACAGGAGGCGGGGTCAGGACTGGACAAGGGGAAGAGGGGCCAGGGGAGATGCGGGGGGCCAGTGGGGACCATGCCCAGGCAGGGGGGACCAGCCGTGGCACAGGGCGCGCAGAGCACACAGCGATCTCGGCAAGCGCTGGCCCTCTGAGCCTCGGCCTCTCCACCTATACAATGGAGATCAAACACCTTCCTCGAGAGGCCGAGGGGAGGATGGGCGATGCATCAGCCTTGTGCACCCGAGGCCGAGGTCTGGAGGGCAGCCCTGCTGCGATGGGGCCCCGCCACACACAGCAACAGACGTGAGAAAGAAGGGCCAACCCACACTGCTCTGAAGACAAACCAGCACGGAAATGGGAAAACTGAGGCCAGGGAGGCGCCGGGCTTTCCCTAGGCCACCAGCACGTGCCGGGCAGCAGCATCAGAGGGTCTAAGGCCTGGCACTGGAGGTCCTCTACCCAGGGACCCTGAACAAGTCCCTTACCCCCTCTGAGCCTGGGACCTTACTCCGAGAAACAATGGGTCCTACTGCTTGCAGTAGGTGTGCAAGAGACACTCCTCAGAGAGCAGCTGGCCCCTAGAGGACCCCGTCAGGGCCTAGAGATGGGACTGCCGGCTACTGAGCGCCCAGCCCCCGGGCATTCAGGCCGCTCCCAGGTCAGGTGCATGGCCAGGCGCCCAGGGCAAGAGTCAGAAGAGCCTATCAACAAGACCCAGAGGGAGGACGGTGTCTGGTGTCCACCTGACCCTGGGGTGGCCCCAGCTCGCCCCTTACTGGCCGTGTACCCTGGGCACAAGTCACCGCCGCCCCGGACAACCTTGTCTCTGAAATGGAGACAAGACGGCGCCCGCAGAAGCACCCACAACAGCACCAGGCGCGTGGTCAGAGGGGCTCCGTCCAATGGCCGCGGGGGCTCGTGGACTCGTGCACACGGTCACGTCACCCATCTTCTAATGGGCAGGACAGCCACAGCCCAGGTGCAGCCCTGACCCTGGGAGACGGGCCAACAGCGGCCCCCAGCGCAGGGTGAGCGCCACGCGACGAGCGGTCGGCGCCTCGCTCCGGGACAGCGGGACGCTCACCGAGTTGATGCAGCCCAGCTCTTTGTTGAGCAGCCAGGGCAGCGAGAGCTTGCCCTCGCCGCGGTAGCAGGACTGGATGCGCTCCTTGATCCTCTCCTTGATGGCCCTGAGGGTGAACAGGCACAGCACCGACTCCCGGGGCGGCTTCACGCGGTTCTTCTGGCCCTGGGCAAACACGGTGAACAGCACATCCTCGTCCTCGGCCAGGCCCAGCTGGCGGGCCAGGGCGCGGCCCGGCCGGCTCAGGTAGGCGTCCTGCACCAGGCGGTACTCCACGCCCGCCTGCTCGCAGCCGATGGGGAACTCGACGTAGGAGTAGAACTTGGGGTCGTCCGCGCACAGCCGCACGAGCTTGGACGTGAAGAACTGCTCGCCGGCGGCGTCGGGCGAGGTCAGCTGCGTGTCCAGCTGCAGCGTGAGGTAATAGACGAAGTGCTCGCTGCGGAAGCTGTACACGTAGTAGATGTCGAAGGCCGGGAACTTGGACAGCGTGTCCGAGGGGATCTTCAGCTGCGAGGACACGAACTCGTCCTGGTACACGAAACCGAACATCTCGGCGTCCTCCTCGTCGGCCATGAGCCGGCGGCTGGACAGCGTGGGGAAGTATTCGGACTTGCCGTCGATGGGCGTGCCCACGAAGAGCTTGGCCTGCGCCTGGCCGGGAGGCCCGGCGATCAGCACGCCCGCCATGCTGCCCGCCTCGCGCACGCCCGACAGGTAGTGCTCCTTGCGGTGGTGCGGCTCGCCCAGCTTGAAGAGGTCGTCCAGCCGCAGGAACTGGCAGATGCCCTGCGAGGCGCTGCCACAGGCCAGCAGGCGGTTGGCGGCCTGGTCCAGCAGCAGCAGCTTATTGACGTTGTCGGTGCTGCCCAAGCCGTGCGGGCAGGACTGCACGCTGGGCGGAGGGTAGCACTTCTCGTTGTCTTCCACGGGGCCCGTCACGTGCGCCCGCAGCAGCGTCAGGTTCCCCGACAGCTTGTAGATGCGGTTCACGGCGCCCACGTACACCTCGCCCGTCTGCTCGTGGACCACCAGGTGGGTGAGGGCCCAGTCACTGGCCGTGAAGGTGCGGAAAGGGGGCTGTGGACCCCCGCCAGCCCGGGGCGCGGCCCCCAGCAGCAGCAGCAGGAGCAGCGGCGGCGGCAGCGCCCGTGGGCTCAGACGTGGCAGCAGCATGACGGGCTGCGGCCTCGGCCTGCGGCGCTCAGGTCCGGCAGGGACGCACATCACGGGGCCGGGAGCCTCAGCCCTGCGGGAAGAACGGGGGACAAAGTGTGTCAGCGCTGGCAGCCCTCACGTGCCCACACGCACACGTGCCGTCACCGAGCTCCACGTGCCCGTCCTCCCCTGGGACGTCCCACTTCTGGGGCGTGACCTAACCCTCCAGGAAAAGCCCGAGGCGCAGGAAGCACACCTCCCCGCCTGGAACCCTGCAAGCAGCTAAACCAAGCGTAGGAGCTGCGGGCAGCACGGGCCACACGCGCTCCATCGCGGCCTGGGCCACCGTGGCCGGATGGAGAAGAAAAATGAACGCGGAACGAGAAGGCGGGTGACGAGGGTTCAGGGTCCAGATCGGGAGCCCCACCGACGCCCAAACCTGGGGGCCACCAGCCCCTGACTCGAGCCTCCCCACGCCTTAGGGAGCAAGACCCCCAGCTCCAAGCTCCCAAGGTGGGTGACCACCTCTCTGCCCGAGGCCCTGGGCAGTCCCACTCTCAGCTAGACGAGGACGCTCGGGCGGGGCCGCCAGAAGGGGAGCCAGTCACACTGACCCCAGGGCCGCTCCCTGCTGACCCTGGCCCAGCCCCCAGCCCCGCACCTCCCACCCAGCATCCCCCCCCCCCGCCCACTGGTGCCCCCGCCCCGGGCATGAGGCCCCCGAATCCTGCCCTGGCCCTACTTTCTCTCGGGAAGTCTCAGCTCCCCGCAGCCTGGGAGTTGGCAGTCGGGCGCCAGGTTAAACCTAGACCCTGTTGCTCCGCAGCCACGTGGCCCCGGCGGGGGTCACTCCTCTGGGCCAGCCTCGGTCTCCCGGCCCGCGTGCCACGGTAGCGACAACGGCTCTCTCGGGAGCCCTCTCAGGGCCAGCAGGGGTCCCGCCCTGGCTCTGCTGTTCACACCCCCAGACGCGCTTGCTGGGGCCTCACCCCCAGCACACTCCTGGATGGAAACCGACCACAGCGACGCCAGGTTCCCACTGCAGGCAGGCACTGGCGCGTGCAGCACACACTCTGCCGCCAGACAACGCCTCTTGCTTTACAGGTGGGGAAGCCGAGGCCCAAAGGATAGGTGCCTTCTGCCAAGTCCAGGCTGGGAACTGGCCCCAGAGCCTGTGGGCCTCTGGCCCCCACGTCTGCCCCTGCAGCACAGGGCTCCTCTGGCCTCCTGCCCCTCTCTCGGGGTGCTCTTCCCTCCCTGCCCACAGCCCCCGACCTGCTGGCTGAAGGCAGCAGCCGCTCCCTCTCAGTCACCCAGTTTGATTTGTGGCATGGCGCCTGCTAACGGTTTGGTCACGTATCGTTCCCCAATGCTCTCCCCACCAGAGTGGCAGCTCCACGAGAGCAGGGCCTGGCTCTGCGGTTGCCCACTGAACCCCAGAGGCCGGCCCAGGACCCAGCACTTGTGAATGAAAGAGTGAACGACTGGGTCCTGCAGAGCAGGACCTGCTCCCTCCCCGTGTCCTCACTCCCCACTCCCCGGCTGCCACTGAAAACCTACACCTCTGCTCAGGTGGTGGGGAGGGGGGATGCTGAGGCTTGGGAAATGCGGGCCTTTGGCCAGGATCCCACAGTAAGGGGACAGGGCTGTGCTGCCTGCAGGGGCCCCCCCAGAGGGAGACCCCCTTCCTGCAGATCTCCGCCCAGACACCCCAGGAACTATGGCCGCCGGGGGGGGGGGGACCTCGCAGGCGGCCCCTGCCCCCAGCTCAGGAGCCCAGGGCAGACCTGGTGGCGGTGGGGCCTGGGTTGACAGCCTGGGAACTCCACAGAAAACATGAATCACTCACCGTTTATCAGTTCAGAGGCCTGCAATTACCAGGGGCTGGGCTCTCCCCTCCTCGGGGATGATCACACGCGTTTACCCAGCCCGCCGTTTTATATTAACCGGGAGGAACCCCGCTGAGGAAGCACCATCCGAACTCCAGCCTCGCCGGGGGCGCTGCCCCTCCCCCAACAGAGCTGCCCGAAAGGGGCAGGCACAGGCTCGGGGCTGCAGCCAGGCACGGGGCGAGTCCTCCTGGCCACCACCTCACAGGGGCCACTGAAGACTCTGGGTGACTGCCCCCACCTGAGAGGGACGGCCCGCAGCTCAGATACACCCAAGGTCACCCAGCTAGTTCTCAGCGCTCCTACAGGGACCTGGACTCCCACAGGCCTCTGGTCTGCCCAGGAGAAAATGCATTCACTCCATGCTGGGCTGGGGGAGGGGAGCAGCAACAGATGCACGCTCCGGGCTGGGGCGGGGGGGGG
>NW_006792080.1:609207-610953 GCF_000442215.2 Lipotes vexillifer | reverse complement strand
GGGGGGGGGGGGGGGGGGGGGGGGGGGGGGGCGGTGGGAAGCAGCAGCAGCGCTGGGGTCTGGGGAGCCCCTTCCACCTGCCCCAGAAGGACCAGGCCCCAGAGCTGGCGGGGGAGGGGCATCCTGGGCACAGAGGAGCCAGAGCAAAGGCCGGGGGTGGAACCCACTGGACCACGCGCAGGGTAGTGAGAGTGACCGCAGTGCCCGGCACAGGAAGCGGGCTGGGCCTGGCCAGTGAGGACCAGACGGGGAAGGAGAAGCGGCCTGGTGCTGGGTGTGCCGACCGGAGGTGCGCAGGGCAGAGAAAGGCCAGACGGGCCGGCACAGTGGCCTCCACTCCTGCACAGGACAGGCTCAGCTGCCCAGCAGAGCGTGGAGCGAGCATCATCCCCTGCTCTCTCCCGGGCCCAGCGGCCACCACCACTCCTCGCCCTGAGAAACAAAGGCCCTCAGAGGCCTCTTCACGGAGGGGCGGCCCCAATCTTGCGCCCCCCCCGTGCCCCCCGCCCCACCAGGTCTGGATTCTTCTGGGGCACGGACAGGTTGAGGTGTGGGGGACGGAAAAGACACGGCCCTCCTACCCAAAGGTGCCTCGTCAGCAACTGGGACCAAGAGCTGCCCCATCACCCCACCTCCCCCAACAGAGGCCCCGGAAGGTGGTCCCCAGCCGCCCGCTCCCCCTCCAGGCCTGTCCTATGGGACCAGCATCCACAGGACCAGGATCCAGGGCCACTGGAGTCCTGCTTCTCAGAAAAAGCGCCTGCCCTCGGGCTTCCCTGAGGGACGTCTCCTCCTGACGCCATACTCTAGACACTGGGACCTCGAGGGGTGCGGGGGAGCTTAAAACACACAAGCCACAGCCAGGAGCCAGCAAAGGGCTGTCTGCTTTGTCCAGAGCCCTCATCCGCTCCCATCCCCAAGCACACACCTCAGCCACACCGGGGCGGGCCAGGCCTCAGCAGAGCTGTCTCCCCTGCCTGAAATGCCCTTCTGGGGCCTCCAGGGCCCCCTCCCAGGCCCACTTGCTGCCCGGCCCTGAAGGGAATCACTGGCTTCCAAGTCCGCCTCTGGCACAGGACCGGGCATGCTCTGGGCTGCCTGGCGCAGCACCTGGTCTCTCCTGCACACCCCAAACCAGAGGGCGCCAGGGGACCTGCCTGGGGTGAGCTCCCGAGGGCCCAGGGCCTCCAGAGGGCCGGAGGAGCAAAGGCTGAGCCCACCCCCGCGCAGACCCAGAAAACCGGCCTCAGCTCGGAAGGAGGCGGAGCAGCGCGGAGGGCCGCGCTACCGGAGCCCAGGCTCACGGGCAGAGAGGCTCGGTCCACGTCCCCCAACACACACCCCTCTTTCTTTCAAGGGGCGTGGCCCCAGCACCCCACAGATGAGACAGGGGCAGCTCCCGGCTCTAGGCAGCCACCGGAGCCCCTCTGGCCCTCTCGCCCCCTTCCCGGGATCCCCTAGGGTCTCGGAACGGGCGGGGGTACCCGGAGCCGCAATCCCCACCCCGAGGCCGCTCGATCGCGCCCCGTCGCCGCCAGCCCCGCCGCCCACCAGGCCCGGGGCTGCGCAGCAGCCCTCGGAGCGGCCGCGGGAAGCGGCTGACCCTGGAGAGGCCCCGCGCGGGGCGGCGAGGAGGCCGGGCGCGCGGCTGGCGCACCGCCCCTCCCAGCCGGCGCGGGCCTGCGGGCCTGGGCGGACCGGCGCCCACTCCGGCCGCGCGGGCCTGCCGGCGCCGGAGATCCAGCG
>NW_006792080.1:597103-608357 GCF_000442215.2 Lipotes vexillifer | reverse complement strand
GCTGGGGACGGGGACGGGCGGCGGGGCAACGAGCGGGTCCGGGGGGCGCGGGTCCGAGCTCGCCTGGGCGGCTGAGCAGACGCGATCCCCGTGGCCGCGCTCCCGCAGCGGTCCGCGCGCCCCAGAGCCGCCCGAAGGTGAGGCCACGGGGGCGCCTGGCCGAGGGGAGGCGAGGCGGCCGGAGCCATAGAAACAACCAAAGGGCCAGGGGCCCGTGCGGGAGGACGAGCTGGGGCGCAGCGAGGGCCGCGGGGGTGTCCACGAGCCGGGAGGTGACCCCTAAGGAGAGGGACCCCCGCAGGCCCGGGTGGGCCCCCGCCCCTCCCCGCCTCACGCAGCCGCGTCCCGGTTTCTGAGCTGGTCGTTCTCCATTTTCTGTGGGTGCGGCGTGGCTGGCTTGTCGGGACGTCGCGCTCGTCGCCCGCTGTGCTCATCTGGGGACGTGGGGACGCGGCCGAGTGGCCGACGACGGGCAGTTCGCTCTGCTCTGCGGCGTCCCCCGAAGGTGCGCGGATCCCAGCGTGGCTGGTTAAGCGCAGCAGTCCCACCGGTTCTCAGAGCCTCCGCCGGGCCCCCGCACCCGCCAGCTGCAGCCCCAGGAGTCTCTCTGAAGACGTCCCAGGTTACACCGCTTCCCGCACCCCTGCTCCTCACCTGTGGTCCGCTCCCCAGAGGAGACCTGATTCGTCAGCGCTCAGCACCACGCAGCACTGTCCATCCAGGTGGGCCCCGTAAAGGCACTCCAGACAGTGGAGCAGATTGTCTCCGTGACCCTGGGCCGGGGAAGGAGTTCCTCAACCCCAGATCAAAACTATATAAAGGAGAATACGGGTCAATTTGACGACCTTAATATTGGTTATTTTTGTTCATTAAAAGTTAGGAAAGGAAATATCAAGATAAGCCAGGACTCAGGAAAACACATCTGCAACACACGTACACTTGACAAAAGCTGCGTATCCAGGATTTAGGAGAAATTCCCAAGAATCGACAAGGAAAGCCCACAGTCCAACAGGGACACAGGCCTGAGACCCCAGCACCGCAGTTTGTTGGAGCAAAGACGGCGAATTGTTGCTCCTAAAAGCCTTGCACAGTGGGTCCCTGCCCCTGAGGAGGCCGGCCAGGTGCAGCTGGAGGGGGAACCAGAGCGGGGGCTCATGGGGGGTGGGAACTGCAGCTCAGGCGCCCCCCCATCCCACCTCACAAGGAGGGAAATGAGTCAGCGGGCGCTGGGCTCTTCCTCCTTGGGTTTCCTGTGTGGGTTTCGCTTCTGTCACCCTTCAGGAGGGCAGGCAGTGTGTGGCGAGGTGGGGAAAACAATTCCTAGAACCAGAAACAGCTATGGGGGGGCGGGGGAGGAGGGCCTTTCCGAACCTCTAGTGTTCCTGCCTCTGGAGCCATGCCAGGGCCGTTTCTGCGTTTCTGTGACTCAGAGCTCTGTGCAGAAGTGGACTTGGGGGGCCTCTCCCCTTCCCGAGGCAGAACCCCACCGCTGATGGGGTAGCAGAGAGGGCCGGACACCTCAGCCCCTTGGGGGTGGCCACTGATTCCCAGCCACCGGGCCCAAAGCCAGGGTGGCCCTGACTCCTGCCTGGCCTTCACCCCCACCTGTCACCTCCTGCCCCGAAGATGCGCCAGCTCCCGCCCGCCCGCCCCTCCCCATGCAGCTTTCCACGCAGACGGATGGACAGGGATGCGGCTGGAGGAGGGTCCGAGAGGAGGGAGGACGCAGGGTGGGACCCTCCCTGGGCAGACCCTCCAGGGGCTTGCTTCACACACGGAGCCCGCCACCCTGCACCCACGGCGTGTGCACGCACGGACACATGCACATGTGCGAATGCACACCCGGGGCTGGCGCTGAGCGTGCAACGCCCTGGGTCCCCGTGGCCTACCCTCTCCCACCCTGTGCGGTGGGTGCCGCCAGCCTCAGCCCCCTGGCAGCTGCTGTGCACACGGGGCGGCCGCAGTCACAGCCGCATTCTGGGAAGCCCATGCTGGCCGCTGGGTGGAGACAGGAGCGGGGGTCTGTCGGGGGCCGGCGTCGCAGTGAGGCCGACGGAGGGATGTGCACAGAGCGGTCCCCTAGAGCAGGATGGGGCTCAGCCCGGAGGCGCATCCCCACCCACCCCGCCCTCCCCAGCGGATGCTGTGGTCCAGGAGACAAGCCTCACCTGGGCCCGAGCTCCCAGGGCCGCTCAGGTGAGCAGCAGGGAAGCGTGGTCATGGTGCTGCCTCCCCGTCTGTGGGCTCTGCAGGCGCGCCCCACCCCCCCCCACCCCAGCCTCGGTCCCCCTGGCCTTTGTAGCTCCAGGTGCTTCTTTCCAATAGGTCCAGGATATTCCCAGAATGGACCCTCATGAAGTGGGCTGGATCACAGGGCCCCCCTGAACCACTCACCTTGGCTGGGGGTAGAACCTGACAGGGGGCTGGCTGGCACAGGGAGCTCTCCAGAGCTGGGGGTGGTCCCCCAGAGAAAGTCCAGGTGCAGGTGTTAAAACAAGTAGGCCCAAAGCAGGACAGGCAGGGCACCCAGGACCCCGTGGTGCCAGCGGACCACCGCCTGCTTACCTTCTCCCCCAGGTGCCCAGCCTTCTTGCTCCAAAGATGCTTTCACGCCTCAGGCCTGTGCCCATGCTGTGCCCTTGACCAGGAGTGTCCCCACTGCAACCTTTCATCTCTCAAGGCCCAAGTTCCCTCCCCCACTCCTCCAGGCAGCCTCCCTGACTACAGCTCCCTCCCCACCCGTGAGCCCTCTTTGGGCTTTCTGCCCCACTCAGTACCAGCGGTGACCAGCCTGGGCTGAGAGTCCCAACCCTGGGGACGAAGCCAGGTCACCATCAACACTACGCTGTATAGAAGACAGTAGCAAAGCTCCTGCCCACCGCTACATGGAGCCCTGGAGGCCTCAGCATCACCTTGTCCTGGGGCTGCAAACTGAGATGACTTCAGGGGCCAAGCAGGTGAGGGATGTAAACAGTGAGACAGGCTGGACCGAGGGGCTGGCTGGAGGGCACCTGCCCCGCGGATAGTAGCGTGGACGTGCTATCAGGCAGGGTAGAGGGAACAAGATGCACCAGCGGGAAGAGCCCGGCCAGGGGTCTGTAGTTGGTGCAGCGCACGCCTCGCCCAGGAGGTCCAGAGCGGGCGCTTGTTGCCTTGGGGCTCACAGTCAGGTCACAGATGATGTTCCCAAGGACGGATGCCCTCTGCAGGGCCGTGGCCTCTGGAAAAGCCACCCCTCCACCCTCTGCGGGACACAGTGGCCCTTGCAACCCGCAGCCCCAGGAGTGAGAACCTGGGGACGGGGAAGCACCCCAGGCCTCCTCACTCTGCAAAACACCGTGGGCTGAAGCGGGAGGCTGGACTCCCACCCAAAGTAATGGGCAGCCCCCAGTCTGCCCATCCACACGGGGTCAGAGGAGGCCAGCTGCGAACCCCAGGTGGAGATGCAGCTGAGGAGCTCAGCACACGGCCCCCAAATGTGCGGGACCCCATCCAGAGTCACCGTCAGAGCAAGCACCATGGAGCCTGCCTGGGGGCGCAGGACCGACAGATGCCAACACACAGGTGACACAGAGGGAATGGCTGGCAGGAGCCCTCCCCCCAGGAAGCAACGGGGGAGAGGGTCGGAGAACCGGGGCTGCGCTGAAGCCGCCGCCACTCCTGCCGTCGGAGGTCTCAGCACAGAAGACGGCGCACCTGGGACAGCTGCGACGTGGGCGCAGACGTGCAGACAGGGGAACAGGGAAAGGCTGCGCTTGGGACTGGGCCCCTCTCCTGCGGAGCGGAGCCTACAGCCCACAGCTACCGCTGAGCATCAGACACGCGCTGACTTACGTGCCACCCTGCACGCGCTCCAGCCGCGGGAGCCAGCAAACAACACAGATGAGAGGGCAGAGTCAACCCCAACGCTTCACAATCCACCCTTTTGGGATATCTCTGCAACGACAGACTGGTGGTGCTGAACAGATTCGTGGCTTGGGGGGCGGGGAAGGCTGGTTCTGTATCTCCTTCGCGGTGACCGTTCCAGGAGTCCACTTGTGATGAGGGACCTGGTGTGGACACCGGCGTCCTGGTTTCCACGTTGTACGACAGCCTCCTGAGATGTGAATGCTGGAGGCCAGGAGAGGGTATGGGGCCTGCGCACTATCTTCCCAGCTTCCCGTGAAGCTACTGTTACTGCAGATGATGATGATTTCACAATCAGAAGGTAAGAGGGTACCCCTGCTGTTGCTCTGACCCAGGCCCAGCTCTGCTGCCGCCACCACCTCCGGAAGCAGAGCTGGCCCCGTGGACGAGCAGGTTAGACGGCAGATGTCCCACCGGCAGAGACCCCGCAGGTGTCCTGGGCCTGCCCTGCCGCCCTGCCCCCACCCCCCGGCCGCCCTCGTCTCCTGGTCTCCAGGCTCAGAGCTCATGTCACCTCCTCAGGGACACTACCTGCTCCCTGTAGGCTGGCCCCACCCACTCAGAGTCGACAGCACCAACGCCCTGGTATTTCCATCATGGGGTGGGGCGGGGAGATCCCAGGAAGCCAGGGCCTCATCTCAGGGTGGGGACACGAGGTACCAGTCCGCGTATTCACTCTCTGCCGCACGACAGATGGCCCTGAATCCAGTAGCTTCAAACAGCACCGTGCACCGCCTCTGAGGGTCTCTGCGGGGACGTGGGGATGCAGCGGGGCAGGCCCGGCCCTCCACTCGGCTGGACAGAGCCTCCCCAGCATTCAGGCCCAGATGCGCCTCCTGCCCCGTGCCCCCTCGGTGGCTGCCTGCCCCGTGGGCACAGTCAGCCTCAGGGTGAGCACAGCAGTGGAGAGGCAAGTTGGAATTTCTGGGGAGGCTTTGGAACCACCCACAGTCCCCTCGGTGTCACCCCTTCTGGGAAAACCCTCCCCTGGAGAACGTCCCTGTGCCACGAGGGCTCCATCTAGAAGAGCACAGGCTTCGGGGGCAGAAACACGGGGTCCCAGCCCCCTCCCCGGGCTCCGCTCCCATCACGTGCCCACCCCTCGGTGCGTTTTCTGTATCTCCGGTCACGGGGCAGATGGCATCGCCCCCAGGGTCGCTGTGAGATCCACAGAAACACGGGGCAGGGAGCTCTCCCGACAGCTCTTCCTTCCCCAGCCCAACCCGCCGGCCAGGGAGGGGCTGTGACCGTCCCTTTGCACAGCAAGGAACCCAGGCACAGGAACCCGTGCCCAGGGCACACGCTGAGCCTGCTGGGCACCCCCTTCCTGCACTGCCCCGCCTTGTCGCAGATGGAAGGAAGCTCTGTGATTTCCCTAATCTACCACGAGCTCTGCATGTGATGCTGCTCCTCTGTGGCCACGAGGTCATCTGCTGACCTTGCCCGTGGCCCCGGGGCAGCCCCTCCTCTCCAGGGAAGCCTTCCTGAAGCACCAGCCCACAGCCTGGCCAGCAGCAGCCCTGGGCTCTGGACCGCAGCGTGGACATCGCCATCTGTTTCTGGGCCTGGGTCTCCTCCATAGAGAGCCGTCACAGGGTCCCTGGCAGGGACCAGAACCAGCCCGTATCTTCTGTGTCCTTGGCGGGGAGGGCAACAGTCAGCCATGCTGCCTCCCCATCCTGGGCACAGGCCTTGCAAGGAGCAGGGGGCAGCAGAAAGGGGCCGGTCAGGGGCTGGGCCCTGAACGAATAAGCTGGCTCACTGGAAACCCCCTCCAGGGCCGGCAGGGCTGTTTTGGGACAAACACCAGAGGTGACATTCAAGATGCTTAACAGCCGGAGTGGACACCAGACATAGACAAAGGACAGGACAAGCCTTGATGAAAACCTAGCTTTGCTTCATCCAGCAACACATTCGCTGACTTGCTTCTCTGAAAGGGTCCAAGGAGGTCTCGGCTTCAGGCATGGGTGGATCCACAGGCCCAAACATGTCACCGGGCATCTCTCTCTCAGCTCTGCCTGCCTCTGCATTCTCAGGTGTGCTCTCCCTACCTGTTGGCCAGGACAACCGTGGCAGCTCACTGGATCTACTGGAGTCGTGTGACTGAAGCCCCCTCCCCCTTGCTCAGTGTAATGTCAGGGTCAGGAGGGGGCAACCCCTCTGGTGGGACAGCTGCTCCAGACTCCTTTACCTTCCAAGAGGGCTGGCCTTTTGGGGTTTTTTAACAATTGAAACAGGCCTTTTAATTATTAAAATATTATGCTCATGGCAAAAAGAAAAATCCAAGTGGTGCACGAAAGGACCCCCTAGTGAAGAGGTATGTCCCCCCGCTGGGCCCCGAGGTCACCTCCTGGGAGTGAAAATTGTCCCGTGTCCTGCGTCCTGGCAGCAACACGCACGAGGATATTCTTGCCTCTCTGTCTGCTGAAAGGCGCACCTGTACACCTGCTCCGAACCACCTTTGCACGTCTTCTTTTCTCACTAACAGGCTTTGGAGGCCATCCCACAAGAGCCGCCTCGGGACCCCTCCCTCTCCCTCTCGGAGGTCACATAAGTGGAAGCACCCAGTTCCGAGGCAGACACGCCAGGTGCCCCGCGAGTCGCTCTGCTGCGTGACTCTGAAAGGACAGCAGAGGTGGAGGATACTGCTGGACTCCCGTACGTCTCCAAGAGGCTCCGCCGCTGGCCCTGCTGAGGGAGGGGAGCCCGCCTGGCCACAGCCTGACGGCAGCCTTGTGGGACACTGAGCGGGGGACCTGCTGGGCTGCACCCAGGCCCTGGCCACAGAGACGTGGCTGCGAGCTGCCAGGGTCAGGTGGGAAGTCCTCCCCGCCCGGCTTCTCTTGCTGACAAGATGCCTAAGGCGCATCCAGGCAGTTCCGGGAGCGCCGGTTTGCGCTTCTCTGTTGCCAGCAGCGCTTCGTGGAAAAACGGACCTCAGTGCACCCATCGCTGGCCCTGGACATCTGGGCGGTTCCAACGCCGAGGCTGCCGCCGTGCCAACAACCCTACATGGCCCTCAAGGCGACACACGCACTCATCTCGGGGTGTCGACCCAGCAGAAGCACCCACAGCTGCGCTGTCTGGCCTCCACCTCCAGCCATCGCATGGGTATTTCTCTGCAATTCCCTGATGAATCAAGGCTGTGGGGCACTTTTTCATGTCTCCTGGGCTCCCCAAGAGCCCTGTGTCAGCTCGAGGGCGGTTTGTTGTCTGCCCACAACCCCCAAGCTGGACCTAAAGGGAAGGAGAAACTCTTTGTAAGGCAGGAGTCCCTGGGCCCTTCGAGGAGCCCGAGGATGAGGGCGGACAGCAGGGTTGAGGTGGAAGGAGACCGGCCGGATCCTGACGCCTCTGTCTAGGCTCCTTGATCCAGCTATGCCTGAAACTTCCTCCTGGACTTTTCTGTCACACAAGCCAGCACTCTTCTCGCTTGTCAAGTTGAGTAGGGGTTAGTCCCTCGTGCTGCAGGGTCCTGGCCCGTGCAGGGCAGGAGTCGGCGCCCTTCTGGGTCCACCCTGCCCGGACTCCTGCGCTCCAGGAGCCTGGAGTGTCATTCCAGCGTGACCTTCTGGGGGCCCACCGAGCCCTGGGGAGGAGGTGGATTGCGGTGGGGAGCCTCCGAGTCCCGGGGCTCCACCAGCCCTCGCTGCTGTGGTCTGCGCCCTCCTCATGGCCGCGTGTGTCTTGAGGCTGAATAACCATGTAATTGGTTTATCCGTTCCATAGCCAAACCTCAGCAAATATGTTTTTCCTAATTAGTTGATGTTTATTTAACGGGAACAACCGGCCCATTAAATTTAACGAGGCAGGTTGTCAGGTACGAAGCGGAAGTGTCTTCCTTAAGCGCGACCCGGACTTGGCAGGGCTGGGTCCCGGGCCGGGGCCGCGCGGTGCTCCTGGTCTGGGTGCGGGCAGCCAGGCAGCTGCGCGGGTGTGTGCGGGCAGCCCTCACTCCTGGCCCCCCGGCCCCACGTCTTCTCCACTGCGTGACACCCTCTAGCCTGGATTTTGTCCGGTCCGTCTCTCCAGCGACCTCCGGGCCCCCGGGGGAGGGTCTCCCGTCTGCTCAGCGCCGCACCCCCCGTGCCAGGGCCACGACTGCCAGAGTGGACGTTCGCTGCCAGTGCTCGTCTGAGTAGCTTCAAGACCCCTCCTGCCGCCTCGGCTCCCCGGCCCCGCAACCCTGACGTACCCTGGACCCCGCCTGGTCTCCCCACATCCCTTCGGCAGGCTTCACACCCCCACTGCCCGCTCAGCAGGCGGGAAGCTCTTTGCTCAGGGAGATCCGGGCTCTGCTGAGGGGTCGCCCCTGGGCCCGACAGCCGGCGGGAAGGGAGGGCCGGCACCCTGGACCCACGCCCAGGCGCAAGGCTGCACCCGCCACATGCTTTCAGAGGCTTCGAGCCGGCGGGGCGGGGCGGGTCGGGGGGCTGTGGTGTTAGAAGAACGTTCTGGTCCGTGTGGAGCAACAGAAAATACAGTTAATTATAAAAGCCCTAACAAAACACACCGTAATCCTAAACCCCAGAGAAAAGCACGGAAACGTCTTGGTGGGCATCCCCTGGCCTCGCTCCTTGTGTTTCCACGTGTGTACAGGTGGTGTCTGTTCCTCCGAACAGCGGGCTCACGCAGCTTCCACTACTTAGTTTTGAAACGGACTCACACTCCAGGATGAATCGCCATCGTCAGTGGCCACAGAGCTGGTGGGCGGAGCATGTTTCATTTAACACGTCCTCTGCTGCTAGGCACCTGGTTATTTCCAGCGTGTTGCCGATGTCACTGACACTACGATAAACCCAGTGGGGCCCAGCTCCCCAGGGGAGCCCCCTCCGGCCACTGCCCGGGCCTCTCCCGAGGGCCTCGCCAACTGACGTCCGAGTTCGGCTCTCCTGCTGCACCAAGGCCTGGTGCAGCGACCAGGTGTCGACGTTGCTTCCCAGCACCCAGGACATGGTGAGGACGGCAGGGTCAGCTCCTTGGGCCTCCCGGGCAGAGAGGAGCCTGCAGGACTTCCATGAGGGACTGACCTTGGGGTCGGCACCTGCCCATAAGGGGAGGGAGCAGAGGGCGGAGGCACAGCTGGGCTGCTCTGGGACGTGGCGCGGCAGCCCGGCCTTTGCGCCGCCCCCCCAGGCAGTCGCTGGATGCAGCTCTGGCCCTCGAGTGTGACTCTGGCCAGGTGGCTCCTGAACACAGCGACTTCCCAGAGGGAGCGGAGTCGGGTCAAAGGCCGGACGCCGGCAGGTGGCCTGAGGGTTCTGGGTGGCGGGCCCCCGGCTCTCACACTTGCTGAGCACTGACCATGGGCCGCCTGTCACACGACCCCGGGAGAAGTGCCTCTGAAGGCTGCAGGGCGGTAGGAGGGGGGGCCAAGGGCAACGGCCACGTCCCTTGTGGTTCCAGCTCCCTGAGCCAGCTTCCACTGGGTGACCTGCGCCCTCCCTTTGTCCCTCCAGCCCTGGGTGACAGGAGCTTCATGCTACTGCTAGGTTCTGGGTTATCACAGCATCCCGTCCGAGGTTTTAGCTCCTCTGCCTCTTCTGGGGCCAACACCCTGGACTCAACTCCTCTTTTTAAATAATCAGGGCTTTCTGGCACCTGCTTGGACCCTGGATGTCAGAGCCAACGTCATGACATTTAATCCCCAGCCCCAGGGTAGGATGGGTATGACTCCCCAACAGTCACACAGCCAGGGCCTGGGCCCAGAATGCCTGCCTCGAGGTCCACACCCTCTGGACACAAGCCTCACCTGTGCCACACTCCCTCAGGCCCCACTTCCTGCCACGTATGGCCACGTGCAGGGGCTGCCGCGGGCCCACACACAGGCACGTCGTGCACAAAGGCCCACGCACGTGCACACAGAGCCCGCACCCTGAGCACACGCCACCCCCCAGCAAAATGACACTCGGACACACAGCCCTACGGCCACAGTAGGGGAGGCCACGGAAGCTTGGCTCTGGCGCCCGGGGAGTCCGGGGAATGAGCTGAGGTCCAGGAGGGAGCCAGGGGCACGAGCAAGTGGACAGCGCGGCTGGCTGCCTGTGAGAGACACAGGCACAAGTCCACACGTCTGCTCACACACAGGGACCTACACACACACAGGCACAGGTGGCCAGGTGCAGACAAACCGGTGCACACGCAGGCGCTCCGAGGCTGCCTCCTGAGTGGGAGAACAGGGTCTGAGACTAGGAAGCTGGACGCGGCCCTGGACGCCACAGGCTTCTGACGGAGTCTCAGAGGGGGCCTCGGCAGTTTCTGGCTGAAGGGTGGCTCTGATGTCACTTAGGGTCAATGAGCCGATGACCTGTGACCCCACTGAGCTGACCTCGCAGAGGGCCCCTCGCTGGGCGCCCTGCCACCTACCGGGCTGCTGTGTGTTTCTGACTGTTCCCCGGTGTGCTGGGGAAGCTGACCAGGACCTCTGGGTGGGCATCTCCTTGGCCAACATGCAGCTGGGCTGACACGGCTGCGGGGGCAGCTTGCCCAGCCCCCTGGACACCGACAAGCCCCGCAGACCTCCAGCTCCACACGTGAGAACTGGGGGATGCGCCGGGGCTGCAAAGCCGGCATCAGGACTGCCGGCTCTCGGCTCCAGAGGGCTTGGGCTCCAGAGAACTGCGGCGGGAAATCGAGCTCACCAGCCGAGCATCCCCCTCCTGCTGCCCACACAGCGCTGAGCTGGCAGGTGCAGCCGTGCGGTCAGGGCGCCTCAGCGGGGGTCCTGCCGAGGGTCTAGGACTGGCAGGTGGGCGCTGACCGAGCAGAGTGCACCCCAGCCCAGCCGTCACCTGCCCTTCTCAACCCGCATCCCTTGCTCAGTCTGCAGGATCACCAGCACCCAAGCCAAACACCCAGAAACCACCCAGGTCCTCCCCTTGCCCAGTGAAGTACAGTCCTGCCAGTTCCAGCGCCTAAGGCTTGGCCTGGTCTGTCCCCGGACCCACCCCCGGACCCTCTGAGGGTCACTCATGACCCCAGGTGTCTGCAAGGCTCTCCACTTGAGCCCACTTCCCCCCAAGGCCAAGGCGACACCCCTCAGAGGGACTGGACTGCGCTGGTCCCTCAGGAGCACCTCCTCCCGGCCTGGCATCCACCCCCGGCCCTGCGCCCCAGCTTTACTCTCTGCAAACGCCCAGCTGTGCACAGTCTGTGCCCCGCCCCCCGGCCCCCATCTGGGCTCCCTCTCTCCCAGCCTCTGGCTGCCCGGGAGCCCTCCACCCGGCGTTGGACTCAAGCTCAGCCTGTCAGGAAGCTGGCCTGCTCCCCTGCTGCGTCCCGACGAGAAGCTGCTCCCCTCACGCACCTCCGCCTGCTCTGGGCACGGCCAGGCCCGCACCCGCCTGCC
>NW_006792080.1:588689-597002 GCF_000442215.2 Lipotes vexillifer | reverse complement strand
CCCGCCCCCGCCTGCCCCACTGGCGCTGGCGGGTGCCTGTCCTCCAGCCTGACCTGGGGCCGCGCTCCGGGCACGGAGGCGGCAGCGGGCCCGCCTGGCAGCCCAGACACGACTGAAGACAAGGACGCCTGCTTTATTTGTCTGCGGACAGGGGCACACACGCTACTCCTCCAGCACGGGGCCATCGGAGGTGCCAGCAGGGGTGCCGGCGCCTGCGGTCTCTGGACTGCGGTCCCACAACGGGTCCCCTCTTCAGGCTCCAAGTCACTGCCAGGCCCGGAGTGGGCCTGCGTCAACCCTACAAAGGAGAACAGAGTTCAGGCCCACCAGGAGCGTGCGTGTCCCCCAGGCTCTGCTCCACGAGGGCCCGTTTCATGGAGAGGGTCCTACCCCGTGGGCCCCCAGGCCTGCACGCGGCCTCCTCACCTCCGTGCCCAGTGCCCACGCAGCACGTGCCCGTGGCCTCCCGCTGGCCTCCCACCTGGCACCCTGAGCACACGGTCTTGGCCCGGAGACCCAGCTCTCCTTTGCCCCTCGAGGTCTCCCCTCTGTTCTCTCCTTCTCAGCTCAGAGTGAACCCGCCCGGAGAGCCCTCACACCCAGGCGCTGGCCCGTGGGACACAGCACCTCGTGGGGCCAGAGCTCGCGCCGCAGCCCTGGGCAGGAGCCTTGCGTCTAAGACCTGCTCCCTCCCTGCTGCCCGGCAGCTCCCAGGAGCAAAGTGCTCTCAGGGACCCTTTAAAGCCGGAGGCTCCTGAGGCGAGACTGGCAGGGCCTGGGACCCCCCCACCTCGGCAGGGAGGGTCAGGAAGGAGGTCCACGCCTCAGGGCAGGGCCTCTAGGACAGCTGCAGTGCCCGCAACGTGGGGCTGGGGAGCGCGTGGCAGCCGGACCACCATCACCACCTACCTCCACTCACCAAAGGCCGGGCCCCGTCAGGCCAGCACAGGAGTGGCTGCCCTCTGCCCCCTCAGCTCTCCCCCTTCCACAGGGCAGCCGGGCCCTTTCCACGACCCCTACCCTGCGCCCTGGCCTCTCCACCCCCCCGCTGCCCAGAGGTCAGGACCGGTGGCCCCCCTGGACAGCAGGGCCTGACTTCACCCAGTGCTGACCTCGGACATGGCCTAGTGGCGCCCACACACCCCCTCCCCGCCCACGGCCGCGGAGCCCAGGGCAGTGGGAGGCCGCAGCTGACGCCTACCTTATGTGCTGAGCCGACGCAGTGCTGGTAGGCCTTGGCCAGGTCCGCACACAGCAGCACCTCCTGCAGGTGCTCACGGTAGCAGCGCAGGATCTGGGCCTGCAGCCCCGAGCACACGGGCTCCACCCTGCGGGGCCTGTGGAGAGGAGGAGGCGGTCTGGGGCAGAGCCACGGGCCAGGCACGGGGGCGCCGCGGTGTCCGGTCGCCCCCCAGAGAGGGGCCGAGGTGGCCCTCGGGGGACCCCGCCCGCCCAAGGCCTCCAGGGCGCCTCCCGCCCGGGTGTGGGCCACCGTCGTCTCCCCAAAAGCTCTTTTTCTGATTTCAAAACTAATACGTGCACGATGAGGAAAACTGGAAAAACACAAAATGCTTAAAAGAAAAAAACTAAGGTGTTCAGACTCTCACTTCCTAGAAGAGTATCACTGCAGCATTTTAGAGGAAATTACTATTTTTTCTTTCTTTGTTTATCACAGTAGGTTTAGAACCTGAAGCTAGACTCTGAACGTATTCATTTGAAGAATGATTTTATGTTCTCTTTTCAAAAATATGAAACAAAGATGAAAAAGGGAAATAAAGCTTATTCTCATCGGTCACCGGCGTCTCCTTCCGGGCGCCTCGCCCGCTGCCCCTCCCGCCCTCCCCTCCCTCCGGACCTCACACATGCTCCCCTGTACACGCACCCTCTCACACTCACATGCATGCACACACGTGTGCACGCGCACACAGACCTGTGCACACAGCTGTACACTCACTCACACACGTGCACATACAACCAGGCACATGCACTCACGCCCCCGAGCTCCTGCGTTCACGGGTTCAGGCCCCTGCTCCCTGCGGCTCTGGGCGGGGTTGCTGTCTCTCACCGCCCGCCCCGACCCCAAACCAGGCAGCAGAGGACGAGGAGGCAGGTGGCCGGCCCAGGTCCCACACTAGGATGCAGGGGCTCCGGGACACACACTCACAGGGTTTCCATGGTTTCTGGCAGGTCCACCAGGAACCTCGGAGCTGCGGCTAAGCCTGGGCCCCGTGTTGCCCTCCCAGGCTCGGGCGCCGTGGAGGCCTCGGCAGTGGAAGGACCCCTGCTCCTGTCACCCGGGGCCTGCAGGTCGACAGCTCCCCGGCCCCGGATCTACTTTCAAAAGTCCAGCCTTGCAGCAGGTGCTGGGCTGGAATGCTGGTTTGAACACAGCTCAACCTCCCACATCCATCCGTTAAGACCAGGAACAGAGGGCTCGGCGGCTGTCGTTACCCAGCTGCGGCTGACACGCCCAGTGCCACCATCCCAGCAGTGATGCCCACGGGCCCCCGGGGCCCGCGTGTGGGCTTGGTCCTCAGGCCTGCTGACCACACACTGCAGCCCCCTCCCTTCCCACCGCCACGCCCCACGCCCAGACAATCCCTGAGGAGGGAGTGACCATGATCAGCCAAGATCCGTGGCTTGGACGGAACTGAGGGTTTACAAGCTGAACAGGCAGAAGGTGGGGTGGGGAGCAGCTGCCACGCCCATGCTCAGGTCCACGGCTCCGAAGGTCAAGGCTGTGCTGGGAGAAGCGGCCCCCTTTCCCCGGAAGGCCCTGCCCACCACCCGGGATTCCACCAGGTCCTGAGGGCGCAGCCGGGGGACGCAGCGGCCCTACAGTGCCCACACGGCCCTGCTCCTGTCTGCACAGCGTACACGGGCTCGGAGGCTTCCTACCTGAGGAGGACACGCGTCTCTCCTGGGCGCTGACCTTCGCACGGGAGCACAGACGGGCTCCCGGGCTCCCCCTCCCCTCCCCGGCCCCGGGGTCCCCTCACCGGGTTCCATCTGCTGCTGTAGTAGGGTGACCGCCGGGCTGCCCAGTGCTTGCAGGATGCCCCTCCCTCCGCGTTCAAGACCCTTCTGCCACGGACACGTCCAATGGTGGGCCTTCTAAATGCCTCCGGACAGGCATCTCCTCTCTGCTGCCCTCGCCTGGAAACAGCTCCCTCTGCAGTTCCCTCTGGGCTCCTCCGTCCCACCTGCCCTTGGCGGGGAGCCCCCGAGGCCGCATCTTTCGGGCTCCATCCTGGCACCCGCCGGCCGTCCTCCCACACAGACCTCCTGCTCGCCTGGCCCTGCAGCCCCTGGAGCAGCAGCTCCCATCCAGCCCCGCTCCCGACGAACAGCCCCCCCCCACCCGTGGCCCTTGAGGGTGCAGCCAGCAGAGCTGTCGGAGCCGCAGGTCTCATGGAAAGGGGCGTCCGGGGACAGGACGGCCGGCAGCCTGGCCAGTGGTGTGGGGCTCGTCCTGGAGCCGCACCCTCTCCAGACCGACGGCGGAAGCGACTCACCCGCTGGCTGTAAGTGGGCAGAGCAGCGGCTTCTTAACTCTGCCCCCCACCTTCTGTCTTCAGGTCCCTGGACCAGGGCCCCTGTACGTTCTGAGGGCAAACCTCGCAGAGCGCCCAGGGGGCTCCCAGTTCAGGAGAAACAGAGGGAGGAGCCAAGCAGAATCCAGCCCCTCACAGCAGGGTCACCCGTGGGCCTGCGGACGCCACTCTGCGCTGGCGTTTGTCAGCCACAACGCGAGGAGACAGGGTGTCAGGAAAACGTCACTCGCAAGAAATTTCACCTGTCTGCCTGCAAACGGGCCGTGAATGGCATGGGGCAGGGAGCAGGCAAGGCTGGGTCACAGGGCTGGGGCCGCGGCAAGCCCGTCCACTGCATGCAGAACGGCTCAGGCTTTATAGGCTGCTTGGAAGGTACCCAGTGCAGTGACCTCTCCCGGGAGGGAGAGAAGCCCTGCGCCCCCCGCCCCCAGCTGAGGGACACGTTAGGATTCCCGGCTGGGAGGCTCTGGGGGGTGAGCGCCGGCCCCTCAGAGGTCAGCTCCCCGTGCTTGCCAGGCTCTCCCCCTCTGCACGAGGGGCTGAGACGCCAGACAGGAGGCTGCAGGGCAGGTGGGGCGGGCAGAGAGCGGCGCAGGTACCTGGCAGAGGACAGCGACGACAGGGGGCCTTGGGGCTGGGCCCGGGTGTGGTGCCTCACAGCTCACGGCTCACCCAGGCCCGATGGTGCTCCTTTCCCAGGAACCTTAAGGCACCCATCGCGGGGTCCCTTCTCCAAGCAGCCGAGAGACCCCAAGCAGGTGCCCTGGGGGCCAGTGGGGGGGGGCACGCAGGTTTGGGGGGCTTTGCCACGTCCTGCTGCGAGTTCAGGGTCAGGGGGCGAGGAGGGCCCATTGCGCAGCCCAGGACTGGCTTGTGGGGTCAGTTCTCAACACCCACACGGCTGCCATCTGGCAGTGTCACAGGCACTCAGGGACCCAGCTTCCAGCCCGCCTCTCCGACGGCCCTCAGGGCTGCACACTGACAGGCACAGAGACCACCAGGCGCTGTTGGGAGTGAGGGTCTCATACAGGCCAGCTGGCCTCGGCACCGTGGCCACCTCTGGGAGTGGGAACCACGACCCCAGTGCCACCTGTGAACCGAGCTCTACCCCCTGGTGGAAGTGACACGTCTCCAGGAGAGCTGTGACAAAAGGCCCACACGAGCCAGCAATCAGCCCTCTCCTTCCTCCGTCCAGGAACCAGCACTGCCCAGCAACCAGGCAGAGGGAACAGCTGGCCTGGGCGCTCCGGACCACTGCCCGGGAGACCGGCCATGTCGCTCTCACTGACAGGCACCCCGCGCTGGGAACCTGGCCCTCCCCACCCGCGTGGGCACAGAGGGCCCTCCTCCCTTTCCTTTGTCCCAAACACCCTAAACTTCTCCCCCCAGGGCCAACCCCCATCGATCCCAACAACACACACCCCAAACTCCAACGCTTGGACGCCCCCCCCCCCCCCACCGGTTCCCTGGAGACTTCCAGCCTAGCAGGTCACCCCCAGCCCGCCAATTCCTCACCACATTCACCAGCAAGCGCCAGGGAACCCACTTCCCGCCTAGTTTCCACCTTGGTGAGTGGAGTCCCTGTCGCTCCAGTGACCTAGTCAGAAACCGGGAGTCGCTCTAGACGCCTCCCCCCCCCCCCCCCACCATAGAAGCCTCCCTCTTACCTTCTAACTGTAACGTTCCTGCTTCTCTGCAATCTAACCGAAAACCGCAGATGTATCCACTGCAACTCCCAAACAGCAGGGCGGTCACCCTCTCTCTCCCTGGGCCTGACCCACCCCACCTGGGTGGCTCTAGAGGCCACTGCTCGTCCCCCTGCCTCCCGCTCCTGCACGCTTCCTCCCCGAGGCCTTCAGTCCCCGAAGACGCTCGATCACTCCTCTTGACCCCTGGCTCAGGCCTGCGGAGGCCAAACCTGCCTGTGTCCTGCCTCCTCTGCACCCCCTGCCGGCTGCAGCTCTGGGTGGTTCCCAGAGCGGCCGCCCCCGGACCACAGTGACCCTTCCAAAAGGGGCCCCTCCCCCTCTGGTGCTCAGGCCTTTGGGGCCCAGCTCTCCTGAGCTCTCCGTGCCACTCCCCACTCAGTCTGGGGTCTGCTTCCTCGTCCCCCTGCCCCGGTCCCCCAAGGGCCACCAGCACCCTAAGGGCACAGACACCCCTCCTTGGCATCCCAGCCTCACTACCCCTGCCTCCTACCTAGAGGAGGGGTCCTTGTGCAGGGCCAAGGGCACCCCCATCAGCCACCCGTCCTCTCCCCCAGCACCTGGGTGGGCTGTCCCAGTGGCCCTTCTCCCTCGTACCTTCGCTATTCCACTCTCTGCTGAAGACACACTCGTCTCTGCGGAGCCTAAGCAGATGGCAAACCCAAACCACTGCCAGTCGTGGCTCCGGCCCTCCCACCCCCAGTCCGCTCTCCCCTCCCAGAAGCTCTGCCCGGGGCTCTGCTCCCACCCCCCAGCCCAGCCTCATAGGTTCTCCCGGCTCAGGGGCCCATCGCAGCCCACCTGCCCCTGGAGGCTGGGGGCCCCGTCCCGACTCCGCTCCGCCAGCGCTCTCCCGCCACGCATGCCCCCAGGCCCACGTGGGCCCCCGCTGTTCCCACAGTTCTGCGCCAGACTCACGGCCGCTGTGGTCACTGCGGGACGAGCGGCCCAGTGGGTGCCCACAGGGAGCCGACACCCTCGTCCTCCTGCACCTCGTACGCTGGGCACGTTGTCCCCGACATCCCCAGAGCCCGCCCTCTCTACTGCGAGCACTGATTGTCCTAGAACATAAAGCAGCAACTCCAAGGAGGTTAACAAACCCACTTCTGGGGTGATTACAGCTCGCTGGACCCTGTGCTAAGCAGTCCCTCCTGTCCACATCTGTCCCTTCTCTCCAGCCCTGCTCTCCCCCTCCTGAACTTGGGAGGTCCCCTGTCCGCGGCCAGTCTGTCCCCACAAGGGCACAGGGCCCGGGGCGGCTCGGAGCTGCGGGGGAGCCCATGATGGGCGTGGCCTGGAGGGCCACCCTGCCACCCTGCCGCGAGGGCACCAGGACGGAGAGGAACACAGGTTCGGGACACAGCAACTGCACATGCTCACCCATCATTCCCCCGAGTCACACAGCAAGACCACCAAGGCCACTGGGGAGGGACCTGCCCTCTGCAGCCCCGAGCGTCCCCCCTTCACTCCCGGCTCTGCCCTCCTTACCCCCGGGGGCGGGGGGGTGGGGGTGGTCCGCATGGGGGTTGGGGGAGCCCAGTGAAAGGCACAGGGCTGAAACCACACCCCTGCAGGGAAGACACGGCCACGGCCCCAGGGAACTGGACCCTCACCGTCTGAAGTTCTCGGTCCGCGGCTGGGAACTGCTCTCAGCTCTCCTGTGGCAGAGCTGAGACGCTCGCTGTGCCCGCCCGGAAGGGGCGTCTGCGGCAAGGTGCGGAGCCAAGGCCCTGGGAACCCGCTGTGCACGTGAAGGCCAGTGGGTAGGGGCACCTCCCCCAAACACGCCCTTCCTGGAGCCTCAGAATGCGACCTTGATTGGAGATGGGGTCCTGGCTGGTACAGTTAGTCAGCATGGGGTCACGGTCGGGCAGGGAGGCCCCGATCCAACGTGGCTGGTGTCCTCCTAAGAGGAGGAGAGACACTGACCTCGGACACAGACCAGAGAAGCCACGTGACGCCGGAGGCAGAGGCTGCAGTGACGCGCCTACAGGCCAAGGATGCCAAGCCTCCCGGCAACACCAGAAGATGGGCAACCAGCTTCAGAGAGAAAGAGCCGGCCGTGGGCCACGGCGGCCCCGGGAGAGAGAGAGAGCCGGCCGTGGGCCACGGCGGCCCCCGGAAACAGGCAGCCGGCCACGCGGGAAAGCGCCGAGTGCCGACTGGGCAGTAGTGGGAGGCAGACGGCTCACCAGTCACCTTCTGACAGACAGAAACACGCACCTTGTGTGGCAGAGGTTCTGCGGTAAATGGCTCAGGTGGGAGGCCTTTTGTCCCAGGTTGTATCTCAGGCCAGGCCTGAGGTCCAGGTCATTCTAAGGACCAGTCCCTGCCAGGTCCTAACCCGGCACAGCAGCCCATCCTGCAGGTGGGGACACCAGTGTCAGAGGGGTTAGGTGACTTGCCCAAGGCCACACAGCGAGATACAGAGCCAGCAAAAGAGCCCGGTTATCTGGCTCCACGCTGCGTCCGTTTAACTCCACGCCAAGTTTGGAAAATTCCCCCAAAATTCCAAGGAAGAAAGAACCAAGGGTACAGAAAAGAAGCAAAAGACACATGGGATTCAGGCTCCCAGGGGAGCCAGAAGTTTGCCAACTGGAAGGGCCGACACCGGCCAGCGCGGCCGGTGCCAGCGTGGGGCCGGGCCCCCTCCGAGCTCACACAAGCCCGCCTGCGCGCGGGCCCGAGTGCGACATCAAGCACGTCCCTCTGTGGGCCCTGCTTCACTGACCGACATCTCATCACCTCAGCCTTCTCCCATTACCACCGCTGGTGTGGAACTGGGCCATTAGCCATCTTCCTGACACTTCATTTCAGAGATGCGCTGGCGGGGGTGAATGCACAGAGCAGGCTTTCTATCACAGCTCGGAGGCGAGGTGCGCGGGCGCCACGGAGCTGCACATCCATCTCTGTCAGGACCAGCTGAGCCGTGGGGCAGGCTCTGCGGTGGCCCGGCCAGGGGCCAGGGGCCGACGAGACCAGCTGCTCGCTGAGAACCCGCTTCGCTGGCCGCTGCCGACCACGGGGCCCTCAGCCCTGGCGGGGGGGGGGGG
>NW_006792080.1:580964-588597 GCF_000442215.2 Lipotes vexillifer | reverse complement strand
GCCCAGAGACACGTCGTCACCAGAGGCCACACGGGACCCCCCCGGAGGGGACAGCTATTCTGGGAGCCCAGGCCCAGCAGAGCTCTGCTCCCGAGGAAACGAAGCGCAAACTGGCCCCCACGGCCGCTTAGCCGGTGACAGGATTCCTCCCTGGGGCTGTCACTGCATGCACACATGCACACGTGCATGGAACAGGGAGGCCGCTCCTGGCTTTGGTCCTTTATGGAAAAGCCACAGGGGAAGCACACGTCCCCCCCCGAGGAGCCTCCCGATTCACCAGACGTGTGGGGTGGACGCAGCACAAGGAGGTGTGGGTCACGGGGGTCTTGGGGGTCCGAAGAGGGCCACACCAGGACCACCGGGGCCACAGAGCCATCCCTCACGGTCCCTCAGCGGCCGGGGGGGCTGGAGGTTTCAGGGGAGGGAGCGGCAGCCGCAGCGCCTGAGGACCCCCAGGACCCCGTCTGCCGGCATCCTCTGGTTTCCCTTCCCCGAGGCCTCCCTGTCTCCTGGGCAACGGCACCTGCTGGCGGGTGTCCCCCCGAGTCTGCCTCCCCCACCTCCTTGGCCCCCTGGGGGGCCTCTCCAAGCCCTGCTGTGCCCCCTCCTCCCCGTGCAGGCCCGGCCACTTGCCTGCTGCCCAGGGACGGGCTGGCACCTCCTGCCCTCATGTAAGTTCTCACCGAGGCCCAGACCCCGCAGGGACCCCGGCCCACGTCCCTCTGCTGCAGAGCCCTGGCCCCAGGAAGAGCACGGTACCGCAAACACTGGCTCAGGCCTCCTGCCTGTCCACAGTACACGGAGCGGCCGAGGCCGCACTGAGGCTTCTCCTGCAGCGGGTGTGACACGGCAGGGGCGACTCCCCAGGATGCTCCTTGGCTCCCAAGCCCCCGGGGTGTGCCCGCCCTTCAAGGCGCCGCACAGGGCCACTTCCGGGGGCGGGGGGTGCTGGCTGGTGTCCCGGTGGCAGGCTGCCATCAACGGCACCGTGAGAGACGAGGTCCTGCGTGCACTCGCTGCCAGCCTCGGTCCTCCCGTCCCCTCTGACTGGAGCCAAGTGTCCCCGATCGACTGTGTCACCTCTGCTCACCCACGAGGGGCTGGCACGGCTCACACCTACAAGGGCGCCCGGCGGCTGGGGCCAAACCTGCACAGAGTGGCCCCATTGGACTGGGAGTGCCCCGCGGGCCGGGACCAGCTTACTCCTCTGCGTCCAGGGTCTCCGCCGACGCCGAGCTCAGCAGATGACCCAGCCAAGGGAGACCACGTCCCCCCCCTGACCGTCCAGATGTCTGCCTGGTCCAGCCTGTTGCCTCTGTGCCCTGTGGGTGGGCCCTGGGCCTGCTCTCCAGCTGCCTCTGGACGGACTCCACTTCCTGGGGGAGCCTCCCCGTGCCCAGCCCCGGGGGTGGGACCCTCGCAGCAGCCAGGAGCTCAGGGTCGACTGGAAACCAACAAACCAAGGAGCTTCCCCCTGGGCTGGGCCGGACCACACAGCCCTCCACACGCGGCAGAGTTAGGTCGGCGGAGAGCATAAGCCTCAGTGCAGGACGGCCAGCACTTCCCAGCCCCCGAAGAGGTCTGTGGTGTGGTGTGGTGTGCTCTGGTGACAGGGGACACAGGGACAGAGGCAGGAACTAACCTCCGACGCCGTCGGGTGAGACTCGGGCAGAAATACCCCCTGGTGACGTGAGCAGGCACAGCTGCTCCTCCCTGGGCCTTCCCTGCAGTGACTCTCAGGCTGGGCTGTCCCTCGTCCCCTCTGTGACGGGACCGAAGCCGAAGCCTGGAGCCCCTGGGCACCCCCCACCCCTGGTCCTGCCCGGCCCTTGCGTCCGGCCCGCACAGGCCTCCTGTCGTCACAGGAACTGCCTCCCCGGGGCCTCCTCCCACCCGGCCCCTGCGTCCACTGACTCAGACCCTTCCCGGAGTCCTGCCCGCCGCCGGCCCAGCAGACCCCAACCCTCCACCCGCCACGCAGCTTCCCACGCTCAGCCTGCAGAAACGTGTCCTCAGCTGAAACCTGACACATAATCCCAGAGAAGAGACAGGTAAGTGCGGAGCTGGCACGGTGGGGTCTTCGCAGGTCCGCCCCCTGCTCTATGGTTTCCCAGCACATTTGGAAACCGCAGGGGGCCTCTTCCTGGCTGACCCAGGGTGTTCTGAGGGGTGTCCCTGGACGCTGGGGCTGATTCGCTCTGTGGGCCACACCCCCGTCCACTGTCGCCGATGCAAGAGGTGCAAAGGGCCTCAGGGCGTCACCCAACCATGCACCTCGCACGTCGCCGAGGGCGGGGAGGGCCCGGAGTCTCCATGCAGGAAGCACCAGGATGGTCAGCCCGCTCCTAACCCCTCATCTGCGCTCTGAACCACAGCTGACCCTCAGCAGCATCAGAGTCGCTTGCGGTCCCCGGAGTCCAGCAAGACCCTGGCGCCACCTGATCCGAGGAGAGGGAGACAAAGCCAGGAGGCGGGGGACGCGGCCCCCAGCCGTGCAGTGCTGGGCTGGCTGTGCTTCCCGTCAGCCTGGAGTCACCGAGCACAAAGCACGAGGGAGTGGGTGGTGCAGCCCAGGGCGGGGAAGCGGCCAGAGCAGTGGTGAGGGCGGTTCACACCGAGCACAGAAGGTCGGTGATTGAGCAAGTGAGGGTGTAGCACATGGAGGACAAGGGACCCAGGCCCGTTGAGGAGGGAACTCCACACATGGAGCAGCTGCAAGAACCCTAGTGCCGGAACCCGGGGAAGCCGTGTGGACTTCACGTGCTCAGACACACGTACGCGTGAGTGTGCGGAAACTCACACACGTAAACGTGCATGCCTGTGCGGGAGCACCTGGGAACACTGACACCCCAGCAGCAGCAAGCACGCCCAGCGCCCAGACCTTGGTTTCTAAGCACCACTCTGCAGTAAACAGAACAGAGTGGAGACACGGCTGATTCCAGGGCTGGGCCGGAACACCTGTGCCAGAGAGGGAAGGCCACTCAGAGCGTGAAGCCACACATCAAAAGGACAGAAGAGTCTGTCTGAAGGCAGAATCCTGGACCACGTGAACAACAACATAAACGAGGGAATTTATTACAACCCAACAAGGCACTGTGACTCCCTGACTCTTTCCTAACATAAACAAACACACGAACACCTCAGTGGGGGAGAAGGGAAACGCTCCCTTTAATTCAATTCATAAATGTAGAGGAAACGATGGAAGCAAACAACCGCCATGGGCCACCCCGACTGTGGTGGCTGGTTCAGGGGACAGTAGTCCCTGGAGGCCGAGGCTGAGGCACCAGGATCTGGACACACCCTGGAGAACCTCCCACAGAGCAGGGATCAAGCACAAGGGGACACAGCCTGTGCAGAGAGACCGGGTCACGGTCCACATCCCTAGTGCAGGGATGGGACCCACCAGGAAGGGCACGGCACCATTTGGGGGGCCTTCCTGCCAGGAACGCACGGCCTGAGGCTGGCCATGAGGAAACATCGGGGGGACCCAGGCTGGGGTCACCCTTCAGAAGGAGAGGCCTGTACCTTTTTACACTGTCAAGGTCACGAGAGACAGAGAAAGACCAAGGAACTGTCCCCACTGGAGACTGCTGGTCACGGAGGTGCAGCACAAACTCCTGGGCCAGAAAGGAAAGGGCTGCGGCGGGCAGCCGGGGGTTTGCCTGTGGCCTGCGGCTGAGTCAGCGAGGGTTTCCCGACCGGAAGAGCTGTGTGTGGTCACGGAGCACGGTCCTGGGAGTACACGGTGGTCTAGAATACTTGGCGGCAACAGGTCACCATGTCAGGAAGAGCCAGTGTTTTTGTCTAGAGGGAGGCAGTGAGGACGCGTCAGCCTCTAGTGTGGCCGATCGGGTACCTGGCTTAAGGCAAGAGTTCTTATTCTTGTGACCTTTCTATGGGTTTGAAATTATTTCAAAATAAGGCAAAATAAAACACAACAAGGATGGCAGTTTGAGAGTACTGAATGTATTCAAAAGGATGTATTTATCCCAAAAAAGAGCCCACCAGGTTTTCCTTTTTTTTTCCAGCTGGGAGTGGGGGAGGGAAAGTTTGACAAAGTGATTCTAAATTCATTTGAAAAAGCAAGTTGGAAAATGATCTCCAAGGTAGAGGAACTTTTGCTCTGATGGATACTTAATATTTTAAATTAGTGTAGCTGCGTAATATGTTTTATACCTATTATCTAAAACGTGCAGGCTTGGCCCCGGAAAAGAGTCCAGAAACAGACCCAAGGACGTTAGCGCAGGAGCGGGTGGACTTTTACATCACTGCTGATGGGACAGAGGGCTCCCCATTTGGGAGAGAACCAAGGCGGACCTGTACCTCACACCCCACACCTAAGAAACCACAGTGGGGTCATGTGGAGCACGCCTTAGTGGGGAGTAACTCATAGCGGTACTCATCCTAAAAATATGGGTACGGTGGGAAGGAGGGCCTTTGTGATGTAACCTAAGTCACAAACAGAAAAATTAACAACAACAAAAATGCACTGGGTCCCTATCCCCCCATCAACTTCCAAAGGGCAAAAATTAAACTCAAAAAATAGTCACAACAGAAATAAAAGATTAATAACACTGTTACACAAAGACCTTTTAAAAAGAATTAATAAGGAAAAAAGGGCGAAGACCATAAGTAAGTAATGCACAAAAGAAGAAATGCAAACAGCTAGTAATTTCTGGAAGGGTTTAACCTCACTGATCCTGGAAGAAATGAGGAAGTTAAAAAAAGAGAGGTTTGGGGGCTTCCCTGGTGGCGCAGTGGTTGAGAGTCCGCCCGCCGATGCAGGGGACGCGGGTTCGTGCCCCGGTCCGGGAGGATCCCACATGCCACGGAGCGGCTGGGCCCGTGAGCCACGGCCGCTGAGCCTGCGCGTCCGGAGCCTGTGCTCCGCAACGGGAGAGGCCACAACAGTGAGAGGCCCACGTACCGAAAAAAAAGAAAAAAAAGAGAGAGAGGTTTTGTTTGTTTGGTTTTGGTCGTGGGATTGGCAAAAATGTTTTTTAGAAATATTGTTAAAATCCTGTGCTGGGGGAAACGGACACCATCCAGCATCAGTGTTTGGAGTGAAAATTGGTACAGGACCTCCACTGTTCTGGAGAGCCTGTAAGTAAAATGTAAACACATAAATATACACATATAAATACACAGTTTGTGTGTGTGTGTGTGTGTGTGTGTGTGTGTGTGTTCTCTGACCCAACAATTCCCTCTACAAAGATTTAAGTAAGTGCACGACGACAGATAAACCTATTTGTTGCAGTTATCATTACATTGGTAAAAAAAAGATCAGAAAACTCCCCAGGATTCATCGATAAGTGATCGATTACATAAATCCTGACCCTCTAGAATAACAATGTGGTAGTAAAAGTGAACATGTAAATGCACATTTACCGACATGGACACAGGCCCACAGAACGCGGACGAGGGAGGTGACGTGTGTTTCCACGAGCCCACTTATGTCCAACTGTGTGTGTGCTCAGCTCAGAGTGACGTCACCACAACTTAAGCAGGGCGAAATTTGGGCTTTTTAAACTTTTTAATACTTTTCTGCATCGTTTGATGCTTTACAATATTCATGTCTCATTTTTCTAAGCAGAAGACAAAACTATTTTTCATTTTGAAAAACTGTAAAGATACATAATCATCTGGATATTTTCATCACTGATGACTTCAAGATGCTACAGTAAATAGCAAATCAAACAATGTGCAGACACCACATCCATACGTTATAGATCTGGATGGGTCCTACAAGTGCACTGCAAGTTATTATGTGTATCTGAACACACACACACATAATCAGAGAGGACAAAGACACGTGGGTGTGTCATGCGAAGCAAATGGGTACGTGCACAATGTAGGAGCTAAATCTTTGTTGAATCAGGAGCAAATAAAGAAATGCTCCTCTCTGAAAAGTCTGAAATAGAAATCAACCTGCTCACAGGGTCAAAGGAATGCATGCCTATCCTGGTGGATCTGCTACGAGACCAACCGTATGGCTCCGGGACCCCACCTGTCCCATCGCTGCTCAGGAATGGGAAGGGCGTGACCCTTGGCTTCCCCATGGTCACAAATCACAGGTGTCACGGGCACCCTCTCTCCCTTCCCCTGGCGCATGCACCCGCCCCGCCATGCACACGCAAGCACACACACTGAGAGACAGGCTGGTACAACGGGCTGAAACGAGCGTGAATCAGGGCAGAGACACTCGGCTGTAACAACTATCAACCACACAAGGACAGGACGGCAGCCTGAGCTCAGCACACTTCATCTGCCACCTCTAGAGCCGTCATCCTGAAACACGTCCACTCCCATCAGTTCAGAGCTTCCCAAGCCTTGGGAAGGGCCCAGACCCCGGCACTCATGCCCTCTCCCCTCGGGTGGACTCGGCGGACGCGGGAGGCTGGCAGGGGCAGCCTGGGCAACGGGCCTCTCCTGACCACTGACGCTGTCCCCTTGGGAAGCCCGCTCACGGCACGACTCCCCACGATCCCGTCCACTGAACGAGTGAGGTGACATCGTCCAGGTGCCTGGGCCACAGGCAGCATCCGCTGAGCGCCAGGGCCTCCCTCCCGTCTGCCTCGCAAGCCCACAGGAGCTGCGGCCCCCACTCCGGCTGGGCTCACTGTGCGAGGTGTCGTGTGTGACCCACTCTGCACAGGCCAAGCACACACACACCGCACGGGGGGGCCCCAGGCCTTCCTGATGTGGAATCTACGTGGGCTCCTGGGCCTAGCACCGGCAACTTCCTGCCACATCGGCCCCAAGCGGAAGTCGGAGCCCAGCTGTCCCCACCCGACCCAGCACCGTTTGGCCCTCTCTGGAACGCGTTTTACCTCCCGCACAGCTCCGTTTAATCTGTGTTAGAGATGTGCTATGCTGCACAATCACCCTTCATAATTTCTCTTAATTTCTCAAGATGCATTCTGCTACCTTTGAAGAGATAAACACAGCTTCCCTGCTCATTTTTACCATACGGAAAGTGTCATAAAGTTTATATCCAAGACAAATGGCAAGCTTTGTACTATAAAAATCCTATGTTTCCTCTTAAAGTTTCAACCAGACTTTTGGCCTTTGCTTAAATGGGCATTTGGACTGAGCTGCACATGGTTCTGAGCTGATACACAGAAGCTACAGCAACAAACCCGGAGAGCAAAGAGCCTTTTGTCAGCATGGTTCCCACCCTACACTCTCCAGCCAGGCAACCAGACGTGGCCGCACCTTGTTTCACCGCGCGGTGTTGCCCTCCTTCTGGGATTTCAGCCGGGGCCCTGAGGACTAGTTACCCTGTAGGTCAGGGTCTGGAGGACCTGACATCATGAGACTGGGTTAGGGCGCATGGGGCTGCCTGCCCGGGAGTGCTCATACCTGGCTCAAGATCACCTAATGGTCAGCGTGGCACAGGCTGTGCTGGGCCTCAATGCCCGGTCCCTGGACGGAGGGGCGCTCTGAAGAGTGAGAGGCACAGAGGAAGGGGCATCACAGGGAGACCAGGGCCCCCTCTGCTTCACGCCAATACTGCCGTCCTGCCAGCAGAAACCAAGATCCAGGCGGCTAGCATCCTGCATCACCCAAGACACGGCAGGGGACATGCAGTCACCTGGGAACCCCAGGGCCACGTTCAAGATACACGCTCTTC
>NW_006792080.1:572813-580880 GCF_000442215.2 Lipotes vexillifer | reverse complement strand
GCTCTTCCCAAAACGACTCCCAGATCTGAGCAGTCGTGCCCTTAAAACAAGGAACCACGTGTCATAAACACATTTTCCTCATCTAGGACCGAGGTGGCCACATTTTTTACTTTTAAACCATTTTATATTTCTAACCCACATTTAGAAATTCGTACCTGCCTGAGGTGGAAGCTCGTTTACCTGACGAAGGAGACAACGTCAAAGGAAAGAAAGGGGCAGCACATTCCCTCAGCGCAGCTCTGACAAAAGCAGGGCTGTGACAGTGACGCCCTAGGGGACGGTGCCAGCCCTGCCGGGGCCAAGGACCCCGACGTGACTGCTATGAGCCAATTCACCGGTCAGGCTGCTTGCAGAACAGGTGGGGAGGGAAATCGTGTGTCAGCTCATGCGGAACTCCTGGGCAGTGGGACAACTGTCCTCACGAGACGCCTGAAAGGCGGTCCGTCCACCGCAGGAAATTCACAGAGGGGTGGGGCGGCCAGAGTCAGAGCGCCACGACCCCGCCAGGAGCGTCTCGCAGGAGCTGGGGGTCGGTCTGCCGGAAGCGCTGCATGGACGGTCAGTGGGGTCCAGCTGACCAGGCGGTGGCAGCGAGCTAGGACGGCGCTGCGGCCAGCGAGGGGCTGCCTGCGGGCCCTGTAGTTTCGGGGGCGCCTCCACACGGTGGCTCACGGCCTCCCCTCATTTGTGCATGTGTTGGGTGGGGGCAGCGGGCAACAGCGGGAGCGACGGTTTGGGGACACTTTAAAGAGCTCCTAGGAATCACGGCCCAGGGTCTGTACCCGCAACTTCCCGGAGACTGGACTGTGGAGAAGCCTCGGAGTAGTGGCTCTCAATTCTCTGCGGTCTGACCACACCAGGAACACAGGGCCTGTCCTGGACGATAAAACCAGGGTCCACTCCAGCCTGGACCCACAGCCGTGCAGTGAGGGCAAGGGAAGCCCCAGGATGGCACGTGGCCAGCCCGTACCACACACCCCGCTTCTCCGGAGGTGGACCCTCAGGACAGAGAGCTCCTGGGTGGGGTGGGTGGAGCCCCCGACCCTTCAGACCCTGCAGCCTTTCCTCCAGGGGTCTGGAGGCTGCCGGGGTGCTAACACGTAACCACGAACCTCTCACGGACGTACTCGCGGAGGCTGCAGAGATCACCCTTCCTGGAGCCCCCACCCTGGTCCTGTGGCACCTGGCACCCGGAGACGGTGCGGCGTCCCGGGACGTCAGCAGAGCCCTGCCCTTGTCGCCGCCACGGGGCGGGAGCCTGGCCCACGGGGCCCGGATCTGAGCGGCTCTGAGACCTACACAATAACCGCTCGACTGTCCCGAGCCCTCGGCAGGGCTGCCTCTCGGGAGGACAGGGCGTGCGGTGCTGGCACAGATGACCACGCGGGACCCTAAGCAGGGCTTTCTCTCGGGAAGCGGAACAGGGAGGCAACAGACTTGGAAGAATAAGCCCAAGGATGACGCCGCTCAGGGGAGGCCCCTTCACTGACGGAAAAGGGAAGATTCTCCACTGTAACAGCATCTAATCCCCAGAAGCTGACCTAAAACGTGACACTCCAAGAAAAACGAACGTGGCACAAAGAACGGAGCCTTTCGGGACGGTGGCTTTACTGCCGAAGCGAGTCATTAACAGAGCTGGGATGCAGGGCCGTCTCGTCTTTGTCGAGCGGAGGGATTAACAGACAAGTCGTCTCTGAGCCCAGCTTCCTGAGTCACACAGGTCTCTGAGCAGTAAGAAGGCACCGGGCGGAGGCCAGCCGCCCCTGGGGGCTGCGGCCACGTGGGGTGGGGTCCGCCGGGGACCTCACACCCCGCAGGACAGGCTCTGAGCCCACCACCTGCGGTCCTCAGGAGGCTTCCCTGCCCCTCCTGGCTGGGGGCCCCCAGACGCTCTCCCCGGTCAGGAGCCTCCCTCCTTCCTGCTGGACCCTGGCCTCCCACGTGGCACCCTAGCCTGGGGGTCTGCACGGCCCCTTCTCATCTCTCGGTTCTGCTCCAGAGTCAGGGACAGTCCCCAGAGTCTCAGCCACCCTCCGCCCGCTGTCCTACTGTATCCCCCTCGCAACGCGTTGCATAACTGACCGTTGGTGCGTCGGGGGCCCAGCTCATGTGCAGGGGCCTCGTGTGTCTGCCAAGAGGGAGAGTCACCGGCTGGCGGTGCCAAAGCGGGTCCCACGTGGGCTCCCCACCTCCACCTCAGCACTGGCACCGTCTCAGCCTCTCCCAGATGCTGCCGGGCATCTTTCTAAGACACGAATCCCCGCTTACAAGCTTTCTCACAGCTTGCCGCTGCCTGCAGGACGCATTCCAATTCTCTCACACGCACAGAAGGCCCTTCACACCTGCGACCAGGCCGCCCTTTCAGCTGAACCCGAGCCTCAGGCCCACCCCTTGACACCTGCTTCCCCCCACGCAGGTCCCTGCTTTCTCCGGCAGCGCGCCCGGGTCTCTGCCCACACAGCCCTGACAGCAGAGCCGAATCAGCCGGGAAGCCCCGCGGCCTCTGCCTGGGAGGGCGTCATTCACGCGGTGGTAAAGCAATGCTCACACCGGATATACCAGGCGGGTGCTCCAGTCCGGGGCCCGGGACACAAAGCGGCAAACACGGCTCCTGCCCGCAGAAGCCTGAGGGCCAGTGGAGCACGGTGTGGGGACACAAGGGGCGCCCAGCAGGGGTCTCGGCCCCAGGTCAACCCCGGTGAGCCCAGAGGGCGGTGCCGCCTGGGGAGGTGTGTCCGTGCGCCCTGACACGTGGCGCCAGCCTTGGGAGAGGGCCCAGATCTCCGCCACCTAGTCCTGTGTGCAGAGAGAAGAGACGACGGAGAGCCCTACGGGGGCAGCAGGTCACATGGCAAACACACCCGGCCGTCTCCGTGGACGTGGCCCGGGCCGGGGCAGGCCACGGGGAGGGTCCCTGAAGGGGGAGCCTTCCCGCTCGAGGCCAATCACGAGCAGATCACAAGGAGGCTCTGCCCAGAGAAACCTGGTGGCCGCTGTCCGCGGGCCATGGGAGCCAGTCAGCCTGCCAGCCTGCAGCGACATCTCTGCCGAACGTCTGTGGGTGGGCACCGCGGCCCAGGAGGAAAGGGCAGGTCTTGTCTTGTGAATGAATTATTCAATGGGTTTTGATTTGTCAACCCCTCAGAGATCCAGGTACACCCGTTTAAACCACGTGTTTTGGTAAATTTCTGAACAGACAATGCTCCTTTTAACAGGTTAGGTAAGGTAAGGAAGTCAGAGACAGAAACATCCTCTGAATTCAGCCTAATACAGCACCACCTGGATTAGAGGATGTTTGAACCCGTCTTATTCAGGATTCAAGCCCACAAGCACCGTCTCCATAGACAATCACCGTTCCATCATTAGGTCCCTGACAGATGCAGACGGGGAAGCTCACACATCTGAAAACCAGCCCCTCCCTCAGCTGGGCCCGCGTCAGGCAGGAGCCCGGCCCAGGTGAGGTGGGCAGCCCAGCAGCTGTGTCCTCGCGGACCAGACCTCTCTGGTCACAGTCCCTGCAGCACGGTGGCTCGGTCCCATTAAACAGTTAACAGCCTGCGTCTTTCGGCTCCCCTGTGCTGACCTCTTTGAGGGCCGCCCCCTGTGGGGCTGGGGGCTGTATGAGTTTCCTGCCAGGGGCGAGCCGAGAGCAGCTCTGGATGACTCCCCCAGGAAGAGGACAGAGGCTACCATAAAAAATAGATGTGACAATAAATGCAGGATGTTCCCCGGGGTCTTAATCTCTTCCTTCAGGAAACCTGCCTGAGGAGTTCCGCCTTCCGTGCTGCTGTGAGGTAGAGGGTATGTGCGTGCGTGCGTGCGTGCGTGCGTGCGTGCGTCCTGGGTTACTAGCTTCTCCCCCAACAATGGAATCCTTCCGAAGCCAGAGCCCCAGCCTGTGGCGCTGGCCTCGCCGCCCATATGTTCCTCCTAAGGCCAAGTGCTTGCTGACCCCCGAGGGTACGCTGGGCCTGGCAGCGTCAGGAAAGCTCGAGAGGCCAGCGTGGAGTTGGGAGGGTCACCGTCCGTCAGCGTCTAACACAGCCAATGTGACCCACGGCGCCGTCTTCTGCTTGGCAAACTCTAACCCCTTCCTCAAAGGCGACGCTGGGACTCCCAGCCACGGGGGAGTAGCCGGTGGACGAACTACGCTTTCCTCCAGGAAGACAAAATTAAAGCTGGAATTGAAACATCTGTGTGAAGGCTTCTAGGGACAAGACGAAGCAGGACTCAACGGCCAAGGCTATGAGGAGAAGGGACCCTGGAGGTGAGCGTTCCTTCCGGGGCTGCCTCCCCCGCATCCCCCTGAGCTGTCGCCAATGCTTGATGCTGGGCAAACAGCTTCTAAAAGGCAGAGAAGCCAGCAGGGTCTCTGGAGCTCTCTCGGGACAGTAGATGCACAGCATGGCTGGGACTCAAGGCATCGGGACTCCAGGGAGAAGGGAGGCACACTCAGGGCTCTTCCTCCTTTAAAGCATTCTTCAGATCCTTGAAGCCAAGAAGCCTCACGGCAGGAAACTCAGAACCTAAGTAAAAAGCCACTGAAGGGCAGAGTAGAATTCTCAGAAGTTTCATAGAGTCGAGGAGGCAAACACAGGGCTTTCGAGCTCGCCAAGAACAAGGAGCCCTGGACATCCAGACCCTAGGGACAGGGGCCCGTCAAGAAGCCTGAGCTCCACCAAGGCTGCAGGCAGGACCCAGTCAGCTCAGTCCATCAGGGTTTACGTGATCCGCCTTGACACTGGCCCATCCAGGAAGGGGGCGAGCACGTCTGGGGAAGCCTCTGTACCTTCTCTATAATGCCTGGCTTTCAATCAAGGATTAGCAGGTACACGGAGAAACAGAACCACGAGGAAAAAGCAGGCCACAGAAACAGACCTGCAGACGACTTGAAAATAGCTACAATTAATACGTTCAAGAATGCATAGTTCAAATGCATATATCAGGACAGAGAGCAGGCTGGAACTGGCTACGACGTCCTGGGCTCTGGCTTCTGCCCAGTCCCCTCATCCACTCCTCCAGCAGCCCAGCGTCACGGCCTTGAACATGCTAATCGCTTCCTGCCCGGGGCCTCCGCACCTGCTGACCTTCTTTTGAGAAGCCCTCTCTCCCTCCTTGCTTGCTCTGGCCCACGTCTCGGGTCCTGGGGAGTCAGTTTAAGTGCAGGACAGCCCCACCCCATGCCCGCCCGGGTCTGGGCTCTGGTTCGGGGCCTCAGACTGGGCTTCCTCACTCACTGTCTTTCACGGCTCATCACTGTCATCAGCCATTGTTTGGGCAAATGTTTTTTGTTTGTTTGTTTGTTTGTTTTGCGGTACGCGGGCCTCTCACTGCTGTGGCCTCTCCCGTTGCGGAGCACAGGCTCCGGAAGCGCAGGCTTAGCGGGCCATGGCTCACGGGCCCAGCCGCTCCGCGGCATGTGGGATCTTCCTGGACCGAGGCACGAACCCGCGTCCCCCGCATCGGCAGGTGGACTCTCGACCACTGCGCCACCAGGGAAGCCCTGGGCAAATGGTTTTTGTGCTGTTAGTTTTTTGTTTTGGTTTGGTTTTTTTAAATGAATTTATTTATTTAATTTTGGCTGTGCTGGGTCTTCGTTTCTGCGCGCGGGCTTTCTCCAGTTGCGGCGAGCGGGGTCCTCTCTGCGTCGCGGTGCGCGGGCCTCTCACTGTCGCGGCCTCTCTTGTTGCGGAGCACAGGCTCCGGAAGCGCAGGCTTAGCGGGCCATGGCTCACGGGCCCAGCCGCTCCGCGGCATGTGGGATTTTCCCAGACCAGGGCTCGAACCCGTGTCCCCTGCATCGGCAGGCGGACTCTCAACCACTGCGCCACCAGGGAAGCCCATGTGCAGTTAGCTCTTAAATGTTGTTTGTCATCCCCTAAACGCTGTAAGCACCCGGCTGGCAGGAACGGAAGCTGTCTTCTTCGTGGTCCTCTCACCAGTGGCAAGCAAGGTGCCTGGCGGATGCAGGCGCTCTGTGCTCTGGGTCCGTGTGTGAAAAACGCACAGGCATCTGGTTAACCACCTAAGTGACCACTCCATGGACTCAGAGTTGCTAAAAGACGCCCACTGTCTTAGGAGAAAATGCTCCGACCCATTTGACCGCGGTCAGCAGCTTTATTTACTTCTGTGGTATTTACGATACAATCCACAAACATTTGCAAATGCAAGAACTCTCCTACCAAGGACTCGGTCCCCACCCCAGGTTTTAAGTAAAACAATCTCTAACTCTGCCTCCTTGTTGGCTCTGTTTGGGAAACTACAACAGCCTTTTTTTTTTTTTTTGTGGTACGCGGGCCTCTCACTGCTGTGGCCTCTCCCGTTGCGGAGCACGGGCTCCGGACGCGCAGGCTCGGCGGCCATGGCTCACGGGCCCAACCGCTCCGCGGCACATGGGATCTTCCCGGACCGGGGCACGAACCCGTGTCCCCTGCGTCGGCAGGCGGACTCTCGACCACTGCGCCACCAGGGAAGCCCACAACAGCTTTTTTAGTGAACTCAATTTACATATTAAATCTGTTCCACACCATGCCATGCTAGGTGTTGGTGAAGGGACGACTGAATAAACGACCACCATCGCTAACCACTATCACGCAGGCACAGCAGCAGCCGCTGACGGCCCACCGTGGACCTGGGCCCACCCACAGGTCCACCGTCCACGGGGGTCTCACCTGCAGACAGGAAACCCAGCAGGAGGCAGGGCCGAGGTCTGAGTCCAGGTCTGCTGGGCTCTCACCTCCGTCCCGCCGCCCACCTTACGTCCACAGGGGCCTCCATGGGACAGCAAAGCCGCCAAGACAAACGGTGAGGCCCAGAGGCCCCGAAGCTGTCCAAGCTGAGCTTGGCCCCCGCCGCACGTCCAGGCAGAGCTGTGGGCAGGTGAGGGAGCGATCCGACCTCTCTGGCCCCAGTTCCCGGTCTGCGAGATGGAACCACCGACAGCAGACGAGGGGCACCGACCCTTCAGTCACACGCTCTACAGGGAGCAACGTCCAGGATGCCGTGAACAGATAGAGTCCCCCCTGCACCACACACGCCACCCCCCTTTGCCTCCAGAGGGCACGAGAATGAAAAAGGAGGTGACAGTCAAATCCACCCGAGTCCCCCCTCAGGATGGGGCCACATGGTGGGTGACAAAATGCGGCAGCACTGACGGCAGAGCCCTGGCAGCTCTCCAGCTCCTTCCCCTGCAGGTAGGTCGAGATCCAGTGAAAGAGGGCGGGGGCTGCCTCACTCGGGAGCCTGGCGAGGGCCTGCCCACTTCTGGGGGGTCACATTCCTGGGTGGCTGTCACCCAACCTCTCCCTGGCACCCACTGCCTGTGATTCCGGTGAGCTGGAATCTCATCTGGGAGAGGTGGGGACCCCACCGGGGCAGCGAGGACGCTCCGCCCTCGGGGTCCCAGGTCTCCGTCGCTCCCTGGGGAATGGGGGGGTCCTGCTCCCGGCTCCGTCACTGCCCCAGGGCTGAACTGCAAGAGAAGAGTCTCTTCCCCACACCCTCCCCTCAGTCAGCTCGACCAGGACCCGCGGCACCTCCCCGGCTTCGGGGGTCCCTGCGGCACCAGGTCTGGACGGGATGTGCCCCCTCCGGGCACCCCCACGGCTTTCAGCAGCAGCCTCTCACCCCTGGTCCCCCAAACCTCCATACGCCGTCACCTCGAGGTGGCAGATCCAAGCTGGTCCCCCCCTGCACCGGGCCTGGGAGAGGGAGGGGCAGGCATGGGGCCCCCAGCTGATTGATGAAGGTCGACGGGTCCCCAGGGACACCTGCACACAAGGGACCGACTCTCCCTTCCCCAGGGGGCCCCTGCAGACCGTCCTGGATGTGCACCCGAAGCAACAGGCGCATCTGCAACGGACAGGCTGCCGCACCCGTGTCCCTGACGCTCGGCTCCCAGGCCCCCAGCGCAGGAGCAGGACAGGCGGCGGACAGAACACTGATGCTCAGCCCTGTGCCGCCCGACCCTGTCCTTCTGGAGGCCAGACAGCCCCCTGACCGAGTGTCACGCAGAGGCTCGAGGCTCAGGGCCAGGCCACTCCGGAACCCACCCAGGGGCGGGCGGGG
>NW_006792080.1:569131-572690 GCF_000442215.2 Lipotes vexillifer | reverse complement strand
GGGGGGGGGTCCAGCAGCACCCCTTCTTGACTCCCTCAGGGGCCTGAGCGCAGCACCCGGCCCAGCTCACAGGACATGGAGGACCTGGTCCTGGAGTGGCTGGCTCTGCCCCAACCCCAGGCGCGGGGATCCGAGCCCCTCAAGAAGCTTGCAATCAGGCCTCGGGGCAGGGAGATTTTACAAAGGCAGGTGGAGTTCAGGAGGAGAAAGCTCTTACTGGATCGCACCCTCCATCTTCGAGGCTGCCTTGTGGAACTGCTGTGAAGACAGTCTGTACGTCTCGACATTCTGCAACGAGAAAACGGACCCGACCGGTTACCAGATGGAAGCTTCTCTGCGGCCGCAACCCCACCCGCAGCCGGGCTGAGTCCACACATGCCGACTTCCTGACCAGGATGGCCGGGAGAGCCCAGCTCCTCGTGGACCAGCCACGCCTGCCAGGACACATGGAGCCCCTGGCTCAGGGGTCACACCTCCGCCACGAGCGAGGCCCGGCCCGGCCTGCCCCACCGTGTAAATAAAGTTTTATGGGCACACGGCCATGCCCACGATTTGAGATCGCACGGCTGTGGCTGCTCCTGGGCTACGACAGTGTCCACAGAGGCAGTGAGGCCCACACAGCCCAAGACGGTCACTATCTTAAAGAAAGAGTTTGCCGTGCCTTCGTCTGTTCCAACCCCATCCTTACGTGGACTCTGCTGCCCAGAGATGTGAAGCAACTTGCCCGAAGCCACACAGCAGGCAGCGGTGCCAGGACCACAGCCCAGGACCCCCACACTCACCAGCACTGCCAGGCAGTCCCAGAGGCACATGCTGCCCTCCTTCCGAGGTCACCCCGTGTGTGCTCAGGGCCGGCAGTGTGGGGACGGCAGCAGGACAGAGCTGGGCCGGAGCCTGGGGCCACCGCAGCATCCTTCCGGTCAGTCACGCCACTTCTTTGTGCCCCAAGGAGACTGGCTTCAGCCCACCCAGGCCCAGCACCCCGCGTGCCACGTCTCCAGAGGAGACCAACGTAAGCACAGCTGTCCCCCAACAGCAGCTTCTGGCGGAGCCCCGTGAGGCTCACGGGTGGACCCGACATCTCCAAGGACGCGGGCTCGAGAACGAAACCACCCAAAGGAAGCCCAACACGGGGCTGGCGTCAGACGCCCCAGCAAGATGCCCTGTGGAGCTGCTGGGCCCGCACAAGCCTGGGGTAGCCCCTTCCCACCACAGATGGGCAAACGCAGGCTTCCGGCTTCAGGGCTCCCGCGGGGGCCGGTCCGTCAGGCCCTGCAAGCAGCCAGTGAGGCAGGTGAAGGGACCCGTGGAAACGGAGACCCCACGGCCCGTCGGCCTCCAAGCCCGGCTCTCCCACTCCACCTCCACTGAGTACACAGGGAGCCTGGCCCAAAGGGAACGAACCTGTCGGACCAGAAGAGGTGACAGGTGCCCAGATCAGAGCCGTGCGGGGCAAGCGCCGTACCCCATGGGCCCCATCATCCACCTGCAGGGAAGGTAACCACAGCAGGCGCGGGGAGCACGTCCCCGAATCACCCACAGGGCATCAAAGGCGGAGTCTGTACCCGGGGTGGGGGGCGGAACCAGGCCAGCAGCGCTATCCTGGTACCACGGCCTCTGGGAAGAGCCAGCTGGGAGGGACGCGGAAGGGTGTTCCGAGGCGCAGCTCAGCCCATGAAGGGCAGGGGTTCTGCTCTGGGCTGTGCTGGGGCGAGCCCGCTACCGGGCTGCCACCCCCAGCTGCAGACTGAGGCCACCCCGCCGCTCCCTGGCATGTTCCCCACCCCTGAACCAGGGAGACAGCCGAGGCCCCTCTGATGGTCAATGGGAGCTGCGAACACCCAGCGCACAACAGGCATGAAATAAACGGGGGCTCTCCCCACCCAGCCCGGCTGGCCCCCTCCACAGGGACGTGCTGATGCCCAGCCGTCCAGCGCTGATGCTCCAGCCAAGAGATTCCAACTCCACCTCAACCAGTGGACGGTCAACCAACACTGACCCTGGGGAGGGAGTAAGGACGCAGGTGAATCAGGCCAGGCCCTCTCCGCTGAGCAGACGCTCTCCTGGGACGTCCATGTTTTAACGCTCTCTGCACGCGGCGTCTGCTCTTTGGGTCACTTCCTCCCTCGAGCCCTGTCTCCTAGCCGTCAGGCGGGCAGCCCTCCCCGCGGGGCGCCGAGAGGCGCGGGCTCGCGGGACGAGCGTACCACCCACACGCCCCCACTGCCTCTTCTGAAGCCACAAGCCCCCAGCCACGCTGCCCGTCCCCTCCCGCAGACAGCCTCGCGGCTGAGGCCTGCCCTCCTGGGAGGGCAGCCGGGCACCGTCCCTTCCCAGGGGAGCACCCGCAGCCCAGATGGGCCCACGGACGCTGGGACGCCGCACCTCCACGCACCGCCCGGCTGGGGAGACCTGCGTCAGTGGCTGCACTGACTGCGACCTCAGCTTGAACCTGTGGTCGGTGAGGCTAGTCGCAGGAAGTGCCCGCGGGCCAAGGCGTGGCGATAACCCCAGCACAGCTTCCTCTGCGGCCTCAGGATGACTCAGAGGACAGCCCCCTGCTGCGCCCTCTGCCCATCTAACCGGCCCGAGCAGGTCAGGCACCGCCAGCGACCCCCTGCCCCCCAAGGCCCCCCGCACGCGCCCTGAGGGAGCAGCTCCGTGCCCGCCCAGCTTCCTGGGGCCGCTGGAAGCCGTGCACTCTGAGGCCTCAGCCAGCGAGAGCAGGGCCCTCGCAGACTCCACCAAGGGGCTTCTGGAAGGACCGGGGGCCCCCCACCAAGACCGTGCTGAGCGCTGAAGGTCCCACGGCAGCCCGGCCGCAGGCAATGGGGCCGAGCAAGGCTCCACTCTTCAGGGCGCGCGGCGTGGTGGGGCGGCCGCGTGGACGACACAGCGACCCCCGCAGCCCCGCTGCCCCCTGCTCCCCGCGACCGGTGATCTCTCCTCCCCTAGATTCAGACCCCACGATTTCAGGGCCCCTCCTCCCCCTCCAGCTGCTGCGAGCGAGTCTGAAACCAGAAGACCCGATCTCGATTAATTAAGCCTGCCATTAAAAATTAAATAACGTGAGCGAGAAGGTGTGAGCCTTATCTCCACAGGCTTCAAGAGTCCCAGTGTTTCTTCAATTACTTCCCAGCAGTTTTCATATTTCATACTGTCTGATTTCTCCAAGGGCCTGGATTCTGGAGATCAAAAGAGAGGGCAGGGGGAGGAGGGAGGCTGGGGACCGAGGGGGGCTGTCCGTCCCCACCGCAGCCAGGACGGGGGGCCCCTAAGGCAGAGCTCCGTCTGCCGGCCTGGAGGGGAGCCCCAGGAACGGTGAGAGGCCGCCGGGCCATGAGGGTGGGTGCAGGCCGCGGGGGGGCGTCTGGCTCCCTGGCTTCTGTGTGAAATAAAGACGGTCCCGGAGCGTCCTCCATACAGCGTCGTGGGAATTGCTACAAAATGCCGCTGAGATGGCACATATAAAACGCTTAGAGCTGGTGGGGCCTGGCACAGAGGAAACCAAAAACGTCTTAAAAACTTAACACCCAAATGCGCGTCAGCCAAGGGAAAG
>NW_006792080.1:568512-569110 GCF_000442215.2 Lipotes vexillifer | reverse complement strand
GAGGGGCATCTCCTGGATGAGGCGAGCTCAACCAAGGGAGGGGTTTTCAGCCCCTTTGCTTGACCTATCCCCAGAGCCGCCGGCGCTGCCGGCACAGAGCGGCCCCACCAGGAGTGGCTGAAAAAGGGGGGCGGGGCAGATCCGCTAGGGCAGATCAACAGCGTGATCAGGACGCAGCGTCTGTCTGGTCAATGGAAGTCTCTGAGCTGCCGCTCCGTGGACGCAGCCCCACCGGGAGCTCGCAGACCAGGCGGGGACAAAGAGCAGGCTGGGGGCCAGGCCCAGAGAGGCCGCAGGGGCCACGTGAGGATCGCGAGCTTGGACCCCTCCCCCACGTGAGAGCATCTCAGCAAACACTTCGGGAGAGTGTGAGAGAGACAGTCACCGGTTGTGCTCTGCGGCCGTGAGCACTGAACCATCAGCCGGGGACACAGGGCCCACGGGGTTCAAGTGGACCCCCATGCCAGGCGCTGTGGCTGGGACCAGTCACCAGACTGGCCCTTCACACCCAGAGCTACGCTTCCGGTAGGAATGCCTATCCCTCTGCCGGGTGCAGCCAGATGGTCAGGGGCAGACGATCCCGCCCAGGGGCCCAGAA
>NW_006792080.1:567524-568502 GCF_000442215.2 Lipotes vexillifer | reverse complement strand
AGGCCTCAGAGCCGATCCATCAGCTTCCCATACGCGCAGGCCTCCAGCAAGGGATCCAACATACCGAGGGCCACGCAGACTGGGCTCAGAGCAGACACACGGTTGTGCCTAGAGGCACCTGAAGGCCCAGAGCCGGGAGAGTTCCGGCAAAATCAGTGCAGCTGTCGGAGCCGGGGCCGGGGCTCAAGGAAGCAGCAGAATCTGCAGGGAGCAGAGTGAGGATGGGAAACCCCAGACCCTGCGATGCCTCAACACGTCCAGCCAGTCATCAGGGACACGGAAAACTCACCAGCCTAGTCACCAAAGGCTCTGCAAGCCCACAGGAACGCAAGGGCATTTGGAGAATCTCTGACTTGAAAACAATAAGAAACAGAAAGAAGGAAAGACAAAAGTGTTTTGTAAAAAGTCCAGTCAACATAAAACTTGTGAAACTGTTGGGCGTGCAGTCGGTGACACAGTAGGTGAAGGGACAGAAATTCCGTTTTGTTGAGGGACTGACCAGCTGGCTCGTTGTGAAGCCAGTTCAGCATCTTTGGCCCTCCCGCGCGTTGGTGCCGGCCCCTTCCCCAGTCGCCAGACCCCACCCCGACCCCACTCCTCCCTCACTCTGCTCCTTCCCCGGCCCCCTTGCGCTGCCCTTTCAGCCACTGTTGTTGCTAAAAATGACCCGGTGAAGCTGGCCGGCTACGCCCTGCTCTGCTGAGGGGAGAAGACGCCCCTTTCCAGACTTGCTCCGGCACTTACCCAGGATGGGGAGGGGCCGGTCCTGCCCCCACTGCCTGCCCGCAGGGTGTCCACTGAGGTCCTTTCAACCCCGGGGTCCCTTCCCTCCACCGTCTCCTCACCCCCAGGCACACCGTCCAAACTCACCCATGGCCACCTTCCCCAGGGCCACACCCAGGGCTTCCCACCCTCCAGGAGACCCTTACCTAGGATCCGCAAGCATCCCCAGGACAGTCCCGCCTGTGATCCCCCCCT
>NW_006792080.1:544985-567250 GCF_000442215.2 Lipotes vexillifer | reverse complement strand
CCCCCCCACCCCCCCCCACCCCCCGGAAGGCCCCACGTGGCACACCTGCCCTCTAACCCCACTGACCACGCCTTTACCCCCCCACCCCTCCCACACCCTCCTGTCCTCACTTCCGCTCCCTTCCTGGTCCCCTGCTTTGCCCTCCCTGGGCCCTGCTTCCAGCCCCTCCCATCACACCCTGCGACCCTCAGCTCTCACCCAGGTACCTCTGCACCCGGTCACACTCCAGGCCTGGCTGATCCAACCCACCTGCCGTGTCCGCCCCTAGGCCCAGGAGACCCCACAACGAACTTAGGCTCCGACCTCAGGTGAACCTTCCCCACAGCTTGTAATTCTTGAAATTCCAGGACAGCTGCCCCCACCAGGCCTGTTTCCCAGCCTGAGGTCCTGCCGTGGGCAGATGGCCGCTTCTCGACCCCAGGGACGTCGGAGGCTGCAGCCAGGCACAAACAGGAGTGTTTCCCCAGGGCCAGGGTGCCTCTGCCTTCGCCCACCCACGCCGGGCCCCGGGTCCCTCGGGCAGCGATGGGCCATCTTTGGGGCTCCGAGGAGGCAGTGACCAGCAGGCCAGGGCTCCTCTGTTTCTTCCCCTCATTTATGAGTGCCTACTGTTTACAGCAGTAAACAAGAGAGCTGCAGCCCTGGCCTTTGCGGAGCGAGGAGCCAGGTTCCGGAAAACAACAGGTCTACCCAGGAACCGGTGCCCAAAAGACACGGCGGGGTAGGGGTAAGGCGCAGCCGGGGAGGCCGCTCTGCGGACAGCGTGGGTGGAGACCTGAAGGACACGAAGAGGGAAACGAGATTCGGGGGAGGCTTAGGCTGGGACCACCGCGGCGCGCTCTTGGAAAAGCAGGAGGAGTGTGGCTGGAAGTCGGTCAGCTGATGGCTGGACCAGGGCCTGGCCACCTCACACAGGGCCTGCTTCAGCGCTGGCAGGAAGCCGGGGGCTGGTCAGGGGACAACGCGGTCTGATCTCCATTCTGGAGGGACCACTGACTGCACCCTCAGAGTCGGGGTGGTCAGGACCGGGGTCAGCTCCTGGGGGGGAGGTCAGGGGAGGGAGGTGGCTGCGGAGAGTGCAGAGGAAAGGGGCTAGAACACCGCTGCCAGGCGGGCAGCACAGCCCTCACAAGGCAGCCAGCCAGGCCTTGTGCACTGCTTAGCTGGTTTTTACACTTCCAGACACATGTTTGGCTACATGAATATCTAAAGAGTGTGAAAACAAAATACAGAGCACAATAGAAAATAAAAAGGAATTTTCAAAATGAACGGACATGAATTTTAACTCCACTTTTGTGACCTACTGGTAACCCGACCCCGAGCAAAGGGCCCCAGAGTCAAGGTCTCAGGACCGCCCCCCGCGGGCAGTGACTCAGGCCACAGGGGTGTTGACCAGGCGCCCTGGGAGGCACACACAGGTCCTCAGCACTGAGACTCGGCCCTGGGACCAGAGGGCGCTCCCGGCGGAAGCTACAGGCTGGACGCCCTGCTTCCCAGAACCTCGCCCCCCACCCCCGCCCCCGAAAGCTGAAAGCCTCCCCACCCCCGGGCCAGTCGGGCGTGCGGCCCACGCGGCCCGGCCCATCAGGGGAAGGTCGGGGACCCGTGGCGGCAGCATCGCCGGCTCGTCCGGCACGGGCGGACCGCTCCAGGCCTCAGCGGCGCCACCGAGCACGAGCTCCCGGGGGACCTGAGTGCCTGGGACGCCTGGGGGGCGCAGGTGCACAGAAGCAGGGCCCCCACGGGCACCACAGCCGTCTCCTAAAATCCCGGCGCCCCGTCCTCCGCGGCTCCCGCTGTCCTCACCCGTCCCCGAGGCCTCGTACCCGCGGGCAGCTCGCTGTGGCCCTCAACCCTGGAGCCACGGGGCCGCCTGAGCCCGGCCCATAGACTGCTGGGTGGTCTGGGCTGGGGCCCCAGCGTCGGTGTTTAAGGAAGATCCGGGGGTTCCCTGCGCATCCAAGGTGGGAAACGCAGCTCCAGGTCCCGGAAACCCTGAGGTTAAGCCTGCTTTGTCACTGACCAGCCTGTGCCTGCGCCTGTGGCCCCTGCTCCACAGAGAGCTCTATCCTCTGGGAAATCTGACTTTTATTTCAAAATTAGAAACTACAGTGGGACACTAAAATGTGGTCCTTTGTATTAAGTTTCCTAGCTGCTTGATATTTTGTGGTTTGAGAAGTTTTCAAAGAAAATCAAAGGAGGAAAGAGGGCTGAAAAAAAGAAAGAGGAAACGGGGAAGTCTGGCGACCTCCGCGCCCCCGTCTCACGGGCCCCCTTGGCTTCCAAAGTAATTGGAAACACGTTCGGCCCCGTTGTCAGTCCTGCGGAAACGCCAGACCTCTTGCTTCTCCTAAACACAGGTGACTTTTCTTCATGGTTGTCACCTCCTCTGATTCCAACTTCTAATTTGAGAACGGTTTCAAAATGTTGGTAGACAGCAGGCTTTGCGGGGATAATATAGCTCGATGTATATGAGGTACAAATTACCTAAGTCAAAAACAATTCTCTCCTTTATTGCAAAAATGACTAATTAACTCAAGTACCGTAAAGGTTCTTGCTGAGTGTTTACTAAAGGTTCTAAGAGACTGGGAAAAGATGTCTTTTCTTTTTGACTTCACCTACAGGAGAGGGAATTCGCCTGTGACGGGCACCTACTGCACGCCAGTCCCCAAGTGCTGTTACACAGTTCACGTTGTTTGCTCTGGAAACAGAGTCTGAGGCTGGGAGCTGGACTCACCAGGCGTGTCTGCCCAGAGCCTCCTCCGTGGAAGGATTAGTCCAGGCGCTGGACACAAAGAGACGAACAGATGCAAATGAGGGTTTTGGTCCTTCTACAGACGAATACCTTGATGAGCTGAGACATGAACTAACACACACCTGAACCACCGGTATGTGTTTGCTCTCCGGGCTGTGCAAATGCAAACAGGAAGTGTCACAGCACCGAAGAAATCCACACAGGTTCTCACGGAAGCCTAAAGTTTGGGGGCTGCAAAAGGGTATTTTTTAAAAGGTCCTATTCTCATACCCGCAAATAGAGCCCAACAGCTCATGGGCTGTAGAGACAGCTCGTAAGCACGAGCTCCTAAATGAAACAGGCCTGGAGTCGGGTGGCGCTGGGCTGTGCTCAGGGGAGTGGGAGAAGACCAAGAATAAACGAATAAATACACCAGAAATAAGTAAGGTGCATTTAAAAAGATCGCCCTCTGGCCCGAGCAGCACGTGGCAGCCGCCCTCGGGGGTCAGGGGGCCGTCTGCACGAGGAGGGACAGAGGCCAGCACGGTTACTGGGGACATTTGCTGCTGCGTGGGGGGGAGTGACACCCCCTCACAGCCAACGGGGGAGACGACTCCTGACGTGTCACCCTCGGGGGCAGCAGTCAGTGCTGAAGCAACGGGAGCTGTCGTGACCACTATTATTACCAACAAGTGATCTGTTGAGGAAATTAACCTACCAGCTTCTGGAACCACGGATCGGGAGCAAGGGGGGATCAGTGTTCACGGCGGCGGGACCCCAAGGCTGTGGGACCCCAAGGCGGCGGCAGCTGAGGGGGGGGGGCTCCAGGACCTGGACCCCCAGACGCTCTGTTCTCCCAGGGAGCTGAGTCCACCGGCCACAGCCCTGGGGGCCGGCAGCTCCCGGCACGAGCTCCGGGCGCAGAGGGTAGAACGGCCCCAGGCCAGCGGCTGGCAGGCGGCAGGGGTGGCTCTTGTCCCCCCACCAACCCCAAGCCTCGGGCTGGGGTGGCCAAGCCAGGTCACGTCCCTTCCTGCCACCCGCAGGCACCGTGGGGGGAGCAGGCGGGCATGGGGCCCAGGGCAGGCCCCACTGCCCTCCTCCTCTGACTCAGCACTGATGCCCGGCCTCGGAGGCCATGCCCAGGGCCCTTCGGTCCAGGCTGGTGCCCTCTGCTTCCCCCAGGGCCGCCCTGCTGGAAGATGCCACGCGGCCACTCCTCCCCGCCCGCTCTGCTGAAAGGGTAAAGTTTTGCACCTGAAGGAACCTCGACCCTCCTGCAAAGAGCAGCCCTGCAGCTGCCTTTTCTTCCCCTTCTTCCTTTAACATCCTCTTGTTTCCTTCCATCCTCCTGGAAACCTTATTTCTGCTGCTCAGGGGGAGAGTGTGGCGCAGGCTCATTCCAGCCCTGCGTTCAAATCTCGTGCCTTGGAGAAGCGTGTGACAGTCACCAGGTGCGCGTCACCTGGGCTCACCGCTCACTGAGGCTCTGCCCATCCAGCCACTCACACGCTCTTTCCGGCTGAAGCCACTTGAGTTATCGATATTTTAGTCATCATGACCTCTTGCCCCCAAACACTTGAGCTGCACCTCCCAAGAGCAAATTAATTCTGATACTCTGAGTAAACACTGAACAACTACCACGGTCGGGACCCTTCACGTCAATAGGATACTTTTCTAATATATAATCTGTAGCTGACCGTTTCCAACTGCCCCAGGAAACCCCCCCCAATCCGGGACGCAGTCGAGGGTCACAGGTCGTGCCTGGCTGACATGGCCCTGCCTGCCCTCCAGTCTAACCAGCTCCCACCCTCTCTTGGCCTTTCAGGACACTGATATGTTTCACGAAGCCAGGACAGTTGTTTCAGAGATTGTCCCTCAGTTCGAACACTTGTTTTGTCATGATTAGATTCAGGTTCAAATTCCTGGCGGAGAAACGGCAGAGGTGAGGCAGCCGTGCAGCCATGTCCCCCATCGACACGTCAGTGTATGAGGTCACGGGACACTCCTCCCCTGACCCTGGCGGAACTTTGTGGCTACTTTGAAGTGACACCACGTGGCTTTGGAGGTGGGATCGTGAACAGCTGGCACACTGGTGCCTCGCTCTCTGGGAGGAAGCCTGGAACAGCCCACCCGGAAGGGACACGTAAATGATTCGGCCAACAGTCCAGTGAAGCCCCAGCACGGCCACATCAACTGCCAGGGGTGGGGGAAGGTTCCAGATGGTTCCAGCCCCCAGCCACCACATGGCCCCGGCAAGGCCCCTGACTTCAGGAAACAGAGCCGAGCTGTTCCCATGTCCTGTCTGAGCCCCCGATTCTCCGAGCCCGTGACCCTAACCAACGGCTGCTTGATGCCTCTGAGTTTCGAGGTGATTTGCTATGTAGGAACGTAGACCTGCGACCACACCCTTTCCCTCGGCAACAAACCCGTGACCTGAAGGGTGATGCTGTAAGGGCATGATTACCCTCCTTCCCAACAGTCATGGCTTTTGCTGAACTGATTATTATTACAGCAGTGGCAAATGGGTGACTGTCTATCATTCTCTCCACATCTATTAGTTGTTGTTCCTTCGTCAAGACAGTTTTCCTCTCCTTTCCTCCTTTCGATCCTGTATGTTTTTCTGTCAGTTTGGACTTAGATTCTCTTTTTAAAATCCAACGTGTTATAATCCACTTCTGTCATCACTATTGTGTCACGCAGACAAGGTGTCCGAACTCGGCTCGCGGGACCTCTTCCAGGCCCTCTCCTGGGTCCCGTATAGACTCACGTGCCCTCACCATGTTCTGAACACTCCTCACTTTTTCACAAGACAAGATGTTAGCCACCCCAGTAGGTACGCAGCGATGTCTAACTGCAGGTCTAATTTGCATATCCAATAGCTAATGATGGTGAATGTCTTCTCATGTGCTTATTTGCCATCTGTATATCCCCTTGGTGGATTTCTCTAATTGGATTGTTGGTTTTTACTTATTTATGTTTTGCTGGTGCACTGTGACAGTATTTTCTATATTCTAGACACTAGTCCTTTGCTTGGTGTGTGGTTTGTAGATATTTTGTTCCCCGTCTGCAGGTCCTCTTTTCATCTTCCTCACAGGGCCTTCCACAGAACCAAAGTGTTTAATTTTGATGAGGTCCATTGTAACAGTTTCTCCTTTTATGGATCTTGCTTTTGGTGCTTTTAATCTCAGTACCAGATGTTGTTAGTACACAGCAATCTGTAATGCAGTTGATTTTCGTGTGTGGGCCTTGTGTCTGGTGACCTCGCTGAAAGCCTTTGTTAGTCCTAGGGTTTCCTTTTCTTTTCTCTTGGATTCCTTAGGTCATCTATGCAGATGATCGTATCATACGCAAACAGGGACAGTTTTATTTCTTCCTTTCTAATCCACAGCCTTTCATTTCTCTTTCTTCTCTTACTGCAGAGGCTAGTGTCTCACTGGTGGCGTAACTCTAACCCTGCTTTAAGTGAAAGTGGTGACAGCCACCTTGTTGCCATGGTGGGGCGGGGGGCGTTCAGAATCTCATCCGTACCTCTGGTGTCAGCTGGCGGTTTCGGTACATGCTCTTTAACAAGTTAACGTAGTTCCCTTCTATTCCCGTTTTTCCAAGAGTTTTTTATCGTGAATGGGAGTAGATTTCTGTCGACTACTTCTCTGTATCAATTAGTATGACCATATGTTTTCTTCCCTTAGCGTGTTGATATAACAGATTTCATTGATTTTCAGACACTGACCCAGCCTTGCACACCCAGAATAAACCCCACTTTGCCTAACGTGGTGTATACGCACATAGCGTATAATTCTTTTCATACATTGCTGAATTTGGTTTGCAAACATTTTGTTGAGGATTTTTGTGTCTAACTTCACGAGAGACATTGTAGTTTTCTCTTGTCTTTGGTTTGGTAACGCTGCTTGTCTGACAAAGTACTGAATAATACTGGCCTCATAAAGTGAGTTGGGAAGTTTCCGCTAAGCTTCTATTTTCTAGAAGAGATTTGCGTAAAATTGGTTTTAATTCTTCTTTAACTGTTTGGTAGAAATCTCCAGAGATACCATTTGGGCCTCGAGATTTCTTCTCCTGGAGTCTTAAAGTCACGAAGTCCATTTCTTCAGTAGTTACAGGACTATTCTGTTTATCAGTTTCACCTTGGCTGAGTTTTAGCAGTTTGTGGTTTTCAAAGAATCAGTCCATTTCTTCTATGCTGTGGAATTGATGAGCATAAAGTGGTGTTACTTCATTCCCTCCCAGTGGCCATGGAACCTGTGGGGATACAACCTGCTTCACTGCTGATGGGGGTGACCTGCGTCTTCTCTATACCTTTGTCAGTCTTGCTGGAGGTTTATCAATTTTACCAAATGGTTCCGAGAACCAGCATTTTGTTTCATGAATTCTCTTCAGTGTTTTCCTATTATGATTATGTTTTCTGTTCTTACCTTTTACTATTTCCTTCCTTCTGCTTGCTTTGGGTTTATTTGGCTGTTCTTTTTCTAATTTCTTGAGCTTTTAATTTGAAACTTTTCCTCCTTTCTAATTTAGGGATTCACTGGTATAAATTTCCCATTCAACCCTGCTTAAGCTATATCCCGTATACTTTGATATGTGGTTTCTACTCTTTCAAATTTCTTAAGGTTAGTTTTAGGGCCCAGGATATAGACTATCTTGGTGCCACAGGTGCTTTAAAAATATATGCATTTTGTCACTGTCGGAGTATCCTTTATATGTCAGTTAAGTCCTGCTGGTTGGTTGTGTCATTTAGACCCTTTATGTCCTCGTCAACCTTCTGTCTAGCACTTCCATCAGTTGCTGAGAAAAGGGGATATTGAGGTCCCCAAACTACTATTTTAGGTTTGTGTGTTTCTTTCTGCCCAATCAGTTTTGGCTTCGCATGTTTTAAGCCTCTCTTTTTCGGTGCAACACATTTAGGATTTTACTATGCCTTCCTGGTAGACCGATCCTTTTATCACCATAGAACACCCTTCTTTGCGTCTAGTAATTTTCTTTGCTCTGAAGCACTTTGTCTGATGTTAATGACCACTCCTATGTTTTTCTGGATCGATATTTACATGACACACTTTTTCCTTTTTTTTTTTTTTTTTTTTTTTTTTTTGGGCGGTACGTGGGCCTCTCACCGCTGCGGCCTCTCCCGTTGCGGAGCACAGGCTCCGGACGCGCAGGCTCGGCGGCCATGGCTCACGGGCCCAGCCGCTCCGCGGCACGTGGGATCTTCCCGGGCCGGGGCACGAACCCGCGTCCCCCGCATCGGCAGGCGGACTCTCAACCACCGCGCCACCAGGGAAGCCCGACACATCTTTTTTTCACCCTTTTACTTTCCATCTATGTCACTGTATTTGAATATTCTTATAGACAGCAGAGTTGTGTGTGTGCGTGTCTGTGGGGCAATCTCGGCCTTTTCACTGGTATATTTAGACCATTTCCCTTTAAGGTGATTACTGACAGAGCTTAAGTCTTCCATCTTATCACATGTTTTCTGTTTGTTGCCTCTGTTCCTCTTCCATTTCTCTTTTCTTGTCTTCCTGTCAGTTAAACATTTCATCAGATTCCATGTTGATTTATTAATAGTGTGCCTGAGTCACTGCGTCACCTAACCTTCCCAGTGGCTGCACTGAGCATTACAATACACGCACGGAATATACAACCTGCTGCTGCTGACGCTCTACCGCTCAGGGTCAAGTCTGCAAGCCTCACCTCCACTTAGGTTCCTCCAGCCTCTCCACTTTTTAAAGTCTGCTTCGAGCAGTTTTTGCACATGCATTTGCCTCACATCATACGATGTTATATTTTTTGTTTCAACAAATCAAAGATGATTTTCAAAATTCAGGTCAAGAAGGATAATCTGTTGCATTTACCTGCATTTTTTATTTCTCCTTTGTTCCTTCTTTCCTGTTCATATTCCCAAATTATTTCTTTTATCATTTGCTTCTGTTTGAATAACTCACTTTGCCATTCCTTACGGGTACACTGGGCAGCCACAAATTCCCTTAGCAGCTCTCTGTAATCCGAGAACGCCTTCATTTCCTCTTCATTCCTAAAGGATAGTTTGGCTGGGTGTAGAATTCATGGTTAACAGGGTTTTTCTTTCAGGACTCAGGAAATACGCCACTTCCTCTGGCCTCCATGATTTTAGATGAGATTCCAGCGTCGATCAAATCGGCATCACCGCGTACGTAACACTGGTTTTCTCTGACTGCTTTCAAGTTTTGTCTTCAGTTTTCAGAAGTTTCATGATTGTGAGTCTAAGTGTGGCTTTCTTTGGGTTTACCTTTGGGAGTTGCTCAGCATCTGGATTCAGAGCCTTTACGGCACTATTGTGTCCACTTGGTTCCTCCAAGGCACGGGGGCTCCTGCTGACCCTGCGGGGTTGCCTGCGGAGCAGGAAGTGCTTCCCCAGGCCGTGCTCCCCCGCCAGCCACTTGTTGGGGAGGGGTCCCCCTGCCACTGTCAGGCACCTCTTGCCTACAGGACACAAGGAGCACTGCCCCAGCCACTTGTGGGCGGGGCATCCCCTGCCGGCCAGCAGCTCACCAATGATCTGGGTGGGGGCAGGGACCCTCTGGTCCACAGGACAAAGTGCTCTTCCCAGGCCAGTGCTCCCTGGCTGCCCCCAGCCCTGCTGTGGCAGGAGCCCCCTGGTGTGCTGTTGAGCCATTTGGGGTCTCGGGGGAAGGAGGGAGTCTCTGGCCCCAGGGAGGAAGACCACTTGTTGGGGGTGACCCCCAGTGTGGCTGGGGGGGCTCCGTCTCAATCTGGAGGACTCTGAGCCAACCTGCGAAGCCGTCTGCCACCAGGCTGGGGCCAAAGACACTGGCCCTGTTTGCCTTCTGTCACCGGGAGGGGGCTGTGAGCATGTGGGCCACGGTGCTGCCCCTCCGTCCCAGGGTCCCTTGCCAGCTCTTCCCCTCCCTTCCTTTCAGAGGCCTGTGGTGCCTCTCAACTTATTCCAGGGTTCCCAGCTGTGCTTGGTGGGGAGAGCGGGGAGAGGGGAGCCCAGACCTCTTCCCTCCGGAAGTCCCTGTCTGTGGGGCGGTATCTGTCTGATAGATGGCTGGGTTCATTTGTTTCCGCTTGTGTTAACTTTTAACACCATCTCTGTTGATTTACTTTTCAAAGAAGCAAAACATTCACGTGGTTCAAAAATCAAACTATTTATAAAGAACATACTCAGAGATGCCCCACACCCTCCCTGTCTGGCCAGCCCATTCCCACTCGCAGCTGTAGGTAAAAATCTCCGTTTCTGGTTTATCCTCCTTGAGGTTCATTTTGAAAACTAAGGAGATGCGTACACTTCTGTCTTTTTTTCTCATTTCAACAGAGGCATGATTCTGGCCTCAGAACCTCAGTCAGCAGTTAACCATTCAGAGCCCAGCAACTTAGAGTCTTCGGAATCTCCGTGTTTCCCTTTCAAACCCCTCCAGGTGCCTCTCTGATTCCATTTAAACCCCCTCCCTCCTTGCTGCTCAGTTCCTCCAGCTGTGGAGTGTTCGCCTGCTTTCCCTCTCCACATTTTACTGATCCACTTTCCTCCAGGCTCTCCTCATGGTTCTCATTCTTTCCTCCCTCATTAACACATCTGAGAGGCGATCTCAAAGAAACAAGGCGCTGCCTCGTTGCGAGTTTGCAGTGAGAGGATTTCTGCGAAGCGAATCCTGTTCCGCAGGAAGCCCCTCCCCTCGGGCACCCTGGGGAAGGGGAGTCACAGGAGAGTACCTGGACAGAGCCGCCTGTGTGCTCAAGGTCACGTGTTCAGGGCAGAGAGGTGCTGTCGGCAACGCTGCTGATGAAACAGGACGTTCGCGACCGCACGTCAGCTGGCGGGGGCCCCGCTGCCACACAGAGCCCCACAGTCCCGGCCGGTCAGCTCAGCGGCTTCTCACCAAACTCCCTCCCCCAAGCACCTACTGCTGCTTCGTATAGCTAGAGCTCCCCAGGCCCCTCCCAAGCGCCCCAGCCACAAGGTCAGCAAGGCTGCTCCTGGCTCCAGGGGTTACCGGAAACCTGATGGGAAGGGGTTCCACTCGGGACCACTGGGAGCGCCCTCCGATCGGCTTCTCAGCCAGACGACACGTGTTCCTGGGCGTCGACAGGGAAGTGGGCCGTGGGAGCAGGTGCCACCGGGACGCCCGGGGCACGTGTCCGCGGGTACCGCTGTTCTAGGCAAAGCTGCCAGCTGGTAACCAAAAACCAGGTGCCGCAACGTCGTCTGTTTGTTTTAGTGACGCCTGGCATTCTCGACAGAGGCCATGAGCACGTCCACAACACTTGCCAAGTGTGACCCTCTGAACAAGAGATGGGACAGCCTGTGTTCCTCCTGGGACGATGGCAGGAACCCGGCTCCATGGGGTCCACACGGACAGTCCTCGCGGAGACAGTGATGGGCCGGAATCTTTATGTCCCAAAGTATTTCAAGTAAGACATGAAGTCCTTTCTTGAGCCATTTAACTCGAGTAAATACCCTAACCTCCCTCTGCTTGAGTTTAGAGGCTGGTATTGTGAGATCCTAAGAGCGCCAAGACCCCTCCAAACTGACTTTGGTGTATTTAAGAAGGCACCAGGTAAGAGGCCACCAAGAGCCCCAGAATCTTTACATTCCACACCCTTCCCACATGATCCCCAGGTTCCGAGTGCCCGGTACGGCCCCGGCCTGGCTGCCCTGCAGTGGGAGCTGCGCCTGCCCAGCCCCACGTCCGCCGTGTCTGGCGGTGGGCCCGAGTTGCCGCTGACGGAGGTGGGAAAGCCTTTGCTCTGCAGGGACCTGCGGGCTGGCTTCGGGTGGCTAGGCACACAGGCCACAGCCCCAGGGCCTGTGCTGGGCGTGTGTCCACAGAGGACCCTTCCCTCCCCCGCTTTCTCCGCTCTGGATTTGCAGGTTTGCTGCTGTACGTGTAAGAATCACTTCCCGACCTGGAGCTCAAGCTGGGGCAAGAGGCCGACCCCCATCAGAGGCTGGGGACGCTGAGCTGGGCCAGCAGATGGTGGAGTGGAGTCTGAAGGGCGTGCAGGGCCCGACCAGGTGACGTTCAGGGCCGGGTGAGGAAGCACAGTGCAGACACGGCAACGAGAAATCTGGACGGGACAGAGGGACGGCCACTGAGGCCTGGAGACCGTCAGGGACGGTGCCCTCGCGGGGGTGACAGATGACGGAGCCGCGGATGCAGAGGAGGGGAAGCGTGGGGATGGATGGAGGGTAGGAAACACACAGACAGGGAGAGCAAGGAGCCCAGAAGACCTTGGCTTTCCCAGCTTGGGGGCGAGCTCACAGGAAGACGGTCCATGTGGAGACTTAAACCCTGCATACAGAGCCGCCGCGGTGGCCTCGCATGGCCCTCACACCCGCCAACGCCTCGCGTGCCTGGCCATCCTATGCGCTCGGCCACTGCACCGTCCCTGCCACTCAGCTCTGCGGCCGCTTCCTCCTGACTCAGTGACCGCGCTCCTTCCTAAGGCTCCCCCCAGCTCCACTGCACTGTGACCACCATCACTGACCCTGAGGGAAGGATGACGTGCAGGCAGACCCTCTACTATAGCAGGTGTAACACCAACCTGGGCACTTAGCGCCACGGGCTGCCTTGAGGGGACAGCTCCTTGGACAGTCACCGCCAAGTGCAGGACATGGCATCAGACTGTCTAGGAGGACGCAGTCTGGATGCAGAACAGGCAGGGCGACGTGGCCATTTCCTTTCTGGAGCCCATCTGCCTGCCCATTAAAAAGATAAATCCCAGCGTGAACAGGGCACCCGGACTAGGATTCTGAAGTCAGCCAGCCCCAGACGTACGTCCCACGTCCACCACTTAGGAGGCCGTGGGGCCGCGTGCAAGCTGCATGTGGTCCCTGAGACGCAGCAGGAAGGGCCACGTCCACACACGGAGCCTGCAGGAGGCAGACAAAGCCTTGGGAGGTGCTTGCCCCCCGGGCACAGGTAGCAGCTGTGCGTGGGCACTGAAAAGCCAGGGTGGGAGCAGTGCCAGCAGCTGGGGACCGACTGCAGCGGCCGGCCAGGACACCAGACACCTCCACGGCAGGAGGACAGCTTAAGCGGTAAGGTCTTTAAAAACACTCTTCCGAGGGCTTCCCTGGTGGCGCAGTGCTTGAGAGTCCGCCTGCCGATGCAGGAGACGCGGGTTCGTGCCCCGTTTCGGGAAGATCCCACATGCCGCGGAGCGGCTGGGCCCGTGAGCCATGGCCGCTGAGCCTGCGCGTCCGGAGCCTGTGCTCCGCAAATGGGAGAGGCCACAACAGTGAGAGGCCCGCATAACGCAAGGAAAAAAAAAAAACAAAAAAAACACAAATCTCCATTTAAATAAGTGATTATTAGAAAAGGGAACCCTCATACACTGTCGGTGGCAATGTAAATTAGTGCAGCCACTGTGGAAAACAGTATGGAGGTTCCTCAAAAAACTAAAAAAAGAGAAAAAAAAAAAAAAAAAAAAAAAAACACTCTTCCGAGAAATACAATCACAACCGATCCTGATATGAGACCCGGGATGGAGAGCCGGCCTCAGCCCAGTGCACCTGTGCAGGTGATCTCCCGGGAAGGGCACAAAGGTGACCTCTGCCCTGTGCTCCCGACAGGGCACAGGGGCCGTGGGACGGATGGCCAGGGCCGGGGAGTAGGGCCAGGAGGGCTGAGACCCCGGCAGGCTGGGCTGCTGGAAAATGCCGAGCACAAAGCCAGGGCTCTAAAATTTCATTAGGAGAGACGGGGACCAGAAGGGCAGGCCCGCGCTGCTGAGAACGTGTACAGTCAGCGGAGGGCGGAGAGAAAGAGCCCCTGAACTCCCAGCCTCCACCCAGGAGACGGAAAGGAGTGAACCCAACACGGACACCTGGGGTCGGCTGCAGACAGCGTCGGCATGCTAGATGAATTCACGTCCCCACCCAGGCGAGTCTCGCTAGCTCTGAACCCCCTGACGGAGACTCTTGTTGCTCTGGCAACTCAGAATTCAGAGAAAATGGGAAGATACCAGACAAGACCATGTCCACTTTAGCAAAGGGAGAAAAGGTGCATTTGGGGAAACCTAAGGTTGGTGACCAGTCTAGCAAAGGGAGAAAAGGTGCATTAGGGGAAACCTAAGGTTGGTGACCAGTCACACCCCCGACGGGATTCTATCCTCTGAGTCCTTAGAAGCAGAAGTGCCGGCAACCAGGGTGGCCACAGATGGAACACAAGTCAGGCTGACCCACTTCCCCACTTCTGTCTTACGTGCCAGGGACACGGCCCAGGTCCTTCTAGGTCTAAGAGCACAGCACTCACCGCTGTACCAGTCGACTCTCAAACCACTGAGCTGCCTTAGGGCCGCTTTCCTGCATGTGAAAAGAATCGGATTGGATCAAGGGTCCTCCTGCCTCACCTTATCGGAGGCGGTGGTCCCACGAGCCCAGGTGTAAGCAGCCCATTCTTGCTAAGGAAGGCCGGGCCTCAGGGCACAGCTCTGCTCAGCTCCAGGGTCCCTGGGTGACAGCTTCCCAAGGCGGCCTGGCCAGGCGGCCCCCTGGGAGCACAGGCTGAACCACCGTCCTCGGTACCCATCCTTCCCACGGCGGCCGCTCCTTAGGAAAAGCAAAGCCCAGGCAGAAAAAACGGAAACCAGGAGAAGCGCTAACTGCTCACAGGCAGAGGCTGGGAGGGTGGGGACTGGGTGCACCTCTTGGGGAGAGAGCCCGAAATCCAGGAGGAACACACGTTTCCAAGGTCCTCCCTTTCTTCCTGCCTCACTCTTTGAAACTACACCCCAAAAGCGCCCTCTCCACTTGCAGCTGCTGACTCTGGAAAAGTAAGACCATACTGATGGAGCTGGCAGGCCCACGGGTCACAGGACGGTCTCAGGCGTCCCTCGTCTGGGGCCCTAGCCCTCAGCATCCCCTCCCCTCCCACCCTGGACTGTGGGCTCCGTGTGGCAGGAAGCACCACTGCCCGGCGCTGAACGGAGCCAAACTAACGCGGGATGAATGGGTGGGTCCTCCAGGCGCTCCGGGGGCTGCTTTACGCAAACAACCACGCGCCCCCCAGACAGCTGGCAGCTCGGGTTTGAAATTTCCGTTTCAAAGACGAGGAAACGGAGGCTCCGGAATTTAGACAACTGGCTCCAGGTCCCAGGCTGCTGTGCTGCTGAGGCGGAACCAGGGCTGAGCTCTGCTGGGCCCCAGAGATGCCCGCCCCACCCGCCTGGCCCTGGGCCCAGCGAGGCCTGGAGGTGAGACAGTCAGACACACCCGCTGCTGCTGGAGCGCAGCCTGCAGCCTGCAGCCGGCAGCCTGCAGGGGAGAGAACACGGAGAGGACGGCGGAGCTGGTGTCCAGCCACCCACCGTCAGTGCACGCCGCCCTCTGCCTGCCGCCTGAACGGACAGCACGCCAGCTTTGCTTCCTGGGCCGAGACCCCGGCGAGGCCGCTGCGAGCGCAGCAGCTCACCTCTCTCCGCGGGAAAAGGAAAACCCTCCTCGCTCCAGCCTGGTGACCTGGGCACCGGGAACAACTGCTCAGAAAGATCACGAGGCTCGGGCGCCCAACCAAAAATGCTCCCCTCACTCAGGAATAACCGTCACGGGCACAGAAGGTCACAAAGTCCCCGCCCCTGAACACTGGTCTGGACTCCGCGGGCTCTCCTGCCCGTCAACGCCGATCACACGGCCGGGTCCAGACGGCGTCCTCCGGGCAACGGGCCTCTGCGCCTCCCACCCCGACCTTCGCCACCCCGACTGGCTCCCAGCTGCTGAGGGGTCGAGGATGATCCAGCCGCGGTTCCAAGTCTGCCCCGAACAGCTTTCCACCATCAATTTCCAAGCGTAAAAGGAAACCAAAAAAAAAAAAAAAAAAAAGAAAGAAAAAAGGAGCTTGATGATTGGAAGGTGCAGAAGCTGAAAATGTCAAAGTCTGAGCATTCAAAAACGGAGGCAGAATTTATATAAAAATACAACAGCAGCGGCAGCCGGAGAAGATTCTCCGTGGCCCCAGCAAGTACAGGAACAGATCTGTCCCCGGAGAAGGCCCACTAGGCCGGCCCAGCCTCTCTCCCCCTCCACCCCACCTCCCTCCAGGGACCCAGCTCCTGTTCTGCAAAATGCTAGTGTTTAAGCATCTGCACACCTCTTCTGGAAGCTTTCAGTAATTGCTCACAACCACGTAGGCAAACCTCACTTAAAGGTAGGGGCCCATCTGCCTATGTAAGGAGTCTGGACCTGACCTAGGACGAGCAGGAAGACGGTGAGAAAGAAGCAGAGCACGGGCTGTAAGGCGGAGAACCAGAGGAGAGTCACCCTCCGTGCTGCACGCCTCACACGCCTGGCGCCCCCCAGACACCAACGGGTGACCCCCTTCTGTCCCCACGGACAGGCTCCAGCACACGTGCCTGCCATCAAGCCCGCAAGACACCGCCAACCTCAAAGCTCCAAACCGAGACAAAGGACTCCAGGACCCACGGGGACAGCAGGCACTCGGGGGCTTGGCCACGGTTTCAGGCATAGGGAGAGCCATGTGTTAACCTGCCAACCATCGCCTCCCACGTTTTCAGGGCCTCTTTGAAAACTCCTTCATGATCAACAAACTAAGCCCCCCAAACAGGAAGCAAGTTACAAAGTTACCGAATGAATTTTCGTGGTTGCAGATTTGAAAAAGGGCAGATGATGTGCCTCTGAAACTCGTTGGTTTCAAAGGCTCATCTTCAGAAAAGTTGAGACGGGCCCTCTGATCCCTGACCCCCAGGATAAAAGCAGTAACGGCGCTCGTGTATTTGTACTGCGACGGTCACACTATCACTACCCCTTCCTAGCGCACGGGGTCAGTTTCCTGAGCCCGCCCGGAGCTCGGGGCCCGGCCGGCCGGCCGCCCGCCCGCCAGACCGCTCACCTGCCTCTCCAGGCGCCCAAGCTGCTCCTTGTATAAGGCGTCACGGCGTCTCAGCTCTGCCTCTCGGCTCTCCAGCTCCCCGGCCTGCAAGGAGAGCAGAGTCCAGTTAGCCGCTGGCGACCTACGAATGGAAGCCCACGCAGTGCCACGTCGCTACCGCCGTTAAGGGGGGCCCCTGCAGCACTGACCAGGGCAAGCGTGTGCACACGCGCCCCACGGCCTCCAAAGGCAGGCAGGATGACTAGGACCCCATCACAACGCAGAAACAGGGCGGCTTAGGTGACGGCCCCGGAGCTCAAAGCCACGAGCGGAGCTGGGGTCGAGCCTGGGCAGAGAAGGGCCTGGACGGAAGCTGTGCAGCCTCAAGGCACGCAGGCCAGAAGCACTGGGCCGTCCCCATAGCACGTATGCCGCCGACTCACTCCCTGGGCTCTGAGCAGCAGGCACGCCCAGATGTCCTCCTTCTGCTGAGCAAACCAGCTGTCTCCAAGGGCCAGGGAGCTGAAAGGTGAGCAGCCTTGGAACCCAGAATCCTAGGCCTCGCGGGACAGCTGCCCCTCGGCCTCCTGACGGGAGCAAACAGAACGCTGGCGCACACGGCCGAGGACCCCCACAAGGTCACGGCAGGCTACCCGGGCCAGCCCCCTCCCCACCCTCAACCAGCCGGGGGTCCTTCAACAAGTCCCCGACCCCAAGCGCCAGCTCACGCATGTGTGACACATAAACCCGGAATGACTCCCCCTACGAGGGTCAAAGGAAACCCCAACGGCAAGGCCAGGGTCACGTTAGGCCCACACACAATGATGCTACATCAGACAAAGCGGGAATTCACGTCCTCCTGACAGGGAGGCCCATGTCCCCGGAGCCCTTGGGACCTCCCTGAGTCAGGGCCCCTGGCCTGCCTCTGCCCGAGAAAAACGAGGGCTGGCCTGGCGCAGGGGCTGTAGAAAGTGCGTGCAATGCAAACGCCCGGTGTTGGCGCCTGGACCAGAGGCTGTGCCGACGACGCAGGTTTGGCGGACGGAGGTGCCCACTCTGCAGAGCGGCCACCGTCCGGCCCTTGCCTGGCGCACAGCAGGCAGGTGGCCCTCAGGTCACAGGCAGACGTTAGCGGGTGTTGCCACGTGACACACACGCCTGTAAGGGGGCTGGGGCACTGGGGGGTGAGGGGGAGCTCCTGTCCTCATGGAGCTTAGATCCCAGCAGAAGAGACAGAAAAACAGAACAATTGCAGATGGACACGGGCTGGGGAACCACAGACGGACAGCTTGCAGGGTAGCGACCGTGGTTCTCCCTAAGACATTTCCCAGTCGGCCTTCTGGGGAAAAACACTGCATGAAGCACACTGTCTCCAACACAAAGGTAAAATGTCACCATTATGCATGCCCGCTCTCGGGGCACAGTCTTTGAAGGGGGAAGTGAAGGGAACTGTCAGATGGGCACGCTCGATGCACCTGCCCTGCTCCAAACACAAGGCAGATAAAACCACGGAGACACGGCCGAATTTGTTAACAAGATGCAAACGTCCAATAGAACAGACGGGCACAGAGGCAGGTGAGGCCAAAGCCAGAGCCTTGGGCAGAGGTGGGCGTGGGGCCAGCTTCGCCCCCAGAGCCCAGGGCTCCCCCAGAATAAGAAGCCAACCTGAAAATCCTGAGGACCGCATGTCGGACCGTGGTTCTCAATCTGCCGGAAGCTGGGTTCAGCCCAGAGGCCACAGCTCCAGCGCCGTGAACCCCAGGCCACAGCTGGGTGGCGTGGGGACTGGCTGGCACTTGGGGCAGCTGTAGGCTGCCACGAAAATGCTCGGCAGGGAGACAAGGAAATAGGAGAGAAACAAAGCCAACAAGACCAAAGCCAAAATCTGTGCTCAAAACAAGCCTGCAAACCAAGCCCCAAATACGGCGAGGAAGTGTACGCTTAGAAAGGCTGCCCATCAAACCAGCAGCTGGTGTGAATTCACTCCTGACAAAATTCACATGATGGGACGTTATGACACGGTTTCTTAAAACTTTTTATTATGCAAAATTGTATTACTGTACTAAAATAATACTAAATAAACCCGGATATTATAATATTAAAATATATATTAAATCATATGAAATAAATATAAATTTATAATAAAATTTTAAAAAAACCAGGTAGCCATCACTAAGCTTCAAAATGATAAACTAGGGACTTCCCTGGTGGTCCGGCAGTTAAGAATCCACCTTCTAATGCAGGGGACATGGGTTCGGTCCCTGGTTGGGGAAACTAAGATCCCACGTGCCACAGGGCAACTAAGCCTGCACGCTGCAACTACTGAGCCCTGTGCACCACAACTAGAGAGAGAAGCCCACGCACCACAGTGAAAGATCCCACATGCCACAACGAAGATCCTGCAAGACTGCAACTAAGACCCGATGTAGCCAAAAATAAAGTTAATTAACTTTAAAAAAAGGGAAATATTAAAAAATGATTAACGGGAATCCTGTTTCACCTACAGCGCCCACCCCTCCCTCCCCCCAGATTCCTTACAGCAGGTCATTTCACCTGCACGTATTTCAATATATTTCTCTAAAAGATAGAGACTTTTATTTTCCTAATCAGAACCGGTAGCACTGCATACCAAAAAAGTGAATTCCTTAACGCCATCAAATATTCAGCCAGGAAATTCAAATTTCCAATTGATAAAGGATTTTAAACATGTAAGTTTAAGGTGCTCAAAGAGATAAATGAACTTCTGATTAAAAAAGAAGACATGAACCTGAAACAGGCAAGCCCCCAAGTAGGTAAATATTATAAATGTAAATTTCCTCAAGGAACAAGGAATCAAATGGATGAGACAAGCCCCAAGCTGAGGGCAGTTAGGGGGAAATGAGGAAATGGGGACGCAGTAGAGAGATTTGGTCCTGCAACAGGGACAAGGACGCACAGCAACAGAGGAGCCAGAAAACCCGAGGGCAGAGCACGGGCCGGAGTCCAACTGCCTTGTGGCTGCTCGGGGGACGGGGACGCACAGGGACGGCAGGGGGAGGAAGGGGAGGTCCGAGCGGAGGAGGCGGGGCCGGAGGAGAATGAGGGGAGGCGGGGCCGCAACAGAAAAGACCAGGCAAGGTTGCAGGAATCAGTATAAGTAATCAGGGATCACAGCTTTTGAGATGGTCCCCCGGGATCCCACGGCCCCGAGCTTGGGCCCTGGAGTGACACCCAAATCCCGATGAGCAGCTATGACTGGAGCGAGAGGGGGCAGTTCCAGGGGTAAAGGTCATGCTTTCAGTCTGGCGCCCACCTGCTTGTCCACACCCATGGAGCCAGCTTCCCTGGTGTCGTGGGCTGCCCTCCGGAGATGCCCCTGTGGCACGGAGCTGAGGGGGCTCAGCCCAATGGCCCGAGGGCCTTGGGACGGGACCGCAGCCATGAGAAGCCAGGGGCAGAGGCCCAGCCAAGCCCAGTCCCAGCCCCAAGGACCCGTGAGGTGTCCAGCGTGAGGTGTCCGCGGACACCGTGAGGTCATACATGGTTACTGCTTTAGACCACTAGATGCGTAACTTGTTATTTAGCAACAGATAATGAATATAGACCACGAACCAAGTAACCTCAGCCTTAAAGGAAAAAGATTATCACTTTGGGTAAGAGAAAGAAAAAGGAAATCCAACTGTATGCCACTCACAAGGGACCCAGTCCCCACACTAAGGGTCTCACAGAACAAAGGAAAACCCTCCCCTGGCACAAATATATACTGCAGTGCCCACTGTTCTGTTTTGTTTACCCAAAAGGTTCAGCATTCAATCAAACATTTAAACACACACACACACACACACACACACACACACACACACACACACACACACAAGAAATAAAGATGTACCATAGAGAGGACATACTCAATAGAGCCAGATGCGACAATGGCCCGGAGTTAGCCCAGAGGGACTTCAAAGTCACCAGGGTTAACACAGCGGAGACTCTAGCAGGAAAGGGTGGGCACCGCATGGGAAGTCGTGGGGACTTCCTACATTACTCCTGAGGAGACGCCAGCCTCTAGTCTCACAGAGAGTCGCTTGCATGTGAGGAGTGGCTTCTCCTGCTGGCTTCAAGATTCTCTCTTTGACTGTGGCCTCTGACAGTCTGGCTGCGACGTGTCTCAGTGTGGGTGTCCTGAGATCACCCCGTGCACAGCCCTAGCCAGAATGTGGCCTCCAGCTTCCCAGCAAAACGTCGGAGCCTTTCAAAGCCTCCCATATTCCTCTCTTCTGTAGCTCTGCTTGCCTAGCGTTTGGGTTACCCCACTGTTTGCACCCAACTGTCCTCCACCCGTTCAACAATGGCCTCTGATGGTTTACGGCAAACGACCCCAGGGCATCCCTGAGTCGCGTGAAATGAAGTCAGCCTTGCAAGTGGGGTCCTCCCCGACCTCTGGGAACGGGGCTTTGAAGGACTCCAATCCTTTTTCGCCCTGTGCACTGGTTGCCAGGCTGCCGGGTTTTACCAAGATTGTGTCTGCTGGCTTTCAAGGTTACTGCTTAGCTTGGGAAAAGGAGGATGGGAATAAGGACAATTTGAAATGCCACAAACCTCACTCTCCTTACTGAGATTCACCCGTTTTTCCTGAACAAATGCCCCTGGATGGCCACAAGTCTTCGGTTAACTTTCAGTTCTGAAAAAAGAGGCTCTGTCCGTTTTCATTGCTCTTATGGAAGAGAGGGTCTTCAGAGGCCCCTCCTCCACCTTCACTGACACCACCCAAACTAGAACAGAACCAAACAGAAACGCAAGAAATCGCGGGCTCATTAGCAAACTGGACAGAGCACAGGAGAGAGTCAATGCACTTGGAAACAAAGGATTAGAGATTACTCCAGTTGAAACCCAAGCAGACGAAGCATGAAACATAGAATGAAACAGGGCCCCCAAGATCTACAGGACAATATTAAACGACAGAGCATACCTTTAACTGAAGTCCTAGTGGGAAAAGAGAAAGATGGGGCAAAAAAAGGGAAGAGATAAAGGCCAAGAATATTCCAAAATTAATTAAAGACCGCAAATAGATCTGAGAAGCTCAGAAAAATCCCAAGCAGGGTGCTTTGTGAAGTTCTTAAACAATTCCTGAAGTCACAGAATCCTTCTTGAGCATAGATTTTTTTTAAAGTAATTTCCAGAGTAACTACTAAAAATGTAACCAAAGAAAGCACAAATGAAAAGTCAGGAGAGGAGATAAAACGAAATGCTAAAATGTACCGATTCGTCTCCACCCCCTCCCTCAAAAGTCATCTACAAGAAAAAGCAGCAACGGAGGAACAAAGAACAGACGGAACAAGCAAATCGAATAACAAATGGTCAATTTAAATGCGCTCATACCAATAATGATATTAAATAGAAACAGACGTACCCCTGTATTAGTTCCCTCTTGCTGTTGTAATAAGAACTTACCAAAAACTCAGTGGCTTAAAATACTACAGATTTACTCTCTTACAGTACTAGAGGTCAGAAGTCTCGAATGGGTCTTCTGTGGCTACAGGCGTGGTGTCAGCAGGGCTGTGTCCTTCTGGAAGCTCTGGAGAAGAAGCCGTTTCCTCGCCCTTCCCAGCGTCTAGGGGGCGCTTTGCATTTTTCGGCTCACGGCCCCGCGTCGCCCTGACCTCTGCTACTGTTATCACGTCTCCTTCTCCGACTCTCCTGTCTCCCTCTTTCCC
>NW_006792080.1:541426-544919 GCF_000442215.2 Lipotes vexillifer | reverse complement strand
CCTCTTTCCCTGGTCGTTCCCTCATGTCCCTTTCTCCTCATCTCCCTGACACTTGAGATCACACCGGGCATCCCTGGATAATACAGGATAGTCTGCCCAACACATATTCTTAACTTAGTGACATCTGAAGAGCCCTGTTTACCATGCAAGAGAGTACATTCACAGGTCCTGCGGGTTGGGAGGTGGACGTCCCTGGGGGGCTGTTATTCTGCTTACCATACACACCAATGCAAAGGCAAAACCCCAGCTATACGTTATGGATAAAAAATAACACAAACAGGTTTTAAAAAATGGGAAAAGGTGTATCGTGCACACCAAGCACGGTAAGTCCCCTACACGTGACCCTTCAAGTTGCGAACTTTCAAAGATGCGAACGTGCGTTCCATCAGCGTCAGGCGTGAGCGAAATGAAGCTTGCCCTCTGTCTCCTACTGCCAGCTCTACCATCCTCCACCTCCTCTCCCTCCTCCAGTCAGTAACTCTTCTGGCCTGTTCACTTGATGCCAGCCCCTGTGTGCCACCTGTCGTACTGCACTGCTGTACTTGTCGAGGTACTGTAAGATTAAAAATGTTTTCTTTACTTTTTGTGTTTTTCTATGTATTATTTGTGTGAAAAGTATTATGAACCTATTACAGTACATTATTATGTAGCCGATTGTGTTAGTTGGGTACCTAACTAACTAAGGCTACCTTTGTTGGACTTATGAACAAATTGGACTTACGAATGCGCTCTCGGAACAGAACTCATTTGTATGCAGTGAACCTGCTGTATAAGAAAGCTGGTATAGCTATATTAATATCAGATAAAGGAGAATTCAAGACAAAGAAATATTACCAGATATAAAGAAGGGCAGTTCACAGTCATAAAAGAGACAATTAGTCAAGAAGAGATAACAATTATAAACGTGTATGCACCTGATAACAAAAATCCCAAATACATACAACAAATTTGACAGATTAAAGAAGGATATAAATAGATCCACAATCACAGTCAAAGAACTTAACACCTCTCAAGATACTGACAGAGCAACTAAACAGGGAGGGCTCACAGGGCAGGTGGGTTCCAAGGCAGCAGAGTAAGAAGAGAACATGACCAGGAAAAGGCGAGGCCGCCACGTCCCTTCGCGTCCACCGCGTCTGATCCGTCGGCCCCGCGCTCCGCACCCTCGCTTCCTCTCAGCAGCACCCAGGTGCTGGGCGGAAGGTACCACCTCGATTGTGACAGAAACAGGGATCAGAGACGACTCCTGAACGACAGGGCCGAGTCAGTAAGAACAGCGGTGACCACGCAGCAACGGTTTATAAACAATGACTCAAGGGTTCCTTCAACTCACCCAACCGGCCGGTGAGGAGGGAACCATTAAACCCACCTAAAAAGGCAAGAAAACCGAGACACAGAGTGATGCAGTCACCCAGAGCCACACAGTGAGGTCACGCAGAGCTGAGATGCTTGAGTCAAAGACTTAGCTGTCCCCAGAGGGACAGAGTCCCAGCACGTGTGGGTCTCCACGCAAACCGTGCTGGAAGGTGCTACCATCCCCGAGGTTCCTAGGAGGGCTCCGGCCTGGGAGGGGAAAGGTCAGGAAACTAAGTGTAACCACGTGCGCGACTCTGCTTAAGGTGGCTGCCAAGGGGGCTGGGCAGAGCGACAGGCCGCGTGGGTCTCCTGCTGGGGAAAGCCCGGGACTGCCCAGCCTCCTCCGGGAAGGCCACCCAGCGGGGGCCACTGGGTCACAGTCCTGACCTCTCCACGTGGCACGGAGGACGGGACTGAAGCTGTGAAGTCAGCGAGGGTCACTGCTGAGAGGATGAAAGATGGGAGGGAAGGAAGGAGAGGCCCGCTCATGGCCATGAACTGCCTGGTCCTCCTCTGCTCTACTGGGTGGTATTGGTTTGGTTTGGTTTCCGATTGAATTGGTCACCAGCGTTCACCAAACTGGGATTTTTACAGAAAAACATCTGGACGTCCCTACGAGAAACTGGAAAACGGGTCATGAACGCAGCGTGCACAGCAGTTCTGCCCGGGGCCGTGCGCCCTCCTTCCCAGAGCCAAGTGCTGGGCCCGTCTGCAGGGGCCCTCCCCTCCCCGGCACTGCACGACCCTCTCTGGACTTGCTTCTCGCCACACCAAGGCCCCGCTGCTTCCCAGTCTCTGCCTGTTCAGACTATCAGCCACCACAGCGTCCCGGCGGCTCGTGTGTCCGGAGCCCTCCCGGGGCGAGGGACACACCACGGGGATGGCAGGCTGAGGACATGCTGATGAGCGGCTAGGATGCCGGACGGACGTGGGGAAGGGCTGTTGAGGACAGGGGCAGCCAGAGAGTGGGGTGGTGACCACTCAGGGCCTCTGAGGAGGCGATACAAACGCGAAGGCTTCCCGGGGGAACAGGCTGCTGCGCTCGGGCCCGGGGAGAGGAGAGAGGTCAGCTGTGCTGAAAGGAAGGGGGCACCCAAGAGCTCTAAGCAGGAGACCGATTCGATCTGACATTTACTTTTCAAACCCAGTTCATAAAAGCCGAACCGGAAGGCTGCTGCCCAGGAGGACGTCCTGATTCCCTCTTGTCGCGCATGGTGACTCGCGGGCAGGCGCACAGAGCATCCCCGGCGGCTGTGTCAGCTGTCGCCACACAAGGGCAGTGAGGAGAGGCTCACAGAGGAAATAATAGGCAATCTTCTAGCCGAACACCTTTTAGAAAGTAATGATGGAGAATAAACCCCCGCCGGGGAGCGAGGCAGGGGCTGTCTTTCAGCGCAGGGTAACAACACGCCACTCGAAATAAGCCGGTGGGGCAGAGGAGTGCCTGCGCTCAGATCTGCAGGCTGAAAAGATGGGCAGGGGGAGGGGGCCGCCTTCAACTCCGCAGCCTGCCGCTCCACACGGCTGCAGGTATCAGAGCTCAGAGACACGGCTTCAACACAGCAGTGCCTGGGCCGCGGCTCTCGCACGGAACCAGGCCACGGGCAGAGGCGCCGCGTGCACCGGGCCGAGCTGGCCACTGTGAGTGGGGGCTCCCCCCACCCCACCCCGTGCCGAGGCGTCCAGAGCATCCTCCCGGCCTGATGTGAACTGAAGACGTTCTCAGAGGTGAACGGGTCGGGGGGAGCAGCCCCTGACTCACCAGGAATGGGTGGCCAGGGGCCTGGTCACACCCTGAGCACGTGGCTGTCAGCAGGCAGGGGGGGGCCAAGCTTCTAACCCGCCAGAGGGATCCAGGCTCCGTGCAGCACTGTCCCACCACCGCCGCTGGCTCCCACGACCTGGGCTGAGACCACAAGGATGCGAGAACTTGGAAGAGCCGCCCCAGCGCTGGCCTGGGGCCTCCGTGGCACAGCCCAGAGGCCAGGCTACGGGGGACGGTGGCGGCCACCCTGATGGTCTTCGAGACACACGATGGTTCGGGGCCAACCCGAAGTCTGCTCAGACCCTGCAGGCCCGCCCACAGCCTCTGCCAGGCCACCTCGTGGAGGACGGGGAGGCGGCACCGAAGGACCGC
>NW_006792080.1:504672-541286 GCF_000442215.2 Lipotes vexillifer | reverse complement strand
TTCCTTCTTGGACTCTCCAGCCCCCAGCAAACTCCCGCCTTGGGGTGTGTGGGCAGGGGTGTGCTGTCCTACTTCTATGTCGGGCAGGTGTGTTGGGGATGACTCGTCGGGGCGGGCACCTGCCTCGGGCACCTGCCTCGGGCTCCGACAGTCACCGTCCCCCGAATCCGGGCCCCCAGCCTCCCTCCCCGCTCACAACAGCGGGGCTGGTTTCTGTGGCTGCAGAGTCAAGATCTGGCTGTCTTCTCTTCCCTCGGCATCCAAACACAACGGCTTCCCATCTGTGCTCCCGGGGCACTTAAATAGATTTTATAGTTATTCTAATTATTGTTGCACCAAGCGATCTACTGACCCCCTGCAAACATCCGCGCTTTGTGGGGGAAGCCCCAAGCCCCTTCTGTCCATCCGGCAGTGCACCTAGCATGTAGGCTCTGGCCATTCGTCCTCAGAACTGAACTTACACATTCACATTATCAGAAGCGTAACTCAGGCCCTTACACAAGGGCCAGGCCTTCAAGAATCTCCTGGGAGGTTATCTACTTGCTGCCCAACAAACAGCTCATCCCATGCTTGCCACTGTCCACGCGTGGATGCCGACGGCAGGGCCGGGCTGGAGCTCAGGGCCTCTGGTCGCGCAGCCACGCTCCGGGCCTCCCAACACTGGCTCTCAGGGCCTCTGTCAGAGGAGCACCGCGGGCCAGGCCCCCCCAGTCACCCTAACAAAGCTTCCGCTGTTCAAAGTACTGCTCAGAACTAACATGCCGACGCCTGTCTTCAACAGTGTAAATCTTCCATCCTTAAGAGAGGTACTGAGTTTCTGGCAAGAGCCAGAAGGTTTCGGTACCGGGGCCAAGGACGGAGGTGAGCTGTCCCAAGGTGGGGACAGACCCAGCCACAGAGTGTGCAGTGGGCACCCCGACCCCAGGGGGAACCTCCCTGCTCCGGGGGCAAGTGCAGGGTTTCCGCCCCGCTGAGCGCTGAAGGGGTGCGGGTGTGTGTACACATGTGCACGCATGTACACCTGTGTGCGTGAGCCACCCGTCACACCCCCGGCCCCCCCATGGGGACTGTGCCTCTGGGCCTCCTCTGTCCCACTAACCTCTAAGCCCTGGGAAGCATGACTCAAGGGCTGGGTCTGTAAGCTGCTCGACCCACAGCGATGACGTGGGGCCCCCCACCCTCCCAGCACCGCACTCCGCGGGCCTGCCCCACCCGGCCCATCATCCTCTCACGGGCCTGCAGTGGCTCTGGTCACCTGGTCCCATACCAGCCTCCCTACCGGGCCAGGCTGCCGCTCGAGTCCTGTTCCCAGGGACCCGGGAAGCAGAGGGAACAAGCCAGCGCCCTTATGGGGAGCTCAGCAACTCCAGGAGCCGGAGACCCTCAGTCGTCCTGTTCCCTCCTCTCAGCGAAGGAGCAGCAGGGGGAGGGGAAGGAGGGACCAGGAATGGGGCCCAAGGGACCCCGCCCGCGCCATGGTGAGGGTCTCAGCAATGGGGAGGCACTGAGAGTTTCAACAAGGGACATTAATACTCAGAATCGCCCGTTGCAAAGGCCAGTCTCCGGCGGTGCTGGAAGCCGATCGCAAAGAAGAGGAAAACCCTGTGGCCAACATCCTGTTTAGCCAACCAGTGAGGAGGCCGGGACCCAGGGCGTGTCCCCGACCTGGCCTCCGTGAGAAAAGACTACAGACAGGGAAGGACAGGTCTCATCCGGGGGCCGCGAGGGGCGGGGAGGGCCCGGCGCGCGGCCTCCAGGTCGCTGGGGCGATGGCCCCTGCACAAAGATGGAGATGGGGGTTCAGCTCATGGGAGCAGCTGTCGGGGGGGCCCGACTAAAGCTGCCCGCACACCTGTCTGGGCAGGCCCCCTTCCAGTCCCCACCTGCGGCGGGAGCCCTACGGCGTCTGTGGACACAGACGGCCCGCGGCCCACGTGGCAGAACTGCTCCTCCCGGACCAAGCGCCCTGACAAGCTCTGGACCAAACGCAAGAGGCAACCGTCTGAAGGGCGTGAAGAGCAAGCACAGCCAAGAGCTTTGCTGCTGAGGTTCAGCCTCTGTGCACCAGTGCCAAACAGAGACGTGGAGACAGAGCTCCGGGTGAAGGAGCAAAGGGGGCCACGGTGAGCTAAGGCCCTCAAGACTGTGTGTCCCTCCCGGAGGGCGAGTGAGGAGCAGGGCGTGGTCAGCTCGTGGACAGTCCTGGGATCGGTTGGCATCAAGGTGAAGTTTCACCTTGATGAAACATCAAAGCATCTCCGACCTTCTGGTTTCAGCACGTCTGGGGGTCTACGTGCTTGTGGTCAGCAGCTTTCATCTGGTGGGTCAGCTTCCTGCAAAAACAACTTAGGAACGTGCGTCCGCATCTTTCAGGGAACTGGGAGTTCGGTGATGTTGTGATGTGGCAGAATTGTAGTCTCAGCTGTTCCCAGTTCCCCAGCCCAACAGCTACTCTTTGCTTCTCCATTTTCACATTTCCCATCATTCACTCCTCAGTCAGCATTTACTTCAATAGACAAGGCCACGAGGGCCTGTACACGGTTTCACGCGGGACGAGGGTCGTCGTCATGTGGAAGGAGGACACGGCGGGAGGGGCCGCCATTCCCACGAGTTTTCAAGAACTGGTCCCATTTGGTGCCACACTGGGAGCCGAGAAACCGAAGAGAAAACGAGAAATCTGAGTTCGGGGCCACGCTAGAGAGTGAGGAGAGCCCCGAGCGCTGCACATGGACTCTGCCCGATCTCAGGCTGACCCTGACCTGCCCGTGCCGTGCAGTGAACGCTCATTAGAGGGAACCTGAGGTTTAAACACCTATTTCGGCAAAGAAGGACCGAAATGTCCACGGTCCACTGTCCAGCCCACAAAGCTGGAAAACAAACACGAACCAGCTAATTAGACCCAACGTAAGTAGAAGAGAGGAGATAAGAGAACAGGAGTGGAAATCAAGGAAACAGAAAGCAAACAATAGAGAAAATCAACCAAGTCAAGAGCGGGTTTTGGGAAAAGATCAATAAAACTGGTAAGTTCCTGGCTGGAAGCTGGAACGCGAGAAGCGGGCGTGTGGTGACAGGTCCCTGGGACGCAGGAGGGCGTCGCCAAGGGTGCAGAGCAGGCCGGCGGACCCCCACCGGCTCCCCCCAAGACTGAACCCTCCGTCTTCTCGGAAGGACCACACATGGCCCGGCGGGGACCACCCTGAGCAGAGGCCCCAAAGGAGAAGACGCTGGTGTCCTGTCCCATCCAGGCTCCAGACTGACAGGTCCGGGCCCACCATACCCTTCCAACACACGCCCTTTTATTTAGGCCAGAGCTGGTCTCCAACCAAAGAATCCTGGCTGTTACCAGGGCCACAGGCACCCGGTTAGGACACAGGGGATGACACGGCAGCCAGGGGACAGGGACCAGCAACTCCGACAGGAGGAGGGGCACCAGGAGCTGACGCCAGAGGCGGCCCTGACGCGGTGGCACCTGCGCCCCAACTCAGACCAGTCCTTCCCCTCAGCCCCACAGGCCCCCAGAGGCCAGGCGTCCGGAGTGGCGGGCAGGCCAGAGCCAGAAATGACAGGAGAGGCGGCAACAAGAAATCTCTTGGGCCAAGGCGCTGCCCGGAGGTTCTGGGCTGGACACAGCAGCCCTTCCTGGCAAGGAGGTGCTCTCCCAAAAGGAGCATCTGGGGAGGCGAGCGCTCCCGCCTTTGCCCATCCCCAGGCGGCCTGGGGAACCGAGGGTCTCACGGGAGCCAGCACAGGGAGCCTCAGCTTCAAGGGGAGGCAGACCTGACTCCTGGCTCAGCAGCCTCCTTGCTTTCTCCGCTGCAGGCTCTAAGCCCGTGCTCTGCGCATAAACCACACCCCTGCTCACAAGCCCGCAGTTTAGCTACGAGAACGGTGGATCCCTCAACATCAGGCAGGCAGAGGGCGGCAGGAAGTTCAAGCCCAGCCTGGGTGCCATCCTTCCCTGATCCCCTGAGCCCAGGATTCCTTCCCTATGGACTCCCAAGAACTCCAGGATTCCCCCACGGTTACTCACTGACTGGATCCCACCTGGGCTTTTCTGCACAAACTGGCCCCAGGGTGGGAGCAGAAGCTGGGCCACGCCCTGCAGGGGCGTCACAGAGCTGGACAGCAAGGACAGAGGTTACTGTATGTAAACTATACCTCAATAATCTCTCCTTTAAAACCATCACTTATAATTCACCACATTAATGGAACAAAGGGGAAAAACACATGGGCCTGAGCAGATTCAGAAAAGTATTTGATAAAATTCAACACATACTCATGATAAACTCCACAACTTAGCCCAGAAATCTGACAAAGTATCTATAAAACCTGCACTAACACCAGACTTAACGGTGAAATACTGATCATCTCCCGCTATGTCCACAACTAAGAGAACAGCACCCAGATAGCAATTTCTATCCTAAGTTGTACTGGAGGTCCAGCCAGTGCAACAAGGTAAGAAAATAAATGAAATTTTAAAAAATTCCCATCCTTGAACTGGAAAGGAAAAAGTAGAATTGCCATGAGACTCAGATGACATGACTGTATGTAGAAAAACCTAAGGAAACTACACAACAATACGTGGACTAATAAGTAAATGTATCAAAGTCGCAGGATACAATGTCATAAAAATTAATCACATTTCTATATAATAGTAATAAATAAAAATAATTAAAATGAAAAGCAATACCATTTTCATTAGCATCCAAAAATATAAAACACCCAGGAGTAAATCTAACAAAAGAGAATCTAAGATCACTGCACAGAAATCTATGAAGCATTGCTGAGAAGGCCTAAACACAGAGAGAGAGAGAGAGAGAGAGAGAGGAGAGAGAGAGAGAGAGAGAGAGAGAGAGAGAGAGAGAGAGAGGGATGGTCGGGTGGAGAAACTGAAGACTCGAGAATGTTACGATTTCAACTCTCTCCAAATTAATCTACAGATGTAAATATGACAAACTGATTCTAAAATTGATATAGAAATGCAAGGAACCTAGAAAAGCCAAATAATCTTGAAAACAACAAAGCTGTAGGACTAATACACAAGATAATCAGACCTACTATAAAAGGAAAGAAACTGATTGAACGGAACAGAGTCCAGAAACAGCCATCACACAGAAAGTTAACTGATGAACGACAGAGGTTTCTCTTGCAATCCAGGGAGGGAAGAGTCACCTTTGTAATAAATGCATATCCCTACCTGTACCTTATACAAACTTTAATTCACACTGGATTAGAGACCTAAAAGAGAAAGATTTTTAAAAATTGAAAGGTAGCATCAGTACAATCCCTATCAAAATCTCAGCTGACTTTTTTCTTTTGCAGAAACATAAACATACATCCTAAAATTCATACAGAATCTCAAGGGACCCCGAACAGTCAAAAGAATCACGAAAAAGAACAAAGGTAGAGAATTCACACCTCTTGATTTCAAAACTTACCACAAAGCTCAGTAGTAAGACAGTGTGCTACTGACATGAGGATAGACGTGTAAATTAACGGGAGGAATTCAGAGGCCGGAAAGAAACCCTTATATTTATAGTCAACTGATTTCAGTGAGGGTGCCAAGTCCATACAATGGAGAAATAACAGGGCTTCAACAGATGATGCTAACACAACAGGACATCCACATGCAAAAGAAAGAAGCTGGACTCCTACCTCACACCGTATAGAAAAACTTAAAATGGATCAAAGACCTAAATTTAAGAGCTGAAACTTTATACTCTTAGAAGAAAATATAGGGATAAATCTTCATGACTTTGAACTTGGCAACAGAGTCTTAGATATGACAGCAAAAACACAAATAACTAAAGAAAACACAGATCAGTTGAGCTTCATCAAAATTTAAAACTTTTGTGTTTCAAAGGACATCGTCAAGAAAGTGAAAAGACACCCATAGAATGGGTGGAAATATTTGCAAATCATGTATCTCACAAGTGGCTTGTACGCAGAACTCTTACAACTCAAAAATACGAAGGCAAATAACCTAACTTAAAAAGGGCAAAGGGGGGCTTCCCTGGTGGCGCAGTGGTTGAGAGTCCGCCTGCCTTTGCAGGGGACATGGGTTCGTGGCCCGGTCCGGGAGGATCCCACATGCCGTGGAGCGGCTGGGCCCGTGAGCCACGGCTGCTGGGCCTGCATGTCCGGAGCCTGTGCTCCGCAACTGGAGAGGCCACAGCATTGAGAGGCCCGCGTACCGCAAAAAAAAAAAGGGCAAAAGATCTGAACAGACATTTCTTCAAAGAAGATATACAAATGGCCAATAAGCACATGGAAGGATGCTCAAAATCATTAGGGAAATAGAAAGAGCTGCCAGTTGCACCCACTAGAACAGCTCTAGGGAAAAGGACAGACAATAGCAAGTGTTGTCAAGGATGGAGCACATGCTGGTGGGAATGTAAAATGGTGCAGCCACTTCGGAAAACAGTTTGGTAGAACCTCAAAATGATAAAGGTAAGAGTCACCATATACATGGATAATTCTACCAATAACAATATAAGAGAACTGAAAACTTATGTCTAATAAGAACTTATTTATGAACGTTTTTATAAGCATTATTTATAATAACCAGACAGTGGCAACAACCCAAATGTCATCGACCGGTGCACAGAGAAATAAAATGTGGTCCATCGATACAATGGAGTATTTTGGTCGTAAAAGAGGAATAAAACACTGATACATGCTACAATATAGATGAACCTTGAAACTATTATGCCCAGTTTAAGAAGCCAGACATAAAGGCCATATATTATGTAATTCTATTTCATGAAATGTCCAGAATAGGGAAATCCATAGGTACAGGAAATAGATGAATGGTTTCTAGGGGACAGGGCTGGGGAAATAGGGAATTACTGCTAATGGTAATGGTTTGGGGGGATGGTGTGAAATGTTCTAGAATTAGTGGTGATTACTGCAATATTCAATGAATAAGCTAAAAACAATAACTTGTATGCCTCAAAAGGGTAAATTTTACGATATCTGAATGATATCTACAATAAGCTGTCATTTTCTTAAGTGCTTCTAGAAGAAAACAGTAAACAATGAAAAATATCTTTATGACCACAGTATAAGCAAAGACGTCCTAAACAGGAAACAAAAAGAATTAAATGTAAAAGAAAAGTGTGACAGGGGCTTCCCTGGTGGCGCAGTGGTTGAGAGTCCGCCCGCCGATGCAGGGGACGCGGGTTCGTGCCCCGCTCCGGGAGGATCCCACATGCCACTGAGAGGCTGGGCCTGTGAGCCACGGCCGCTGAGCCTGTGCTCCGCTACGGGAGAGACCACAGCAGTGAGAGGCCCGCGTACCGCAAAAAAAAAAAAAAAAAAAAAAAAAAGAAATGTGTGACAAATGAAACTTAACAAAAGAGATTATTAAGAGAGTGAAGAGGCAGGCCCCAGACTGGGAGAAGATATATGCACATTACATATTTTCAACAAAGGACTAGATTCAAAATATATAAAGAACTCCTACAAACTGATAGAAAAAAAAAACCAAATTTTTTTAAAATAAGTAAAAGATATGAACTGACATTTCACAAGAGGCTATCTATATGGCCAATAAACATTTTAAAAGCTACTCAACCTCCACAATCGTCGGGAAATGGAAATCACAACCACTGCTCCTCCACCAGAATAGTTCAAACTGAAACAACGGACAGTAAGAAAGCGGGGTGGGGACCGGAGCCCAGGAACTCTCACGCGCGGCTGGACGGAACGGAAATCCATAGAAGCACTTGAGAAAACTGCGTGGCAGCTCCACTACACTTAAAGACTCAACAGAAACGAGCGCCTGTGTCCACAAAGCACACATACAAAAATGCATCGCTCATCGGGGTCCCAAACTGGAAACAACTAAATGTCCACATGCAGCCTGGTCAGTGAGCTGTGGTTTCCACAGACAAATGCTACCCAGCCACGGAACAGGGAAAGCACAGCTGAGCACAGCAGACGGGGAGAAAGGGCACCCAGGGAGGGAGGGCAGACCAACCCATGGTGGCCGAGGCTGGCCAGTGTCATCTGTGAGGAGAGCTGACCAGGAGGGGGCCCAAGGGGCCGTCTGTGATACATAAGTGAGGCGGATCTTCATGCAGGTGCTATCACACCTGGGGAGAAACGTGTACTGACTTAAGGTCACTGCATTTCTTACTATACCTCAATAAAATATACATGTATTTTTTAAATACCGTGACCAAGTAAGAAGGCGGCACACTCATTAGAAGTAAGAGCTTCCAGCAGAGGAAGGGTGGCTCCCTGGAGAAGGGGTCCCGGGCACAGACAGGATGGTGGTGCCACCAGGGTTGCCCACCACTCCAAGAACACAGCTGGCAAGTGGCAGGGCCAGGACTGGAACCCAGGCCGGCCTCCAAGCTGGCTCTTTCCACTAAGCCACACGGCCTCTTGTAACGAAGGAAGCCCAGGAGCCGGCCTAGAAAGGCTCCTTCTGTTGGCTTTTCCTCGTGTCTCCCTCTAGGCGTGGAGTCCTCCTCCAACGGAGGCTCCCGCGAGGCCCTTACGCCCCTCAGGGACACGGCCGGGGTCTGGGCCTGAGGGGCTCCCTGTGTGGGGCTCTGGGGCTGCTGGGGCCCACATGCCCTGTGCGCACACTCACAGGCAAGCGGCCTCCGACACACACGCGGGCGTCCATTTAGACACCTGTCTGCCCCAAGAGGCCTCGACCAGGGGTGGCCACTGTGATCTCAGGACACCCGGAGGCGAGGGCCGAGGAACACAGACCGCGAAGGCACGGCCAGCCGGCCTCCATGCGACCCCGCCGGTCACTGCCTGGCTACAGGCTGCAGCCTGGGCCGGGGCACAGAGGCAGGCGAGCCCGTGTCGCCGCTGCCTGCGTGGCCTCTTCACGGGACGGACCTGAGGGGAGAGCATGTCTTGTTCTCTGCTGCCGCCGCCGAAGCTGGAACCGCCCTCAGGCAGCACACAGAGCCTGGCCCTTCGGCCTCAGACAGTGGACCAGGGAAGCCAAGCTGCCCAGGAACAGGCCTGGCCTGTTCTCAGACAATGGCTCAGAGATCACCCTCTGGGCAGCTGTCAAAGTCCAGGCCCACGTGTCCATACCTGATCTCAATGTGTTCTGGAAAAAGAGCCTAAACCCGGAGCCTGCAAGCCCACCTCCCCGTTATGATGCGGTGGGGCAGGGTGGGGGGATGGGGTGTGGCTCAGAGGACAGGCGGGCTTTACAGAAAGGGCTGAGCCAGCGGAAACGGAGGCTGAGAGAGACAGCAGAGCTACCCGGACCACACCAGCAGCTGCAAGCTGACCTGCCAAACTGAACCTTAAAAATCCATCCTCGCACCTGTCCGGCCTCCCCAGGGGCCTGGGAGCAGCCGGACCACAGCCGCAAGGCCAGCACTCACAGAGGCCTCCTCAGACCCACTGGCGATGCCGAGCCCGCTGCAGGAGGGCCAGGGTGTCACAGAGAATGGATTCGGACAACAGGTAGAGACGGGGGACAGTGGGGCCAGGCCTCCATCTGCTGCCCTCCTTCCCCGTCCAAGGAGCTCCAGGTCATGAGGCCTGCCGGCACGGAGCACTAAACAACAATGGCCAATCTGCTCACATCTGCAAGGCAGGAGAGTTCATCTTCCTAACTGGTGAGACGCGAAGGCCACCAGGTTGCCATGGTGACTTGTATCCGAGAACACTGGGCCCACACGGATGGGCTATCACTTCAAATGCCTTCGTTTTTTTCCTCTTAGAAACTACATTCAATATAGAGTCACAACGAGTACAGGTAATAAACATAGTGAAAGGCAGGCCGGCTGTGTTCAAGGGTGCCGGTCACCTCTGCAAGACCGACGTGGAGTCTCCAGGGACACGCACGCCCTGGGCAGGCATCCACGGAGCGCGAGAGGGGCCGGCGTCAAATGCCCCGCAGCACCTCTTCGCAGCCAGGGGAAACTCGTCCGTGGTCCCCGTGGCGAAGGGCCTCCCACACGCACACGACCCCAGAGGAGAAGACCCCTGAGTCCGGGGGGTCAGGAAAGGGCTCCGTGGAAAACGAGAGAGGAGCACAAGCTGGAAGCCCGGCCTCCGCCAGCCGGGCTCCCCAGGCCGGCCCACCCGTGCTGGCATGGGTTAGGGTTAGCACCGGGCTCCGCAGGCCACCTCCCGCTAGGAGGCAAACGGCCCGGGGACAGAGCCCAGGCCTGGACGAGCAACCTCAGCGCGCACCATGGCCGCCGGGTGGCACTGACCCGGCCCAGGGGAGGGTGCGCAGGGCGGGAGGGGCTGCACACGGCCAGGCCAGGACACTCCCCCTCTGCGAGGAGCACGGATGTGGAAGCGCAGTCAGCTGACGGGGAGAGGAAGCCTGGGCCTTTCTTGGTAAGTCTCAATGCCCTAGAAGTGGCTTTCCGACATCTGCCTGGAAAGCTGTTCATTTAAAAAAAGAAAAAAAAAAGCCAGAGGAAAATCTATCTGGCAAAACCCCAAGGTACAGGATTGCAAAGAGAAAACAGAACTGCTCTCCACGGGCTCTGCCGCTTCTGGCTTTCGCTCACTAACCGGGCAGGTGAGGGGGCTTGCGGGCGACCTGAGCTGGGGCACCGGGTCCACCCCGGGGCTCCACGCGGCCGAGGCCACATGCCACCCGTCTGCTCCCAGGACAGAACTCAGGACCCAATCCCTTGGGCCCAGGAGGCCTCACGCCTGCTTGCCACTCACCTTGTCAGGCTGAGAACCATTATTCATCCCTCAAGAGACTCAAGTCCCCTCCCCTCCCCTCCCCTCGCAAGATAAGATGACTTCAAACCAAAGAACCCCCAACCTCTGCCTGAAAGAGGACACAGCTTTCCCAAAGCTAAACCAGAAGTGAAACCTTACAACACTGGACTCCCGAACCGAGCAGGACCTTCAAGGCCTTGCCATTTTCCTCTGCCTCTGTGCGCAACTACTCCAGAAATGGTCTGAAGAGATGAGCACATTTGATATGCCCGATCCTTAAACCAGCCAGGGGGGAAAATTCTCCAGCTTCCTGAAATACGAGTTGAAAAGAAAAGGAAAAAGATAAAGATTCACTGAGTGCCCAGTACACATCACGTGCTTTGTACATGCTTTCCCGGTTAATGCTTTCATCGGGGATGGCGCATCACAAACGGCAGAACCGGGGCTCACACCAGGTCCTCCTGTGCTGTAGTAATTCCCGTGCAGGCCCCGCTGGACTGTGAGCTCCCGGTGGGCAGGACACACAGCCAAGGGTCACTGTGGGGGCCACAGCCCTCGGCCCCTCAGGATGGGCACACGGCTCTGGAGCTAAACATGACTGGAATATTTTCGGTTGAAAAATAATAATAATAAGACCAGAGGACCAAATATATTAGCTGACGTGCCTCTCCTGACTTACCTGTTCTCCACATTTCAACCCAATTAGACTCGCTGATGTCCAATTCACCAAGCACTGCGATAGGGACCAGATTAATGGAAGTTAACAGGACAACGCCTCTCCCATGACACTGCAGTTGGGAAACCAAAGGTGAGCACAGCTAGCCTAAAACAAGTTTGCTGTGGAAACTACAATAGTAGGAAGCATTAAGAGCTGTCAGATCTCACTGGTGATTCCAGAAGACAGAGGAGAAACAGTTTCACAGCATATATATGCGTGTATATATATATACAAATTATTTATATAAGTTTACATTATCTATTAAAGAATCACTACCATTTTTTCCCCATTTATTTTTTATTGGGTTCATTACTAATTTTGCTGGAACGCTTCCTCAAGTAATTCTTTCAGGAAAAGTCTGGATGTTATAAACTTTACCCTTTCAAGTCTTTCACATGAAAAAGTTTTAAAATTATAACTTTTAAAAGTATGGTTTAGAGTAAAAATTGGGGAAAAAACACACAAAACACAAAAAACCATTAGAGTCCAAGAAAGAAAGGAGAAAACTTGTGATTCAGAAAAATATTTGCAGAAATAACGGTTAAAAACTTGCCAAAGTTTGTGGGAAAAAACCTATAGATTCAAGAAGCTGAGTGAATCCCAAACAGGGTGAACCTAAAAAAATCCACTGCCAGATAAATCATAACCAAATTTTTGAAGACTGAAGACAAAGAAAGAAATCTTGAAAGTAGCCACAGATAAATGACGTTACCTACAGGACAATGATTCAAGCAACAGTGGGTTTCTCACCAGAAACGGTGGGGGCCAGAAAGAAGTGGCATATTTTCCAAATGCTGAGAGAAAAGAAGCTGTTAACCCAGAAGTCCACATCAAAAGAGCTTCTGAGTAGAGGAGAAACGGACCTAATCAGTAAAGAAAAATGAAAAGAATCTGTTCCCAGGACATCTGCTCTAATTGTTAAAGGAGGCTTTTCAGCAGGAAAAGAAATAATTTTGAAAGAAAGAGAGAAAGGGAAAGGGAGTGAGGGAGGAAGGGAGAAAAAGTTGGGAGAAACTTGGAACTTCAGGAATGAAGAAAGAGTAATGGAAAAGCAAACAGGACAGGGATGCTTCTCTTATGTTTGACATTTGAGAGTAAAAAACTGTAACGCTGATGTGGTCCTCAATATACGCAAAAGTAATATTTAAGACAACCATTTCATTAAAGGTGGAGGGAGAAGGGACAGAAATGTGGTAATGCCTCTACATCCCACCTGAAGTGCTACAATGTTGATACCAGTAGACAGACTGTGGCAAGGAGTCTATGGAATCCATAGAGCAGTCACTAAAAAAAAAAAAAAAAAAAGGAAAAGATACACTCAAAACTGCTTTAGATGAATTAAAATGAGGTACTATAAAATGTTCACGTAACCTACAAGAAGGTAGGAAAGGAAAAACATGGAAATGAAACACGCTGGATACAGACAAAAAACGATAAACTTAAATCCTAATATATCATTAATTATATTAAATTTAAATGTTCTAAGCACACCAATTAAAATAAGAGAATTCAGAACAGCTTTAAAAATGACCAAACTACATGCTAGCAAAGAATTTGGGGTAGGTAGATTAAAAGTTCAAGTATGGGGGCTTCCCTGGTGGCTCAGTGGTTAAGAATTTGCCTGCCAATGCGGGGGACACGGGTTCGAGCCCTGCTCCGTGAAGATGCCACATGCCGTGGAGCAACTAAGCCCGTGCGCCACAACTACTGAGCCTGCGCTCTAGAGCCCGCAAGCCACAACTACTGAGCCCACACACTACAACTACTGAAGCCTGGGCACCTAGAGCCCGTGCTCCGCAACAAGAGAGGCCACTGCAATGAGATGCCCGCGCACCGCAACAAAGAGGAGCCCCTGCTCACCGCAACTAGAGAAAGCCTGTGCGCAGCAATGAAGACCCAAGGCAGCCAAAAATAAATAAATTTACTAAAAAGAAAAGCAATGAAAAAAACTACATATTAAAGAAAAAGATCAAGTATGAAAAAGATGTATCATGCAAATAGTAATCAAAAAAAGCTAAGCCGGCTACATTAACATTGAACAAAGAGATTTCAGAGCAAAGAACATTACCAGAGAAAAGGTGGTGATTACATAATGATAAAAGGGTCAATTCATTAAGAAGGCACAACAATCCTAAATGTGTACGCAAAGAGAGCTCCAGAACACATGAAGCAGATATAACAGAACTGAACACAGAAATAGTCGATTCTGGAATTACAGTTAGGGACTTCAACACAACTCTCTAAGAAACTGAAAAAAACCACTAGACAGAAAATGAGCCACAATCCAGAAGAATCAACACCACCACAAACCAACAGGACCCATCGAAAATGTACAGAACACTCCACCTAACAAAAGAATAAACATTCGTTTCAAGAATACGTGGAGCCTTCACCTTTAGATCATAAAACAAAGCTTAACAAATTCAAATTAACGGATAGCATGTAAAATATGTTCTCTGACCATAATATATTACATCAGATTTCAATAACAGAAGAAAATAGGGGAGTCTTCAAAAACTTGAAAATTAAGCACCACACTTCTAGAAAACCATGGGACACAAAAAAATTTTTAATGATGCAGTGTTTATACAGAACCTAATAAAAACAAAATGACAACACATTAAAATCTGTAGGCTACATGAAGATGTTAGAACTCTTGCGCATTCCTGGTGAGAACGAAAAATGGTATAACTACTGTGGAAAACAGCCTTGTGGTTTCTCAAAAGCTTAAACATAAAACTACCATATGGGGCTTCCCTGGTGGCGCAGTGGTTGAGAGTCCGCCTGCCGATCCAGGGGACACGGGTTCGTGCCCCGGTCCGGGAAGACCCCACATGCCGCGGAGCGGCTGGGCCCGTGAGCCATGGCCGCTGAGCCTGCGCGTCCGGAGCCTGTGCTCCGCAACGGGAGAGGCCACAACAGTGAGAGGCCCGCGTACCACCAAAAAGAACCCAAAAAACAAAAAACTACCGTGTGATCCAGCAATTTCACTTCTAGATATACTCCCAAAAGATCTGAAAGCAGGGACTGAGACACTTCCACACAAATGCTCGTAACAGCATTACAGTAGCCGAAAGACAGAAATAACCCACATGTCCACCAAAACTAGATGGATAAATGAAATGTGTTCGATACATACAGTGGAGTATCATTCAGCCTTTAAAAAAAAAATGAAACTCTGACACCTGCTACAGCATGGACAAACTTTGAAAACATTATGTTTGGTGAAATAAGTCAGATAAAAAAGGACAAATATTGTATGATTCCACCTTTATAAGGTGTCTAGAATATGCAAATTCATAGAGACAGAAAGTAGAACAGAGGTTACCAGGGGCTGGGGGAGGAGGAATGGAGAGTTACTATTTGATGGGAACAGAGCTTCTGTTTGGGGTGATGAGAAGATCTGGAAATGGACACTGGTGATCATTGTACCACATGGTAAACATACTTAATGCCATTGAATTATACAACCAAAAATGGTTAACACGGGCTTCCCTGGTGGCACAGTAGTTAAGAATCCACCTGCCAATGCAGGGGACACAGGTTCAAGCCCTGGTCTGGGAAGATCCCACATGCCGCGGAGCAACTAAGCCCCTGCGCCACAACTACTGAGTTTGCGCTCTAGAGCCCACGAGCCACAACTACTGAGCCCATGTGCCACAACTACTGAAGCCCGCGTGCCTAGAGCCTGTGGTCCACAACAAGAGAAGCCACCACAATGAGAAGCCCACGCACCGCAAGAAAGAGTAGCCCCCGCTCCCTGCAACTAGAGAAAGCCCATGCGTAGCAATGAAGACCCAACACAGCCAAAAACAATAAATGAATAAAATTTAAAAATAAATTTATTAAAAAAATGGTTAACATGGTAAGTGTATATTTTACCATATTTTTTAAAACTCTGTGGGCTGCAGCTAAAGTAGAGCTCAGGGAGAAAGCTACGCCCTCTGCGATAGGCAGCACCCAGTGACCCCTGTCTTATGATATTCACAGCATCATGTAAGGCCCTCCCCTTGCTAGACATGGGCTGGACTGAGTGCCTTGCTTCTCATGAAGAGCACACAACAAAAGTAACTGAGTGTTACTTTCCTGATTAGGTTACAAGAGCTGTGACTCACTCTGGCTCTTCTCTCTCGCTCTCCTGAAGCAAGCTGCCGTGTTGTCGCCACCCCAGTGGAGAGGCCATGTGCCAGGAAACTGAGGGCAGTTTCTGGCCAGCAGCCACCAAGGCGCCGACTCCTGCATGAGTGAGCCTGCAAATGGGTCCTCCTAAGCTAGTCTTGGGATGCCTACAGCCCTAGCCAACACCCTAAATGCAGCCTTGGGAGAAATCCTGAAGCAAAGGACCCAGCACCAGTACATCAAGTTTCTTGACCACAGAAACTGAAATAGTAAATGTCATTTTAATCCATTAAGTTTGGGGATAATTTGTAACTAACACAGCACTAAATGCTTATATTAAAATAGAGGAATGGTCTCAAATCAATACTTTATACTCTAATTTCAAAAAGCTAGAAAAAAAGACCAAAAAAAGCTCAAAGTAAGCAGACAAAAAGAAACAGACTAAAAACAGAAATCACTGGAATTGAAAACTGAGAAACCATCAAGCCAAAAGCTGGTTGTTTGAAAAGATTAATAAAATTGATAAACCTCTAACAAAACTACAAAGGGACAAAGAAAAGAACAAATTACCAATATGAAGAACAAAGAGGAGACATCACAACAGACCCCTGAGACATTAAGAGGATAAGATGATGCAATAACAGCTCTGTACATATAAATTCAACAACTTAGATGAAATGGACCAATTCTTCAAAAACTACAAACAATCAAAATTCATCCAAGATGATATAGATAATCTCAACAGTCCAGTAACTATTAAAGAATTGAACTCATAGTTAACCTTTTGAAAAATAAATCTCAGGCCTGAATAGTTTCACTAGCAAATTCTTCCAAGCACTGAAAAAAAGAAACGTCACCGATTCTATAAATTCTTTCCCAGAAGATAGGAGCCATATTTCCTAAATCATTTTATGAGGTCAGCATTACCCTGATACTAAAATTTACAAAGAAAGAAAGAAAAGAAGAAAGAAAAGAAAGAAAGCCTACCAATAATTAATAACAATGAAAAAAGATGTAAAAATCCTCAACAAAATATTAGCATATCAAATTCAGCACATGTGTGTACACAGATATATGTGTACACATACACACATACACACACAAACATATACAGCATGACCAAGTGGGGTTTATTCTAGAAATGCAATACGGGTTCAATAATCACAAAAATCAATGTGAACAACCACATTAAAGGTCTAAAGGAGGGCTTCCCTGGTGGCGCAGTGGTTGAGAGTCCGCCTGCCGATCCAGGGGACACGGGTTCGTGCCCCGGTCCGGGAAGACCCCACATGCCGCGGAGCAGCTGGGCCCGTGAGCCATGGCCGCTGAGCCTGCACGTCCGGAGCCTGTGCTCCGCAACGGGAGAGGCCACAGCAGTGAGAGGCCCGCGTGCCGGCAAAAAAAAAAAAAAAAAAAAAAAAAAGTCTAAAGGAAAAAACCCACATGATCATATCAATTGATGAAAAAGCATTTGACAAAATTCAATACCCCTTCATCATAAAAACTCTCAGCAAACTAAGAATAAAAGGGAACTTCCTCAATCTAATGAACAGCATCTATAAAAAATCTTCAGCTAAAGTCATAAGGAAAAGACTGAATGCTTTCCCCCAAAAATCAGGAACAAGGCAAGGGGGTCCACCACCCTCACCACCCCTATTCATCATAGTACTGGAAGCTTTAACCAATGCAATAAGGCAAGAAAAATTAAAAGCAAATAGATTGTTAAAAGAAGAAATAAAAAGCTATGCCTATTTGTAGATGTGCCCATCTAAGCAGAAAAACCTAAGGACTTAACAGAACAACTCCTGGGTTAGCAAGGTCACAGGATAACTTACAAGGCCGTCACATAAAAATCAATCTTATTTGGGACTTCCCTGGCGGTCCAGTGGTAAAGAATCCACCTTCCAATGCAGGGGACACCCAGTTCTATACCTGGTCGGGGAACTAAGATCTCACGTGCCATGGGGCAACTAAGCCCGTGTGCCACAACTACTGAGCTCATGTGCCTCAACTAGAGAGCCCGAGTGCCACAACTAGAGAGCCCACGTGCTCTGGAGCCTCTGTGCCACAACTAGAGAGAAGCCCAAACGTCACAACTAGAGAGAAGCCCACACACTGCAACTAGAGAGAAGCCTGCACGCCACAACAAAGAGCCTGTGCCGCAACAAAAGATCCCACATGCCTCAACGAAGATCCCGCATGCTGCAACTAAGACCCGACACAGCCGAAGAAACAAAGAAAAAAATCAATCTTATTTCCAAATACTAGCAATGAACAACTGGAGACCAAAATTTCAAACTCAATACCAGTTACAACAGCTCCCCACTCCCCGTGACACACACACAAAATGCATGTGGATGTGTATGCTGAAAACCTCAAGGCATTGATAAACATCAAACATTCAAACATGATTTTAAAATTTAAAGAGATATTCTGTGTTCATGAATCGGAAGACCTAACATTATAAAGATCCCAACTCTCCCCAAAATTACCTATAAGCTTAACGCAATTCCTATCAAAGTCTCAGTAGAAGTTTTTGCAGATCTAGACAAATTCTACAACGTCTATGGAAAGGCAAAGCAAATCAAAGAGCTAAAGTAATTTTGGAAAAGAACAATAAAGTTGAGAGAATCAAAGTATCCACGTTTAAGATTCACCACATAGCTAAAGTGATCAAGACAGTGCCATATAGGCAGATGAATAAACACAGATCAATAGAACTGAAGAAACTGCTGAAGCAAATATGATCAACTGACTTTTGATTAAGGTTCAAAAACAATTTGATAAAGAAAGAATAGTCTTTTCAACAGCGTTAGAACAAAGAAATGAAACTCAAATTAAGCCATTCATTACACAAAAATGAACTCAAAACAGATTATAGATCTAAATGTAAAACGTAAAACCATAAACCTTTTAAATGAAGATACAGGAGAAACATCTTCACGGCCTAGAGTTAGACGAAGAGCTCTTAAATATGACATCAAAAGCATGATCCATAAAAGAAAATGACTGATGAACTGAACCTCCTCAAAGTTAAAAACCTTTGTTCTGCAAAGACACTGGTGAGAGGACGAAAAGGTGAGGCACAGACTGCGAGGAAATATTTGCAAATCACATATCTGATAAGGGACAATACACAGAGGACTCTGTAAACTGAACAGTGAGAAAACAATCCATCCAATTAGGAAACAGACAAAAGACTTGAAAACACACCTTACCAAAGAGGATCTGCTAAAGGAGCACATGAAAAACTACACAATGTCATTAGCGATTAGAGAAGTGCAAATTAAAGGAGCTACCCCTTCACATCGACTAGAATAGCTAATTATTTTATTTACTGACATTTTTTATTTTAAATACTGCCGGCACCAAACATGGGAAAGACATATGGAGACTGGATCACTCACACACAGCTGTTAGGAATGTAAGATAGGACAGCCACCCCGCAAAACAGTTTGGCCGTGCTTTATAATGTTAAACATACCCTCACCAAATGACCCAGCAATCCCCCTCCTGCGTATTTATGGCAGAGAAGTGAAAGTTAGGTTTACACAAAAGCCTGGGCATGTATATACATAGATGGTGGCTTTATCTGTAACAGTCAAAAACTGGAAACAACTCAGATGGCTTTCAAACAGGTGAACAGGTACACAATCTGATATATCCATAAAATGGAACACTACTCGGCAATAAAACGGACCAAGTTATTGACGCATGACAGCAACTTGGATGGATCTCAGAGGCGTTATGCTGAGTGAAATAAAAAGCCAATCTCAAAAGGTGACACATATATAATTCCACTTACATAACAGCCTCAAAATGACAAAATTATGCTCACAAAGAAGAGACAAAGGTTGCTAGGTCAGCGTTGAAGGAAGGGGGATTTTGTGGGGTTGATGGGACAGCTCTGTGTCCTTGACTGTGGGGGTGGTTACGTGAAAAAATATATGTGTGTATGCGTGTATGTATATGCTAAAAAGTTATGATAAAATCTGACAGGTCTACACACCAAAAAAACAGTAATAATGGTAAACAATGAGTACATATGAAGGCTGATGATTCTGAAGGAGGTCTGCGGTTAGCTGAGGTTTTACTGCCGCAGTAACTTCCCGGCTGTGATCTCTGCACTATGGCAGTATCTAGCGGGTGGGCCCATCAATGATGTCTACACCCTAATCCCCAGACTGTGAATGAGATGAGATTATCCTGGATTATCCAGTGGGCCCAGTGTCACCACAGGAGACACTGCTTTCAGGAAAAGCAGACAACTTTTACCAGCTGGTGGTAGAAAAGAGGATCGGAGATCAAAGCACGAGAAGTGGATGTCTGCTGCTGGCTTGAGAAGAACGGGCCTTGTGGGGAGGAGCTGGATTCTGCCAACAACCAGAGTCGCTTGGGAGCATCTTCCTTCCCCAGAGCCTCCAGCGAGCACCAAGGCTCCAGATGACACCTTGGTTTTGGCCCAGTGGACTCGAAGCAGAGAATCTGGCCACCACGTCGGACTTCTGACCAACAGAGCAGTAGTGCTGTTTCCAGCCAGGAAGTGAGTGGTGACATCTTAGAACAGTAACAGAAAACTCAATACAGAGTAATTTTCAACTGCGATGCTTTGGGGACTTTTGGTAACATCCAGGGACAATTTTGTTTGTCACACCTCGCGGGGGCGCCACTGGCATCTAGTAGAAGCCAGCGGTGCTGCTAAACATCACACAGGGCACAGGACAGACCCCCTCCCCAACAAAGGCATGTCCAGTCCCAAGTGTCACTGTGCTGAGGTTGACCGACCCTGTACTCTGATGCATGTAAGGTGTCATCACTGGGGGAGGGTACATGGGGATCTCTGCACTGTTTCTGCAACTTCTGTGTGAGCCTAAAATTGTTGCAAAATTAAAATTTTTTTAAATATATAGACATAATCACCAAGACAACAGAAGGAGGCACAGCTTCCACACCACTGGAAGTAGGTAAAAAAAATAAAGTGCTTTGGGAATCTTGGGCAAATATAAGCTAAGGGGAAGGAGTCAACAGAGAGGAAAAAATTAAAAACATAAGCAAGACACTAATGAAAGAAACTGAAGATGGAGAGATACACCATGTTCTTGGGTTGGAAGAATCAATATTATTAAAATGACCATACTGCCCAAGGCAATCTACAGATTCAATGTAATCTCTATCAGTATACCAATGGCATTTTTCACAGAACTCGAGCAAATAATTTTAAAATTTGTATAAAAACACAAAAGACCCTGAACAACCAAAACAATCTTGAGAAACAAGAACGGAGCTGAAGGAATCATGCTCCTTGACTTCAAACTATACTACAAAGCTACAGTAATCAAAACAGTATGGTACCGGCCCAAAAACAGACATATAGATCAATGGAACAGGATAGAAAGCCCAGATATAAACCCATGCACTCATGGTCAGTTAATCTACCACAAAGGGGGCAAGGACATACAATGGAGAAAAGACAGTCTCTTCAATAAGTGGTGCTGGGAAAACTGGACAGGTACATGTCAAAGAATGAAATTAGAACATTCTCTAACACCAAACACAAAAATAAACTCAAAATGGATTAGAGACCTAAATATAAGACCAGACACTCTAAAACTCCTAGAGGAAAACAGGCAGAACACTCTTTGACATAAATTGAAGCAATATTCTTTTGGATCTGTTTCCTAAAGTAAAGGAAATAAAAGCAAAAATAAACAAGTGGGACCTAATTAAACTTAAAACCTTTTGCACAGCAAAGGGAACCGTCAACAAAATGACAAAACAAAAAGACAGCCTACTGAATGGGAGAAGATATCTGCAAGTGATATGACCAATAAGGGATTAATATCCAACATATATAAACAGCTCATACAACTTAACATCAAAAAAACAAACAACCTGGTTTAAAAATAGGCCGAACTCAATAGACAGTTTTCCAAAGAGGAAATGCACATAGCCAACAGGCATGTGAAAAGATGCTCAGCATCGCTAATCATCAGGGAAATGCAAATCAAAATGACAACGAGCTATCACCTCACACTGGTCAGAATGGCCATCATTAAAAAGAACACAAATAACAAATGTTGGAGGGGGTGTGGAGAAAGGGAAAACCTTGTACACCGTTGATGGGAATGTACTGGTGCATCCACTGTGGAAAACAGTATGGAGGCTTCTCAAAAAACTAAAAATAGAACTTCCATATGATCCAGCAATTCCACTCACAGGTGTGTGCGTGTGTGTGTGTGTGTGTGTGTGTGTGTGTGTGTGTGTATTAAAAAAAAGACACTGATTTGAAAAGATACACACATCCCATGTTCACAGCAGCATTATTTACAATTGCCAGATATGGGAGCAACCCAAGTGTCCATCAACAGATGACGGATAAAGAAGGTGTGGCATATATCTAATAGAATACTACTCAGCCATAAAACAGAACGAAATTTTTCCATTTGCAGCAACATGGATGGACTTGGAGGGCACTGTGCTAAGTGAAATCAATCAGACAGAGAAAGACAAACAGGGTACGATCTCACATGTGGAATCTAAAAAATACAACAAACTAGTGAATAAAACAAAAAAGCAGCAGCTCACAGCTCCAGAGAACAAGCTAGCAGTTACTGGTGGTGGGGGGACGGGCAGCATAGGGTGGGGAGGCTGAGGCAGTTACTGGGTGTAGGACGGGCTCAAGGACGTGCTGTACAACAGGGGACTAGAGCCAATATTTCACAATAACTGTAAATGGAAAGTAACCTTTAAAAATTCAAAAAAAAAAAAAATATATATATATATATATATATATAAGCAAGAAGGACACTGGCGGATGAAAGTCCCAGGAGAGGCCTTCCCTAGGAGCCCATCAAGATCACAGGTCAAGCGGCCGGCGGCTGAGCGCAGAGTCACAGGCAGCGTGTGAAGGGAGGGAACGCGAGCGCTGAGTCACGGGGCCCCGCCCTCCGCGAACCACGAACCCAGATTCTGTTCCTCAACGACGAAGCCAAGGTTGTGAATTTGACCCCAGTGTGTACCCAAGAGCCCCCCCCCCCGCTAAACTGGCGGCCAGCACAGCTGACGGGGGCCCCAGCCTGCACCCCAGCCCCCCAATATCTCATACATGACAGTTGTTGACCAAAAAGAAGCTGTGGCTCCACACCACGCATCTTCACTGGAAGAGCCAAACCAACAGGACGTGGAATTGTTCTGGGGGCAGGGGTGTTGGAGGTGCACACCCAGTCTAAGGGTTTCTTAAAACACAAGGTCTTTCTGACACTCCTCGTCCAAAATGCAATGAGCCTGCCCAGGAGCGCCAAATGCTGCGAACGGCGTGACGTAACAGGACACCCAGGAGCGGCCAGTGTCAGGGACGCGGAGCCTGCGAAGTCCCACACGGACATGCACGGTGGTTTCCGTGAGGACGGAGGCAGAGGCCGGAGGGGCGGACACGCGGTGCCCGCTCGGGCACTCCCTGCTGTGACAGCCCAGGGCTGAGGACGGTCCCCTACTGCACGGGCAAGAGCTGGCGGATGAGGACGGGGGAGCAGGGGACACAGTCAGCCCAAGGCGCCGCCCTCCGCTGCCGAGGGTGCCACTGGCTCAGAGCGTGAGCTGCCGGAACGTGAGGGGGCAGCCTGGCCAGGCGCGCGCAGGCCCTGCCCGCGTCTCCAGGACTGACCGCCTGACGGCGCCCCGCCCGCCCCGGGTCCGCGCTCTTCTTTCAGGCCCCCTCTTTCTTCAGCTTTCCCTTTGCCTCCGTGAGCCTCCCAGAGCCCTTCCAGGATCCTCCCAGTAAATTCTGGCTCTTGCTGCAGTTAGCCAAGGTAGCCTTGTGTTGCTGGAAGACGACTTAGTCAAAAGCAGCATCAGGCTGGAGTCGGAAATGGCTGGTGTCCCCGTCTCCAGAGCAGGTGACACCTCCAAGGAAAGGTGAGGCCAGCAGCCCGCGGTCAGAAGGCAGAAGCGGCACCAGGTCTCCAGGGGAGTGGGCACCATCCAAAGACCAGGAGAGACGGAGGGCCCGGCGTCACCGCAGGCAAGGGCGGGAACAGCACAGCAAGCAGGCAGCCCCTTCATTATTCAATTACGCACTCTGTGGATCGAGAATTAATGTTCACGGGTTCTGGCGAGTGACATAATTACAGTTTAAAAAGGGCAATTAATCACCGGCTTGTTCTCCGCCTCGCCGGGAGCCGCTGGCTCGTGGGCACTGGCACAACCACGGGAGGACCACCAACACGCAGATGAGCATGGCCCGGCCGGCCTCCCTGGCCCCTCCCGGCAGCCCCAGCCAGACCAGGCGGGGTCTCCACACCTGCCTCCCCAGCCCCCCTCCCCCTCCGCCGCCCCATCCCCGTGCAGAGGAAAGCACGCCCTTTCCCAGCCTGCACGCAGCCATCTAAGGGGCCGGGGGAGGCGTGGGCAGAGCAGGGGATGGGGGCAAGGGCGGAAGGCAGGGGGAGCACCGGGCAGGGGGCACCTGCTGTCCACCCGAGTCACCCTGGCCCCCCAACCCTCCGTGGTGCCCAACCGCTCAGGCAGACTCCACAGACCCAGGCAGAGGCATTTCTGCTTTCTTCTCACGGGCAGACTGGGACATGGAGTTCTCCCGAAGGACGCACTCCTGGGGGAAGAATCTTTGAAGCAAAAGCCCCAGGGATCCAGCTCTACTGCAAGGAACTTGTGTCTGAAGCGACCTCTGCCTGCCTCGGGCCACATCAGAACTTACTGTTTCCCATCCCTGAGCTCAGTGGTGGCCACGCCAGCTGGAAACATCTCAGAGCATGAGCACCTGCCCCAGCTCCATCCCCCACGTCCCGGCAAAGGCCCGCAGCTGATCTCAGGAAAGGCAAGCCCTCTGCCAGCCTTGGAGACAACTGTGACGACCTCAACCAGCCGTGATCACCCACTGTCCCCTGCCAGTGATCGTCTGAGGGGGTCCCAGGTCCCAGGTCCAGCCAGGGAGATGCGCGCGTAAATCGATGGACAGCTGTCCTGCCAGAATCAAGAGACAGATCGATGGCCCTGCCCCGTCCTGCTTGAGACAGTGGCGTGAGGACTCGCGCCCCATGTGACCGCGAGGGTGCCATGGCCTACAGCCGTGGAGAAGCTGCCCCATCTTCTGTGCAGGACGACAACACGCGCCTGGGCCGCCCAGTCACCCACAGTCACCTGTCCCCTGCAGCCAGCAGCAGCCCTGACTGCACAACTGCGCCCCGGAGCACAGCCTCCCCACGTGCCTAACGAGCCCAGAAGGGCTGAAATGTCCGCACAGATACAGGACAGTCAAGGGCCCCGGCACGTGAGGCCACCGCACGTCTAGACTGCCAGTCTGGGTCAAGGATGACCCTCCAGTGCAAGAAGGAACCAGGCAAAGGGTAGGGGACCCCTGGTGCTTTTTCCTATATACTAGTCAATGACCTCACAAGAAATCAGTAAGTTTTACCCCAAGACGGGGGACCAGGCGGCCAGAGGAATGGCTGAAGGGGCCTTTTGTACTTTTTGACTTTTGACCTATGTCATTGTATTATCTATTCAAAAATAAAATTATAGGTGAAAAAATGAATAGAAAAAATAAAAGCCCCCCCCCCCTTAACTGTTTCCCTAACTCATCATTCAAGTGTTCCCTGGTGACTCCTGCAACATCTGCGTAGCACCTTACTTAGTGCTCTTCTTAAAATCTACCTTCGATTTTTCGCTTACGTTGGTTTTAAAACTTTACATAACTAGCAAAAATGGGAAATCACGATCACTCGCCCTGGACGGAAGCCATAGCACAGACAGAATGAGGAGACATCCTTGGGTTCTCGGGCCTGACACGCACACCGTTAAAAGGGGCACCTGTGTACCAACACGAGCGGCATATCGAGCGGCATATCAAGATTTTGTTTTTTAAATAATCAGACGTTAAAATAAAAGTGAAAAGGAAAATCCCAGTCTCTATGTGGCTGTCTGACTGCAGCCTCAGCGCTGCGGGCTCTGGCGGGACCGGACCGCACAGAGAGGAATATTCCCTTGCACTCTCATTATCAGGCCCTTACTGCCTGCACCCCTCCCATGGGAGTCCAGCGTACATCAGACACCGCCTGGATGTGGAAGGAATCAAAGATAAAGAAGATGTGACTTCTTGCCCTGAGGAGTTTGTAACCTAGTGGGGCAGAGATAAGATAAACGTAGAAATGCCTCATACCCACATTTATCTAGTATGAAATCAACTCTACATGCCCAGCAAAAACCAAGTCGTTTTATTTTCAGCAAGATGCCAGGACACTTCAACAAGGGAAAGAATACTTTTCAACAAACGTTGAAAAAATGTCTGGGACAACTGGACACCCAGACTTCTGTCTGGCAAGAGCGGAGTTAGACCCATTCCACACCCAAGTGGATCACAGACCTAAATGTAAGAACTCAAATTATAAAACTCTTAGAAGAAACACTGCTGTGAATATTCGGGACTTTGGATTAGGCAATGGGGTTTCTTAGATGTGACATCAAAAGCAATGAAGAAAAAAAGAGACAAACTGGACTTCAGCAAAATTTAAAACTACTGTGCTTTCAAAGGACTCCATCAACTAAGTGAAATGACATCCACAGAATGGGAGAAAAATTCTGAAGATCATGTATCTCATAACAGATCACTATTCAGAATATACAAAGAACTCCTACAATTGGACAACAGAAAGCAAATAGCCCAATTTAAAATGGGCAAAGGATCTGAATAGGCATTTCTCCAAAGAAGACACACAAATAGCCAATAAGCATGTGAAAAGATATTCAACACCATTGGCCATTAAGAAAATGCAAATCAAAACCACAATGAGATGCGAGTTCACACCCACCAGGGCGGCTGTACTCAAAACAACATGACAACAAATATTGCTGAGGATGTGCAGAAACTGGAACCCTCCTACACTGCTGGGAGATATAACATAGTGCAGGCGGCCGCTTCGGAAGACAGTCTGGCCAGTCCTGAAAAGGTTCGACACAGAGTTACCCTTTGACTCAGCAATTCCAGCCCTAGGTACACACCCGAGAGACATGAAAACACATCCACAGAAGAACTTGTACACAAATGTACGTTACTCATAACAGCTAAGCAAGAAGCTAAGAAACAACCCAAATGTCCAGCAACTGATTAATGGATACATAAAATGTGGCGTAACCACACAACAGAATATTTTTTAGCAATAAGAAGGAATGAAATACTGACGTGTGCCTCGGCATACATGAACCCTGAAACCATTAGGCTAAATGACAAGGCAGACACGATGACCACATCCTGACATGCCCAGAACAGGAAGACCCCAGGGACAGGAAGCAGGAAGTGACTGCTAATGGGAAGAGATTCTTTTGGGGGTGATGAAAATGTTCTAAAATTGACTGTGGTGGTGGTTACCCAACTCTAGGAACATACTAAAAGTCACAGAATTGGACACTTTAAGAGAGAATTGTATGGCATGTGAGTCGCATCTCAATAAAGGTGTTGAGGTCATCACTCTCCCCAGCACACAACCGCCTGGGAGAGGAGCCAAGCAAGCCTGCTGTGGGGCCGCCACATCTGCCACACGGCTGAGCCCTGCCGTGGACACCAGCTGTGGGGTGGCCCTGTGTAAGCAGAAGACGTACCTCCCTCAGGCCACCTCAGTTGCCGTGTGTCTCTTGGAGGATGACTGTCTCATTACACTCACAAATGCAAGTCTAGGGTTGAAGGTCAGTATCCCTCCGACAACAAGACCCCAAAACCCAAGCCACCATTTCACCTGGTGCGGAGCTAAAGAACAGCGATTCGCCTCATGTGGCAGGAAACCCAAGTGCAACCCCACGCCCAGCCCAGGCCGCCCTCCTCACGGGTGTACGCAGGGATTTTTGACCATGTGTGGTTTTTACCCCATGAGCTGAGCTGGAGTCTAGACTGGAAAATGCAGCTCCACTAAATGGAAGTCATAGACATTCGTCAGCTGACCTGCGAGGGGCCTGGGCAGGGGAAGGCCAGCTGGGCCGCCGAGTCTGCTCCAGACCAGGCAGGGGGGTGGCGTGGAGGCTCGGAGAGGAAGGGCCAGGAGGGGCCAGGACTGTGGGTTAGAGCCAGGTTCCCAAGCCCAGCCTCCTGGAGCCCCAGCTTCCTGGTCCATAAAAGGGGAATAATACCAGATTTAACTGAACCTAAAACACCTGCAACTGTAAGATGAACCATATTCTGTTATCGCCAAGAAAAAAGATGAGTGATAAGATGTCACTGATGATAAAATGCATCCCCAATTCAGAGATGAAATGTGAAACAAATTTTTACCTCAGAATTGATGACATATAGTAATGATAACTTCTCACGAAGTTGATGTGAGATTTAATGAGTAATTATATATAAAAGAAATACTGCTGCTGCTGCTATCAACATTAACTTAACAAAACTTACTGAGCCACTACTAAGTGCCTCAGCCCTGTGGGTAACCAACATGGTCCAGTCCTTACAAATTCAAAATCTACCCAAGTAGGATGCATGGATGTGGGGACAGGAGGAGATGTGTGTGCCCGCTCCAGCCACAGGGGTCTCGGTCTGACCAGAACATAAGGTCTCACCCTCCAGGACTGGGAGGTGACGGGGAGACAGGTCCTAAAGCAAAGGGAGAAGCAAATGGGATTAAAATTACCCTTGAAAACCTCTTTCATCCCCTGTGAGATGCACACGTGTCTTCACATCTGATCCTGTATGACAGCACATGTGTAGCACACGCACGGCACACAGTACAGCACTCATATGCAAAAACTGAGCAGGAGCCACACTACACCAAAACATGTTACCACTAAAATCCGTCACTACCGCAACATGTTCAAACTACAGACGGAGCAGAAGGACTGAGACGGTGGGCACAGCAGAGCCGGGTCTTCCACCCACACTCAGCAGAGGCCCTGCCCACAGGGGTCTCAGGTCCCAGCCCACCCTCCCACCCGCCACTGATGCTAGGCCTGGCCAGCTGCCCGCTGTGCGTGTCTCCGTCAGGGGACGCTGGGAGGAGGCTGCGTGGAAGGACGGAGGGGAGGGCGCGCCCCCTGCTCTGCTCTCCCCTGCCCTGCCCCTCCCCCATCACCGTGCCCCTTCACCAGCAGCGCAGCGCTTCCTATAGCGGCAGTTGACGCTGGTCTGCAGCGTTCCCCAAACCTGCAGGACAGACTTCCCGCACCCCCTCCGCTGGACACAGAAGCCCCAGCCGAGTAGCACCCTCCCCGAAACGCTGGGTTCTCGCGGGGCCCCGCTTTGGTGACAGAGGCCTCTCCCTGACCCCAGGCCGAGCGGCAGGAGCTGCCTCCTTACACCTCCGTGCTCCTGTCACACCCTTTCAATAACCTAGACACCAATTCTTGATATACATTCTCTGTTCAAATGAGGCCTGTGGTTTCCGTCTCCTGGCTGGACTGTGACCAACACAGCAGCTGATCACCCACTCAGTTTTCAGTTCTCTCTCGCTCGGAGGACGTGAAGAGGCAAACCACGAGAGAAGAAAGACTTAGGCCAACAAACGTGAAGGATATTCAGTCTCTACTTGAAACCAAAGAAACAAAAAGCAACCCTATAAGACACCAATTTCTGCGTCTCAGAGCAACACGTGTTACGCAGGCCGATAAGCCCCAGGGCTGGCACGTGACCCTCCCACACTGCGGGCGGGATGCAGACGGGCATCATCACCCTGTGGACAGGAGTTCACATCAGGTGTCAAGAATTTTTACCATCTGAAGCTTAAAAAAATAAGACACTGCAGGAGGAGACAGGGTTCTTCCTCTTCCTTCTGGTAAGACAGCTAAGGACTCTGAACATTCCACACAAAACAAACATGACAGGACCCTGAGAGGTGGAGAGAAGGGGGCGTGTGGCTGGGGCCTCAGGACACTCAAACGCACCCAGCAGTACGTTTCCTGTGTCCTTTTTTTTTTTTTTTTTGGCAGTCCGCGGGCCTCTCACTGTTGTGGTCTCTCCCGTTGCGGAGCACAGGCTCCGGACGCGCAGGCTCAGCGGCCATGGCCCACGGGTCCAGCCGCTCCACGGTATGTGGGATCTTCCCGGACCGGGGCACGAACCCGTGTCCCCTGCGTCGGCAGACGGACTCTCAACCACTGCACCACCAGGGGAGCCCTCCTGTGTCCTTTTTGCCCCACATATCCTGGACTGGTGCTCAAGGGGATGCCAGTGGGAGTGACCAAAAGCCCCCAGGAAAGCCTGTTTTTTCTACCAAAGGACCAGGAAAGAAGCAGCCAGGCAAGACAGAAACTTTCCGACGGTAATTGCCCAGCTCCAGCCTGACACAGAAACAACTGCAGCCCCACCCTCGCCAGTCTGGGCCCCCCCACCTTCCAGCTGCGAAAGGTGTTGGGGGAGGCGATCAGAGGAGACCAGGTGGGGAGGCTGATCTCCACACACCCCCATCCTGCCAGCTGTCACAGAGACCTGGTTGCAGGAATCCAGATAAAATGACACAGAACTACACTTACACAATGTATCCACTTCCCAGTGTTGCTACTGCAATACAGCTACACAAGATGTAATCTTCGGGGAAAACTCCATGAAGGGTACATGGGGAACCTCCCCATTATCTGTGCAACTTCCTGTGAATCTATAATTACTTCAAAATAAACGGTAAAAACAAAAAAGCCACTGCAAAAAAGCATGGGAGAACTTTCTGGGGAAAAGGACACATCCTATAAGCTGATTGAGGTGACTGTTAGGTGGTTGTTACATGTTACGTTTGCCAAGGTCATCAAGCTGATACTTAAAGTGTATGGACTTTACTGTATATAAATTACACCTCACTAAAGTTATCTAAAATAATGAGCTATTTAAATATCTAAATCCCTATCAATACTAATAAAATAAACAGAAGAGACAGAAAATAAAGCTCTTTTTCTAGAACAATGCCAACTAATAAATGTAGAGGAAATTGGAGAAATACAAAATGACAATTTTGCAAGCACCAGCATATTGATTCAGACAAGAATCGTCAATGGCGAGGACAGCGGTGGAGTAAGCAACTCCAAGCTCTCGTCTTCCCGCAAAAACTCTGAAAAATACGCAGAAACTCTCAGAACCAGCTTTGTCAGAACTCTGAAAAACAGCCAAAGGTTGACAGCAAGCAAGTGAACGCTGACTCAAGAAAAAGACAATGTGAAAACAGTAGCAAAGCTCTGTGGCATTCTCAAGTGCCCTTCCCTGCCCCTCCCGTGGCAGGTATAGCAGCCCACATTTCCAACATGGGGCCCTGGACCCAGGTTCCAGAGGGAGCAGATCTTATTTGTAAACTATTGGGTACATTTGTTCTAACCCTATCTGGGGCTGCGTGAAGGGCTGATGGGAGACACATCTCTCTTCGCCTAACTCAGAACTCAGGCTGGAAAGGGAAAGGCGTTGCTGGGGAAGAGAGTACAGTTCAGACAGACAACCACCACCTGGGAGGAAGACTTGGAGGAGTCTTTGAAACATTAGGACGTTTAAAAGCAACCATGTACACAGAAGTATCTGGGCCAGCGATAAGACACATGCTCAGGAAAGACTTGAGAAGTCTCTAACCTTTTACCTTGGGCTGATCTCTAGGCTCAGTATAAGTTGGTTGACTGCTGAAAGGGTTCCCCAGCACAGAGCCAATCTGCAAAGAGTGGGAAAGGGCTTAGGTTTTGTTTCCCTTTTCTTTTTTTCTGCTGTATTTTGTTTCTGTTTTAATCCCTTGTCATAAACGGAAATTTCTATCAAAACATTTGCTGAACACAAGCTAAAGGAATAGAGGTTTCAGTGACTACACACAAGGATACAGTCTTTCAAAAATAATTTAGAAAAGTCACTAAACAAATAGATTACTATGGACTTAAAAAAATCAAAAAAATTACGCAAACCCCAGGAAAGAGGAAGAATCTGATTTCCAGAGTTATGAGATTATCATATTCAAATGTCCAAAATAAAAGTCAAAAGGCATACAAAGAAATAAGAAAGTATAGCCCATTCAAAGGAAAAAAGTTAACTGACAGAAACCATCCCCAAGAAAACCCAGGCATCAGACTTATTAAACAAAAATCATTTAAATATGTTCAAAGAGATACAGGAAAACATGGACATCTAAAAAAGGAAATCAGGAAGATGATATATAACAAAATGAGAATATCAATAAAAGATACAGGAACTATAAAAAAGAACCAACCAAAACCTCTGGGGCTGAAATGAAATTCATGAGAAGGGTTCAACAGCAGGTCTGAGCAAGTAGAAGAAAGAATCAGCAAATGTAAAGATAGGACAAATGAAAGTATTGAGTTTGGGAAGCAGGAAGAAAAAAGAAGGAAGAAAAGTAAATAAAATCTGAGGAGCCTGTTGAATGCTAACATCTGCATTATGTGAGTCTCAGTAGGAGAAGAAACAGACAAAGGGGCAGAAAGAATATTTGAAAAAGTAACGGCTAAAACACCCCAAAACTGATGAAAGACATGAATCTACAAATCCAAAAAGCTTGAAGTACGATAAACTCATAGACACCCACACCGAGTTACATTATAATAAAACTACTGAAGAAACGAAGAGAAAATCTTGAAAGCAGCAAAAGAGAAGAGACTTGTTATATACAAGGGATCCTCAGAAAGATTCACAGCTAATTTTTTATCAGAAACCATAAAGGCCAGAAGACAATGTGAAACACACATTCAAAGTATTAGGGAAAAAAAAAAAGCTTTCAACCAAGAATTCTATATCCATCAAAACTGTCCTTCAAAAAATGAAGGAGAAATTAAGACATTCTTAGATTAACAAAATCTGAGCCAGTTCATTATCACTAGACTTACCCTACAAGAAATGCTGCAGGGAGCCCTTCAGGTTACAATGAGGGACACTAGAGGGTAACTTGAAGCTGTATGAAGAAATAAGACCTGCAATTAAGGTAAATACATGGGTGAATATAAAACCAGTACTATCATGTTTCTGGTTTGTAATTCCATTTTCTATTTCCTAAGTGATTTAAAAAGCAAATGTCTTAAAAAATTATTATAAGTCTGTTATTGGGCATAGAACGTATAAAAATATAAACATGAAAACAATAATATAAAGGGGGGACAGAGCTGTATAGGAGCAGCTTTTTTAAACTTTTTTATTGCAATAAAATATACATAATATTTAACCTTTAACCAGATCGAAGTGCACAATTTCAGGGGCAGTAAGTACATTCAAAATGGGGTACAACTATCATCCTACCCATTTCCAGAACTTTTTCATCATCCCAAAGAAAAGCTCTATATTGATTAAGTGATAACTCCTCCTCTTCCATTCCCCCAGGCCTTAGTAACCTCTATTTTACTTTCCATCTCTATGAGTAGGAGCAGAGTTTTTATATGCTATTGAAGTTAAGTTGGCATCAATTCAATTAGACTGTTATAAATTTAGGATGTTAAATGCAATCTCCATGGAAACAACAAAGAAAATATCTAAAGAATAAACATAAAAAGAAATGAGAAAGAAATCAAAATGGCTCACTACATAAAAAAATCAATAAACCCCAAAAAAGGCAATAATGGAAGAAATGGGGATCAAAAATATCAGTAAATCATACAGAAGACAAATAGCAAAGTGGCAGAATTACCTTCTTCCTTCTCAGTAATTACCTTACATGTAGATGTACACTCCAGTCGAAAGGCAGAGACTGGCAAAATAGATGAAAAACACGATCCAACTATACACTGTATACAAGAGAATTACTTTAAATCCAAAGACACACGGGTTGAAACTGAAAGAATGAAAAAAGATACAACATGCACAAGTAAGAAACTGGATGGCTATAATAATATCAGAAATAAATAGACTTTGAGTGAAAAATAGTCACAAGAAACAAAGAAGGATATAAATAATTGACCCTTATTGATAAAAGGGTCAATCCATCAAGAATAGACAGCAATTATAAACATATAGGCATCAAATAACAAAATCCCTAAGTATATGAAGCAAATATCAACAAACTAAAAGGGAAAAATACAAAGATCTATAATAATAGTTGGAGATTTCAATACCTCACTTTCAATAATGAATGGAACATTTAGACAGCACATCAATAAGACAACAGAGGGTCTGAACAACACTATAAAACAGTTAGAACTTATGGACATATGTAGAACACCCTACTGCAGACCTTATATTAGGCCACAAAACAAATCTCAACAAATTCTGAAAGACTGAAATCATAGAAAGTATCTTCTCTGACCACAGTGGAATGAAGCCAGAAATCTATGAGAAGGAAAACTGAAAAAATGCCCAAATATGTGGAAATTAAATAACACACTCTTAACCAATAGGTCAAAGAAGAAAAAAGAAGGGAAATTAGAAAATACTTTGATATGAATGAAAATAAAAACACAACACACCAAAACTTATGGAATGTAGTGAAGGTACTGCTCAGAGAGAGATTTATAGCATACACGCTTACATTAATAAAGAAGAAAGGTCTCAAATCAATAATCCAAGTTTACACCTTGAGGAACTAGAAATAGGAGAGCAAACTAAACCCAAAGCTAACAGGAGGAAGGAACCGGTAAAGGTCAGAAGGAGAGGTAAACACTACTATGATCCAGAAATCCCACTCCTGGTCATATATCTGGAGAAAACTATAATTCAAAAGAGATACACGCATGGGACTTCCCTGGCGGCGCAGTGGTTAAGAATCCGCCTGCCAATGCAGGGGACGTGGGTTCGAGCCCTGGGCCAGGAAGATCCCACATGCACATGCCGCGGAGCAACTGAGCCCATGCGCCACAACTACTGAGCCTGCGCCCTAGAGCTCACGAACCACAACTACTCAGCCCACGTGCCACAACTACTGAAGCCCACGTGCCTAGAGCCCGTGCTCCACAACAAGAGAAGCCACCGCAATGAGAAGCCAGTGCACCGCAACAAAGAGTAGCCCCCCGCTCGCTGTAACTAGAAAAAGCCCGCACACAGCAACGAAGATCCAATGCAGCCATAAATAAATAAAAATAAAGTCATAAAAAAAAAGATACATGCATCCAATGTTCATTAAAGCACTATTTACAATAGCCAAGACATGAGAGCAACTTAAATGTCCATCAACAGTTGAATGGATAAAGAAAATGTGGGTGTATATATATGTATATAAGATATATATAATGGAATATTATTCAGCCATAAAAAAGAAGTAAGCCAAAGCCAAAGCCAAATATAATAAGATTGTGAAGTAAGCCAAAGCCAAAGCCAAATATAATAAGATATCGTTTATATGTAGAATCTGGAAAAGAAGACACAAATGAATTTATTTATAAAACAGAAATAGACCCACAGACATAGAAAATAAACTTATGGTTACCAAAGGGGAAGAGGGGGGAGGGATAAATCAGGAAGATGGGATTAACATATACACACTACTATATATAAGACAGATAACCAACAAGGACCTACTGTGTAGCACAGGGAACTATATTCAATATTTTGTAATAACGTATAACGGAAAAGAACCCGAAAAAGATTCTCTCTCTCTCTCTCTCCCCCCCCTCCCTCTCTCCTTCTCTCCCTCTCTCTCTCTCTCTATATATATATATATATGTGTTTATATATATCTATGTCTATATATAGATATATATATACTCATACACATATACACGCATATATATACAGACACACACACACACACATATATACATATATAACTGAATCACTGTGTTGTACACCTGAAACTAACACACTGTAAATCAACTATACTTCAATTTAAAAAAAAAGTAGAGGTAAACAAAATGGAGAATGGAAAAAAAATAGCTAACCAACTAAAAGTCAGTTCTTGGAAAAGATGAACAAAATGGACAAACCTTTAGCTAGACTGACAAAGAAAAAAGGATGTAGATACAAATAGCTAAAACAAGAAATGAAAGTGGGGCCTGACTCTACAAAAATTAAAGGAATTATAAGAAAGTATTATAAACAACTGTATGCCAACAACTCAGATAACCTAGAGGAAATGGACAAATTCCTAGAAACACACGAATTGCTTAAACTGAGTCAAGAATAAATAGAAAATCTCAAAAGACCTATCACAAGTAGAGAGATTCTGTCAGTAATCGAAAACTTTCCAACATAGAAAAGCCAGGACCAGAGAGCTTCACAGGTGAATTCTACCAAACATTGAAAGAAGAACTAACTCCAATCCTTCTCAAACTCTTCCAAAAAACTGAAGAGGAGGAAACACTTCCTAACTCATTCTATGAGGCCAGCATAACTCTGACACCAAAGCCAGATAACAACATCACAAAAAAAGATATAGGCTAGTGGAGCAGCTGGGCCCGTGAGCCATGGCCACTGAGCCTGCACGTCTGGAGCCTGTGCTCCGCAACGGGAGAGGCCACAGCAGTGAGAGGCCCGCGTACCACACGCACACAAAAGATACAGGCTAATACCCCTTATGGACACAGAGGCAAAATCCTCAACAAAACACTAGCAAGCCAAACCCAAAGTCACAGTCTAAGGATTATACACCGTGACCAAATGGATTTATACCAGAAATGCAAGGATGGTTCAACATGAGAAAAATCAATCAATATAATACATCATAATAACAGAACAAAAGGGAAAAAAAACATGCAATCATCTCAATTGACGCAGAAAAGACATCTGACAAAATCCAACAGTTTTTATTATGAAAAGGTATTTTTCATAATAAAAACTCTCAGAAAAGTTAGGAATAGAAGGACACTTGCATTTGCTAGTAGTTCCAATAGCTAGAGCTATTATTAGTTCTAAAGCTATTAAAACTAATAAAATGATTTCAGCAAAATTGTAGGGTACAGGACCAACACTCAAATATCACCTGGATTTCTATACACCAGGAATGAACAATTCAAAAATAAAATTAAGAGAGCAATTTCATTTACAAGAGCATATAAAAGAATAAAATACCTGGGAATAAATTTAACAAGAATATGAAAGAATTATACACTGAAAACTACAAAACACTGCTGAAATTTAAATGACTTCAATAAATGGAAAAGCACCTCATGTTCATGGTTAGAAAAAATTAATATCGTTATGATGTCAATACCAGGACTTCCCTGGCGGTCCAGTGGTTGGGACCTTTGGCTTCCAATGTGTGTGTACGTGTGTGTGTGG